>NC_088381.1:145754166-146060119 GCF_037993035.2 Macaca fascicularis | reverse complement strand
GGATCACTTGAGCCCAGGAGTTCAAGGCTGTAGTGAGGAGCCATGATCACACCACTGCACTCCTGCCTGGGTGACAGAACAAGACTCTGTCTTAAAAAAAAAAAAAAAAAAAAAAAAAAAAAAGGATACTAGGGATCTTACAGAATTTCCAAGAAAGCTAGTCTCAGAAGAACAATATCTAATCACTTCATAAGGATATCTCTGGGAAATACAAAGCCAGAGGAAAAAATTAACAGCCACAAATCAGATTCTTCAGGGTGAATAAACTGGTCCCTGGCTGCAATCTGGGAAATTCAATAAATACATAAAGCAGCTTTGGCCTTGGGGAGATCTCTCTGAACAAAATCATTTAATATGATATGCCAATTTTGGGGTCAATTCTTGTTGGCGGTTTCCAGATCCTAGTAGCACAGTGAAATGTTTTCTACCCCCAAGGTCTTTTCTCTTGTGATAACTGAGATTTTCCATCTCTGTTGAATCCACAGACCACTCTGTTACCGAGCCAAGTACAGGGAATAGAGCCAACCAAACCTCACCTGCCCCTTGGCCCTATATTAAAACTCCAGGCCCTTCAGGGAAAACTGATTAGTATCTCTTTTCCAAGACCTTCAGATGTTATTAAAATTTCCAGAGGCTGCCTATCTGGTAAGTAGCTAAAGCAGAATTCCAGCCCAGGATCTGGGTCCTTGATGCTCAAAGCCTGGTTTGTGGACAGGCAGTGTCAACATTACCAGAAGCTTCTTACAAATGAAGAATATGGGGCTCCACCCAGACCAGCTGAGCCAAAATTCAAAGTTTAACAAGATGCCCAGGTGATCTCTAGGCCCAGAACTTTGAGATGCTCTGGTCTGCTGCTCTTAATTCCAATGGTTCCCAAGTCTGGCTAACTGTTAGAATCCTGTAGAGGTTGTTATTAAAGTAAAGATTCCCAAGCCCTACTGCAGATGAAATTATTATTTTTTCTTTTTTTCTTTTTTCTTTTTTGAGACAGAGTTTTACTCTTGTCACCCAGGCTGGAATGCAATGGCACTATCTTGGCTCACTACAACCTCTGCCTCCCAGGTTCAAGTGATTCTCCTGTCTCAGCCTCCCAAGTAGCTGGGATTACAGGTGCCGGCCACCACGCCTGGCTAAATTTTGTATTTTTAGTAGAGATGGGGTTTCATCAGGTTGGTCAGGCTGATCTTGAACTCCTGACCTCAAGTGATCCACCCACCTCGGCCTCCCAAAGTGCTGGGATTACAGGTGTGAGCCACCACACCTGACCAGACGAATTTATTTAATAGGTTTGGGGTAATGGAGTAGGGCCCAGGCATCTGTATTTTCATGTTTAAGTTCCTTGGCAATTCTTGTGGTCAGCTAGGTTTGGGAATTGGCACCCTAGAGTGTGTAGCTGGTCCTCCAGTAACCACCCTCCCAATCAGCACCACAGCAAACTCAGGAATCCTAGAAGACCAGAATCCAGGGACAATGGCCAATCACCCCAGAAACCTGACACACAGGCAGACTCCCAGCCTCGCCCCCAGAGCCTGGCTGGGAAGGTCTGGACAGAACTATCTTAGGACTTCAGGAAGCCCCAGTATTCTTGCTGTGGGGGACACCACCCCACATCATAACAAACATATGAAAAGCCATCTGCATCCCACATTAAATATAAATGATATGTAACTGAGAGTGAATTGACTTGTGGTTGATGAGTTGACGTAGTTATATTTCCTAGACATTTAATTAAACATTTATTAATTTTGATTTTGTAACTTTATTTTTGTTTACTGTGGCCAGTAGTTTATTTTTCCTCAAGGATAACTGTTCCATCCAGCCCCTGAAGAGCTAGTTTATGAGCTGTTCCACACCACTATCCCTAACACACTCAATGGGTAAGATGGGGGTAGGCCTGGGGAGGGCTTGGGACTTTGCATTTTAACAAGAGCCCCCAAGGTGGCCCTGGTGAGGTGGTCCTCAGACCACTGGGCTTCAGAGAGATGAGGGTGGATCTCTGGGGCAAGCCTGAGGTCGAACTGGCAGGCTGGATGGAGAGCCATCTGGGCTGGGAGCAGGAGGGCGTCTGGAGCTCCGCTGACCGGCAGGCACACCCTGTGATTCCAGAGAAGCCCTCTGAGCAGGGCACATTCCCCTCGAGGATGGAGGATCGCCTAACACAAAGCTGGTGGTATGTAAGAAATGCTATAAGAGCCTGTACCATCCGCATTGCTCAGACTATGCCCCTGGGGCCACGGCTGGCCCCACACCAAAACAAACAGCAGGATTTGAAAGGATCCAAAGAACATTACAAAGCACATAAGCAGCTAGAAAGTGGATGGTTGGAGGAAATAGGGTTACTTATTTGGAAAAGAGGGGGCCAGATGGCCCATGATGATCTCCAAGCCAATAGCGAATGATCGCATGGACAGGAGGCCTCCCCGCCTGAGCCTGGGTATCTGGTCTTGGAGGGGATCCCAGCGGGGCAGGCCTGCCAGAACCTCTCTGGGAAGTCTGATGATCTTCCTGGGGTTCTCACAATCCAAGGAAGCCCAGGGCCAGACCCCAGGGATGAATCTAGTCAGCTTCTCAGAACTATTCCTGGCCATTCCTCAGGGGAACCAGGTCAAATATCTGGAGGGTAGGGGGATGCTGTACATAAAAAGTGAAAAGACAGACCTCAAGGGAAAATCTGCCGGGCAAGGCAGATGCAGAGCTGTCTGATGACACCACCTCCCTGCAGAGTGTGACCATCAAAATACACTAAAAGGACTTTTCTGCCCTCACCCTCACCCCCAGAAATCCACACTTCACAGACGCAGAGGGCAACCTTGGTAGCGCAAAGCCTTCAGAGACAGGATGGACAGGCCTGGTGAGAGATGATGGGAAGGTCGGTGGTGTCTGCTAAGAAATAGCAGGGAGCTTGGTGAGAGAAGAGGCCAGCAGACTCTGAGGAACACAGAGTGACAAGCTGCTGAGCAGCTCAGATGTGATCACGCAAGACCCCTGCCCCCAGGCACTCCCAGCAGGCTCAGGGATGAAGGAACTTTGCAGGGGTGAGGTTCCAGGTAAGTAGGTAAAGTCCAAAGCCAGGGAAACAGGTCATTGTTGTCCGTGTGAGCCATTCACACTCTCATATTGGTAAGGCCTGGGAAATAGGTCGCCAGGGTGAACAGTGAGTGGTGATGGCCAGATGGCCAGATCAAATAGGGAGCTTAATGGCACTGACCTTGATTCTGCCCCAAATGGTAGATGCTCGGGATCCCACAAAGAGATCAGTCACAGAGTCCATAGATGTGAACAAAACCAAGAGAAAGGAAGCAAAACCAACCAACCTACCTGCTGACAGCTACAGACCCCGGCTGGGTGATTTACGTTCATTAACTCAGTGAATCCTTCCCATGCCTCCAAAGGCAGGGATTGTTATCCCCATTCTCAGGCAAGCAAACAAGGGCAGAGAGACTCATCTCTTGCTCAAGGTCACATAGCCAGTACCCAAAGGAGCTTGAATTTGAGCCCACTTCTGTCTGACACCAGAGTGCAGGTTCCCAATCCCTGTGCTATCTGTGCAGCTCTAGAGGCAGAACTAATAAAAGGGATGGAAGGAGGACCGGCTCTGAAGATCTGAGCTCTGAGGCTCTGAAGAACCGCCTCCAGAAAGCCCTCATAATAGGGTAGCAGGAGAAACCCACTCTCACATTGCCGATGCCCAGTGGTACGGAAAATAGGAGATAAGTGCATTCTATGCCCCATTCTCTACCCACAGCCTGCTGAGCTTAAGGAGTCACTGCCAACCTCCCACTGCTTAGACCCTGCCCTGAGACTCAGTAGCCCTCATGTCCAATGGGTCAGCTGTGCCCAGAGGGTAAAAAGCAATGCCTCCAATGACACCAGACCCCTGCTTTCCACTCTGCACCACCCTCCAATGCACCCCGCACCCTAACCAACACACACACATAACCAATGGCCCTGCATTTGGCTTCTGAAGTCACTCTGGTTCCAGGACTGCAGGGCCCTGCAGCTGTGGGAGCAGATGTTCCCCTCGCACATGGCTAGACTTGGATCTCAGCGGGGATGGACAAGCATCATTGACCAGGGTGGATGGGCAGCTGCAGAGAATGAGGAGGAGACACCAGCTCCCACCCCAACTCCATCTCCATCTGCAGGATAGTGGCCACCCATCTTCTGAGTCCAGGGAGAGCAAGAACACCTGAGACAGCTGAACACGACCACCCTCCGCCCTCCCCACCATTGCTGCTGAGATGAGCACCCAGGCCAGGGCACCAGAAAGCCACGGAAGCCACAGTCACTAGCCCTGAAACTTGCACACCCCTCAAGTTTTTCTCCCCTCCCTATCCCCTCACCAACACCTTCCAGTGCTTATTCTGCTGTGTCAAAATGACCCTTCTGTTGCTGCACTGTCATTACTATTGTATGGGTTTATAATTATTGTCCAAAAAAGCCCCGAGCCTGGTATAGAAAAGGCATGAGGAATGATGTGTCAGAATGCACAGTGATTGTTCCTGCCTGGATGTGAGGACTACACCTGATTTTCACTTTATTTCTTTCTCTCTGTAATTTATTTTCCTTGTGCTGCTTGTATGCTTTCTTATTTATTTAAAACTAATCTGCATGTCACGGCCCTGGGCTCCCTTTTTACGTTGAGAATGAGATCCTCCGTGTAGGTCATTCACAATGGCAAGCTCCGAGTGCCACTGATTACCTAGGAACAGGGAACACCCTTGGGCCTGAAGCAGGACTTCATCAGAAGGTACTAGAACAGCATTGGGAGTAAGAGAGACTCAGACCAATGGAGACAAGCTGGCTGAGGTAGGGTCAGAAACCCACATGTGGTAAACTAGATGTATTTATGTCTTATACTGTAGGCATTTTTCTCTTCAGTTTCCCCTAAATGCTCTGATATATTTTGAATTTCTACATCTTTTGGCTGCACTAAAATGGACTAAGGAAAAAGAGCTTTACCTGCACTGGGGCCTGATCTTTAATAGCACCTCCCACAAATGACTGTTCGAGTGACCACGGTCATCATGTGTGAGGGTCCTTCCCCCAAAGGCCACTGAAACTTAGGGAGGAAAGAGCCCTTGAGTCGTATCATCCTTCCCTGCCTACAAAGCTGTCCTGAGAATGCTGAAAGGTTTGCTTCTGTTGTAAGGATTATTAAACTAAGAGAATTGTAATAAAAAGCATGATTCATTCATATGGGCACTCACATACAGGAGCATCATTCACCTCAGCTAATCACTACGTCTCTTGGAGATACTCCTCAGCCACTACAAAGCAGAGGGCTCATGTTGCACTCCTCCAAGTGGTTGTCTCTGTGAATGTCGCCCCTTTGAGTGACACAGACCAAAGGCCAGCAATCCACAGACCGTGGGCCAAATCCAGCCTACCACCTGTTTTTGTAAGTAAAGTTTTATTGGAACAAAGCCATGTCCACTCATTTAGGAATTGTCTCTGGCTGCTTTCATGCTACAACAGCAGAATTGAGTTGTTGTGACAGGGACTGTATGGTCCACAAAGCCAACGATGTTATCGTTGCTTTGTTTAAGTATCATACCCTTTGCAAGTTTGCCACCTCCTGCCACAGACCAGGATGTGAATGGTGCCCCTCAATTTGTGCGGTGTGCAGCTCTGAAGGGAGATTAGAGGCGGGAGCTACATAGGACAGAGCAGGACTGAAACGAGCAAACACAGCTCAGGACCCAGAGAATCCTCCCGGCAGATCTGTCCCCATTCTCAGCACCCTCCCCCAGGTCCACCAAAAGGCAGTGATCTTGGCAGAGAACTGAGAACTCTGGAGTGTGGCGTCCGGTAGCCTTGGGAATTATAAAGCAAGCCTCTGATTATCTTTTGTTATTTGCAAAATGGTATTGATGATAGAAACTCTCTAACAGGAATGCTGTGAGAATCAAATTAGGAAATGTAAGTGGCATGTTTAGCATTGTACCTGCCACATAGTAAGCAATTCGACAGATGTTAGGAGTAGTCATGGTGGCAGTATCCACCAAAGCATTGTCCTTAGCCCACACTGCCTCACTCTCTGAAAGCAGCCATCCGCTTGCCACTCTGACAAGATAGCGGGAATAAAAGATAGGGGCCCAGAAGGGCTCTGCTCGTAGACCCGCACCTGGACACCATGATAGCATTAGAAGCTTCCTTTGGCTACAGCAAGCTGTTAATTCTCTGGAATGATTTCAGTAAGAGATTTTCTCAGTAATATCGATCAGGTCCCCTAATTGAACAGCACACGCGCATGAACACACATACACAAAACCAAATAGAGAGACTTAGGACATCTCCAAATTCTTTACACAGTAAAAAGGAAGGGATATGAATAGAGGGGCCAGAAGTACACCACAGTTTCCTATTTCCTGACATCTTTCAGATCATTAAATTAGGCCCTAGATTGTTGGGTTTTTTAACTGAGTGCATTTTGTAGACTGATCTGTGTGGGGAGATCCAAGACACCCTAAGTTACGAATGTGCAGACATCTTCATCCTGTAGGCTCTAATCAAGCTCCTAAGGCAGATAATCCCAAAAGAGGAGAGAGACTTCCCTACAGAAGAGGCAGGCAGGAGAACAGGATGGAACTGGAGACCTGGCTCTGGAGATACCTAATCAAAGAAATTCCAAAATAATTTTCCTTTCCATGAAATGCTTTGCACAGTTGGCTACTTCTCTGCAAACCCTCCCCTTTCTTCAATGCTGTCTTAATTTTGCTCAAGAAGCTGCTAACACGATTTTAACACCTGTTAATCTCCCTTTTTAAAAGCAGGTTATTGGCTAGCCTGGGAATTACTGTAGTCCCAGCTGAGGATCAGGAACAGAACTCTGATACTACATTTTCTGTGAAATGTGAGAAACTTTTAGTTATAAGATTTACCATTGACCTGGAGTGGTGGCTCATGCCTGTAATCCCAACACTTTGGGAGGCTGAGGCGGACAGGTCACGAGGTCCAGAGATCGAGACCATCCTGGCCAACATGGTGAAACCCTGTTTCTACTAAAAATACAACAATTAACTGAGCATGGTGGCACGTGCCTGTCGTCTCAGCTACTCGGGAGGCTGAGGCAGGAGAATCGCTTGAACCTGGGAGGTGGAGGTTGCAGTGAGCCAAGATCATGCCACTGCACTCCTGTCTGGCAATAGAGTGAGACTCTGTCTCAAAAAAAAAAAAAAGTTACCATTGGTTTACATTGGTTTAATAACAGCTCTTGAGGGAAGAAGAGAGGAAACCACCATATCTAAAATGTACATATTGACTTTAAGACATAACAAGATTCAAATATATTAAAATATAGGGGGCAGGGGTAGGGGGTGGATCTTAGAATAGAGGAGAAAAATTTTTAAATTCCACCAGCAACAATAGCTACCATTTATTGAGCAACTACTACGTTCCAGGGACTGTGCTAGGGACTTTCTCTGGGTTTTCTTGCTGAATTCCCATGCCATGGTAAAGAAGATATAGTTATCTCATTTTACAGATAAAGAAACTAAAACTCAAGGAGCCTTACTACCTAGACAGCTGAGCCCCAAAGTAACCAAATTCAGAGTAGCAGAGTTCCAAGAGTTTTCATCTCTTACCATTCCAAGAATGGAGCACCAGGGTCCCACGAGAGACCTCAGTCAGAAACCAATTCCCTGAAGTAAGACTAGCCCAGGAGGAGTGGAAAAACCCAATCCCTTTCTCCAACAGGAGGCCACAAAGTACGGATGCCTGCTGGGCCTGTGGGAACTAATGCTGAGCAGTGCCTCCACTAAGCACTCCGAAGTTCCACCGTTTAACAAGAAAATGTTTATGAAAATACATTCACATGATGATTCTTAAAACGAGGATGAAAAAGGGCTGGAGGAAGCAAGTATCAGCAAAGCGCAATAAGACTGTTGGGAAGGTCATAGCCCCCTCCTCTATAGATCAGAATGGCAGGGCACACCCCTCTGCAACCTTACCCCCAAATAATGCCCCTCTGCTGCTACTGCCACCTCCATCCAAGACCCTCCTTTTTTCCTCTGCAAGCTCCCTGCTGGTCACTCAGCTTTTTCCAATGCCACCTCCCTCATAGTCTTCAGGAGCTAGGGCAGGTCCAGCTGGAAATTAGCTTCAGCTGGTGCCCTACTGCAGCTATCCAGAAATCCGATCAATCCAGCCACAAGCAGGCAGAGAAGGGATCGATTCCAGCCCTGCCCATGTCCCCAGCTTTTCATCTGCACGATCCGAAGGTAGCGTTCCAAGATACAGACCTGTGGCAAGCAGGGCAAGGACAGTGCTCAAAAGAGGCTTAAAGCTGCCTCCTGTGTGATTGACACAGAACTCCCGGGACTTACTCTTTCCTGGAATTCACTGCCTCTCCCTTCCCTGAAAGCCCAAAGAAGGGGAGGCCTGGAAGTGGGTAGGAAGTTCCCACTGGCTCATAACCCCGTTATTGTGGACATTCTCATCTCCATTTCCCAGATAAGGAGGACGTCACCTGCCCAATGTACGCAGTAAGTGGCAGAGGCTTAGACTCGAATCCAGGTCTGCCCAGCTCCCAACCTCTTCTAGTTTAGTTTAAATAAACATTGCTTACTAAGCACCTACTATATGCCTGTTATGCACCAAGCCCTGGGCAGAGAGCTGTGGGAGTACAGAAATGAACCAAATATGGTACCTATCACTGAGAAACATCAGTCCATGACTCCGTGAGTGTCCACGTCTCTCTGCACAGGTAGAATCATCTGGAGAGGGTTTTTTAAAGGATTTTGGGTCTGCATTTGGAAGACTCTATTTCTGTAGATTTAGGGAGAGACCCAAGAAATCCTTACTTTTTAAAGACTTCTCAAGATGGAAGCAAATAGGCCAAGGGGGAATTTCCTTTTGTTCTTATTAATATATATAAACATTTTTAAATATGAGATTTGTATGCTTTTAAATATGAGATTGTATGAGTGACATTTACCTTGAATAGAAGGTGGGCGTCAATAGTTATCAAATTAACATTTTTCTAATTAAGTGAAGTCCTCCCATGGCAATTCCAAAAGTGCAGGAAGGTTTGAGAACTCAACACAACACAGGGCTGCCTCTGGCATTTCTTTGGAGTTGATGCACACTTTGAGAAGCATGGCAGTAGGGTAGTGAGCAACGCACCTGACAAGTCCATTCACACTAAGATTTTAGAGACTTCATATTCATAGTACACCACTCTCCCCAGGTGCCACCATTTTAAACTAGGATGTCATGGAGACAGCACTGTTTACCCCCAAAAGACTAAATCCCTAATGGTAAAATATAGTCCCCAGATGAACTGTTTTGAGGCAGGAGAGTCTCCTGACTTCTTCAAATAACACAGCTGCTATATGCAAGAAAGAATCGGGGCCTAAATGAGTTCCATGAGGACTTGTTCAGAGCTGGGGAGGGATGCGACGGGGAGGGGCCAGATGCTTCATCACCAACACAGGATGTTGAGATGCAGGGAGAGTAAGGCCTAGTGATTTACAGGTCAACCACCTGCTGGGCCACTGTGCCAGGAAGCCAGCTCAGGGCAGCCTGAACAGAAATACCTACTCTTTCTCAAATCAACCATCCAACCCCAGAGCCCTCCACCAGGAGAAGGATGCCACAGAGGGGCAGGGCAACTGCCATTTTGAAACACTGGAAGAGATTTTACCTGGAAGGAGTCAGTTATCTGTGGAAGACCAGGGTTAGTATCATTATAAGGAAAATGTTTTAACAGCCAAAACTCACAAAGCTAGAACTGGCTTCCTGGGTAGACACCACGTTCCCCATCACCAGAGAAATTCAAGCAATGACTACTTGACAACTGGAGAGAGTGCAATCTCCAGGTAGATCGTTAGAACACTGTTTTCCAAACTGCAACGTTTGGACTTAATATTGAGTCACAAAATTAATTTAGTGAGCTGTGGGTCAGCGTATGAAATAGAATAGAAAGTATGTGCATAGTAATGGTAAGTATTGCCCTTATGTTCTGAGGGTTCCCATTGGATATTAGACAAGCTTTTTGTAATCTGGTCAATGAGATTGAGCATCTAGATTGCACCTGGTTTAAGACTGAGACCTAGAGTTTACAAAGAAGCCAGTCACTCTTGCTCTCGGGGAATCTATGATCTGGCTGGGAAGAGAAGACAAACACATAGGTCAAGTCCAAAGGCAAGGTAAGGAGACAGTGAACAGGAAACCCTACCCTGCCAGAGTGAATGGGATAACCTAGCAACAGCTAGCCCAGATGACAGGTGACACCTATCTATGTGCCATGTACCAGGCACTGTTCTAAGCGTTTCGTGTATTAACTCATTTAATCCTCAAAGCAACCCTAGAAGGATGTACATTACACAAAGAAACTGGGGCCCAGAGATGTTGAGTAACTTGCCCAACTGACACAGCTAGCAAGTGCTAGATCTAAGACTAAACCCAACTAGTGTGACTCCAGAGCAATGGTATGCTGGTAAATGCTTAACAAGTGTCTTTCCAGGGGACGGAGCCCTATGGCATTTGCCAGTTCCTGTAATGTAAATATTTTCCCCATGACCGATTTCAAGCTACCAATGAGACTTCTCTGAGCACAGAACTGGACAAGATGGGAAGTAACACATCAGATATTATTTCCACCATGCAGGTACAATATATGTAAATAACTTCAAGAGCATAGATAATAGAAAATGTAGTCAAATAATTCAGAAATAAGTTTTGAGTACTTATTATCCTTGTGTTTACTATAATTTATCTGTAAGTTACAGAATTTAATTTTTAATTACAACTTTAATAATCAGCTCCCAACATTGCTGAAAATTTGGAAATTGACTCTCATGAGCTGGTCCATGCTGAATCTAGCACACCACTGATCCAGAGGTACTACATTACGTAAGACCAAGAGATGGAAGACGACACAACCACTATTTTGAAACACTTGCTTTGTAAAACTTTGGTAAGATGTAGTTATATGATAAATAGAGAGATGACTGATAAATGATAGAGACAGACATATATATTTGTGTGTATATACATAGGTATGGATAATGTAATACACACATACTGGTTCATAATATAAGATATATTTCTTACTGTGGGTCATGATCAAAGAAGTTTGCGAAGTATTAGAATAAATCATAAGGTACCTTCTAATTTTGACATTCTATAATTCCATAATATCTCATTAGCTAACATTTGATAGGTACATCCTGTCTGTCCTACAGGGCAGAACAGAGACAGTGACTGCTCACTATATACATCTCCAGCCCCTGACCCTGCATCTAACCCACTAAATGTCCTTAAAGACATGTTCAGTGAAGGAGACACGGATGGAAATAAACATAAGAATTGTTTTTACTCCTGGGGTGAAACTCAGTCACAAGTAATTCACCCAGGAAGAATTAAGCCTAAAAGGATGTTATTCCACAGCATCTCTCTCTCTGGGATGTTCCTTCAGATGGCAGAAAGTGCTCTGCAAAACCCATCTCAACCAAGAGATGCTCCACACGAGGACCAGAATTTATGAGTGGAGATGAGGGTGGGAGAATGATTTACAGATCAAGATTAACAAGAACTCTGTGCTGTTTGCCTGGAGCTCTTCAGAGAGGTGGACTTGGAAAGCCACTGTTGCAGGGAAAAGGGCAAACTGATACCCAGTGCTGAGGTAAGGGGCAGAAGGAGAGGATGGCTGGAGGTGTAGATGTAACATCAAAAGCCTAGGGAAGGCAAGAGGGAGAAGGAAGGAGCTGGCACAATGACAGGTTTTTTATCAAGAAAAGCCACATAAAAAGCCACATGGAAATAAAAGATAGCCGTGCCCAGGATTTGGCCGCATATAGTTATTTTATGTCTGTTTGCCCATGAGAATTCCATGAGAATTCTCATATGAATTCCATGAGAACCAGGATTCATTGGCTGGTCTGTCTCTGGCACCTCTTCATAAAGCAATAAATATTTGCTCACTTAGCAGAAAGATGAGTTTGTGAAGGTGGTACCTATGATAACAAGGTATCTATGATAACCACCGCCTCACCTAAACCAGAACTGCCTCCCATTGTGAAAATCATTAACTGAATACAGTCCCCAATAATGCTGGTGCTGGGGCAAAGACTAGAAACCATTTATTCAACATTCAATAAATATTTTGAGATCCAGCTATGTCCCAGTTGCTTTTCCAGGTGGCCAAGTGTTATTAGCCCAGCCAAAGTGTTGGTGGGATGGCCATGGGCTTCTCCTATGGCCACAAAACTAAATCCAGCTAAGTCTGCCCAAAGACAAAGAAGGCTCATCTCCCAACTTGTCATAGAACTCTGAGTGCAAAAGGGAACGTGTGTTTCACATTTCCCATTCCCAGCTCTCTCACCTGGACCCAGCAAAGGCCTGGATAAGGCAGAAAACTCTGGCCATCAGGGTAAAGCTCAGTTCAGAATACCCTGCAAAACGGCGATACAAAGTGGACCTAGAAGCAACACACCCACACACTATACCCTAGGAAAGAAATGTTCAGAGGAGGCAAGGGAGGCAACTTCTGCAGGAAGGGAGAAAAGAGCAGGCACACAGAGCACACTCCCCCAACCCAGTGCTCAGGAGGCTTTGGGACACGGCAGGAAGAAGGCAGACTTGGAAGTCAAAGAAGCCAACTCTGAGCTCTTGACTTTGTCCCTTACTAACTGAGAAAGTTCCTGAACTTCTCCGAGAATCAGTTCCCTTGCCAGCAAAATGGATATATCATGGTCTACAATGCAAGGTCATGTTAAGGAGTCATGTGTGTAAGTACCAGCACAGTGCCTGACATAGAGCAGACAAAATTGATACAGATATTGATAAATGGGTGACAATCATATTCTTTACACCCAGCCTCACCAAAACTAAAGAGCCCTTCTCAGGTGAGTTGCTGGCACCCCCTATCCCAGGCAAACAGGCTCAAAGATACCCTGATGTGCCTTTGTCTGAATCCTGTCCTCACTGCACCCCCTTCACTGTTCCCTCGCCTCTTTTGGCTTTTGCTTTCTTTCTCACATGTTCTCTGGGAACTCACCTCATGGTGCTGGGCATTTTCTTTTCCTTGCTCCCTCTCCTTCACTCTTCTTTCTGCTCAGACCCTCTCTTCCCACTCCCAGAATAAACACATCTCCTTTTCCTACCTTCCCCGATACCTAAAATTATTCCCCATCTTGTTCCCCACCTAAATTATTCCCCACCTTAGACTCAGTGCAAGAGTGAACCTAATAAAGAAGGGAGGACTATCTAGTTTCATCAGATTTATTTGCTTTTGAAATGTTCAGCCTACGTGTGTTAAAAATGGGGTCTCACACCTTACAGGTAGGAGCTGGAAGCACTTACAAAGCCAAGGTTGACTCAGAAAGCTTGAAAATAAGAAGTAGAATTAAAGGGGAAAAAAAGTTTTCCCATTAAGAATTACCCAGAAGAAATAAATGAATTCAACAAGATTTCAGAATACCAGGTCAATATACAAAAATCAATTGTGTTTTTATAAACTTGCAACAAACAATCTAAAGATGAAATTTTTTAAAATTTCATTTATAATAGTATCAAAAAGAATAAAACACTTAGAAATAAACCTTTTTAAAAAGTGTAAAATGTATACTCTGGAAACTACAAAAATGTTGTTGAAATCAGTTAAAGGAGACCTTAAAAATGGAAAGACATCCTACGTTAATGGATCAGAAGAATTAAAACATGTGATTAAGATGACAATACTGGATGGACACAGTGGCTCATGCCTGTAATTCCAGCACTTTGAAAGGCCAAGGCAGGAGGATCGCTTGAGGCCAGGAGTTCAAGACCAGCCTGGCCAACATGGTGAAACTCCATCTCTAACAAAAAAATTAGCCAGGCTTGGTGGTGCACAACTGTAATCCAAGCTACTCGAGAGGCCAAGGCAGGAGATATATTTGAACCCAGGAGATGGAGGTTGCAGTGAGCTGAGATCACGCCACTGCACTTCAGCCTGGAAAACAGTGAGACCCCATCTCAAAAATAAATAAATAAATAAATAAATAAATAAGCCAGGCATGGTGGCAGCCTTAGGAGGCTGAGGCAGAAGGATTGCATGAGCCCAAGAATTTGAGGTTACAGTGAGCTTTGATAGTGCCACTGCACTCCAGCCTGGGAGACAGAGTGAGTCTCTGTCTTGAAAAAAAAAAAAAAGATGGCAATACTCTCCAAGTTGATCTGCAGATTCAATATAATTTCTATCAAAATTCCAGCCTCCTTTTTTGCAGAAATAGACAAACTAATTCTAAAATTTAAACGAAAATTCAAGGAATCTAGAATAGTTAAAACCATCTTGGAAAAAGAACAAATTTGAAGGACTCACATTTCCCAATTTCAAAAGTTACTTCAAAGCTACAGTAATTAAAACAACATGGCACTGGCATAAGAATAAATATATAGATTAATGTAATAAAACTGAGAGTCCAGAAGTAAACTTTTTAATGTCTGACATTTATAAATACACAATCAGTGTTATTGATTTTGAGGTCTTCTCCCCGATTCTCTTCTCACCATGGGATTCAGCTCCTCATATGTGGCTTTTCCAAGGAACTAGGCCAGAAAATTTATTGATCAAATTGATAGGGTGAGCTTTTGTTTCATTTTCAAACGAATTTCCCAAAGGAAAAGCAAGGAAATCAAATAGAACAAAACACACCAAGGAATACACAACCTGAAGCAAAACCATATGGTTCCCACACTAACCAGAACCCTTTTATTCTCTGCTTCCTTCACACACACACAAAGATGCAAGCCAACCCATGGGTCTAAAGCATCCACAGTGGTCCTAGGAGCCAGTTCAAAAAGTCTGGACTTCCTAAAACCCACGAATCCAGCTCAGGATTTAACTTTTAAATCAGTTAAAATTACCTCTGCTGCAAGGAATACAAATATCACCAATGGTGGCTTAAATTGTAGAGACGGTTATTACTTACTGGACACAAGATAGAGGTGGGCAGTCCCAGGGTAAAAATAGCGGCTTATCTATGTCCTTCGGACCCAATTCCATCAATCCTCTGCCATCCTCACTATACTACACTCCCCATCTTAGTCACAACATGGCTACCATATTCCAAGCATCACATTATCACACAACAGTATCCAAAAACATACTGCAAAAAAAAAAAGAGAGAGTAGCAAAAATGGCATTTTCCTTTCATGCTTTTCACTTATTAGGAAGGAAACATCTTTCCCAGAAGCCCCTAACAGTCTTGTTCTTGCAGCTCTTTGGCCAAAACTTGGTCATCATAGAATTACCACACCCTGATCCCATTTTAAGCAACTCCTCAGATTCACTTGGCCTGACTTGCTCAACAAGAGGACCCTGACCACAGCTCCCCTCAACCAATCTCCTAACACAACCAAACCAGCTCAGCCTCCCTGAAGGTGAGGGCTGGGCTTTGATGTGACCTCCAATGGACCCACCAGCAGCTCTGGCCCTCAGGCCTGGCCTGTGGGACCACAGAGACTATGGCCCCTACCACCATTTTGTATTTGTAGACTATGCGATGATATCAAAGATTTTGCTCACTATGGGCCATGCAGGTGCTCACCTGCACCTCCTTGCCTTGTTCATCCAAAAATATGAGCTGTGGAGACATATACTAGCAAATGTCCCCATGTAATAAATGGTGGGAGGGACAGAGAAACAGACAGCTCTAGGTTTCTCCCCTATACCTAAATTCATATAATTACAAACTTCCTTCAGAGAGCATTAAGTTCACTGAGAAAAAATCGATTCATCCTCTTGTTTCTTGCCTGTTTTTAAGCCCTTTTAACCTGTCTCAGCAGGGACCCTGGTCCAGCCAGACTCCATGGAGAAGTGTGAAGGGAATGGGGCCTGGCTGGTGGCCAAGGTCAGGGCCTGCTTACAAATCATACTCTGGCCATGCTTCAGGCAAATTTCCACCTGGTACTCGGAGAGCTGAAACCTTTCCATTAATCCTGAATCTGTCATCTTCCGTCATGTTCACAGGGAAACAGCCCTGGGGGAGGTGGGTACCCTGAACCGAGTTCCGACTCTGGGCTCCTATTTGCCCTTCTTCTCCCAGAGGCCCCCTTGTGCTGCCCTTTCTCAGCCTGGTCCCCCACGCACCCTTCCTTTCTCAACTCTGTTGGCAGCTTTTTCTCATTTCTCTTGTTGCCCCTCCAGTCAAGTCCTTGCTGCTTTTTTTTGATGGGTAAGACCATGGGTTCTGGGGCCAGACAGCTGGGGTTCAAGTCCTGGGACCACCACTTACTAGCTAGGTTACCTGGGCAAGTTGCTCCACCTCCCAGTGACTTTGTTTTCTTCTCTGCAAAATGGAGATAATGCCTCCCTCCCAGGATTTCTGTGAAAATTAAATGAAATATTAATAATAATGAAATCTTAAACAAAAAGGGACATATTCCAAGCACTTAGAATGACAGTCACTGTTCTACAGACACATAACTATTCTACTTCAACAGACACATAAAAGGCTTAAAACAGTGTCCAGAATACATAAGTGAACAAAAAAATGTTAGCTGTGGTTAATGAAATTATTATTATTATTATTTTAGAGATAGGGCCTCACTTTGTCACCCAGGCTGGAGTGCAGTGGCACGATCATAGCTCACTGCAAGCTCAAATTCCTGGGCTCAAACAGTCCTCCCACCTCAGCCTACCAAGTAGCTGGGACTACAGGTGCATGCCATCTCACCCAGCTAATTTTTAAATTTATTTTTGTAGGACGGAGTCTCACTATGTTGCCCAGGCTGGTCTTCTGGCTTCAAGTGATCTTCCTGCCTCAGCCTCTCAAAGTTCTGGGATTATAGGCATGAGCTACCACACCCAGCCCCGTTTTCCCCTCACCCCATGGGCCCTTGGGAATTCATTCATTCATTCATTCATTTACTTACTCAGCAATTACCTGTCACCTGTCTACCCTGGGGTGGCCCAGCCTGGAATAGTGGAGGCACTGTGCCGTAGAGGAGCTTGCAGACTAGCCAAGCATTCCCCTTCCCTTTTTGGGCTGATGAATGACTGTTAAAGCCTAACCAGAATTAAAATGTGTTGGCAGAGCTATATCATTACTCAGTGTGACAATATTTTGATAACTATATCTCCAAACAAGAACCAGCATAGGCGCTCCATGGAGCTGGCAATAAATCCTGTTGGGGGCACCCCAAACCTGTGGGTGGCACCAAGATGGATTTCTTCATCCCCATATATATTCCAAGTAGAGGGGGAAGAATGGAAGGCCTGGAGAGAGGTGGCCCCCGGCAGGACCACAATAATGGCCAGAAGGGAAAGGCCTGAGAGCAAGGGCTCTTTGCCACTTCCCTGTGGCTTCACAGGAACCCACTGGGGTCTCTGTTGCTAATCTCAAACAGGCATAGGCCAGGTGCGGTGGCTCATGCCTATAATCCCAGCACTTTAGCAGGCTGAGAGAATCACTTGAGGCCAGGAGTTCAGGACCAGCCTGGGCAACATAACAGGAGCCCATCTCAAAAAATGAACATTAGCCAGGCATTGTGGTGCATACCTCTAGTCCCAGCTACTTTGGAGGCTGAGGCAGGAGGATCACTTGAAGCCAGGAGTTCAAGACCAGCCTAGGCAACATAGCAAGACCCTGTCTCTACAAAAATAATAATAATAATAATAATAATAATAATAATAATAATGTTATCCAGGTATGGTGGTGCATGCCTGTAGTCCTAGTTACTGGGGAGGCTGAGGTGGAAGGATCACTTGAGCCCAGAAGTTTGAGGCTATAGCGAGCTATGATCGTGCCACTGCACTCCAGCCTGGGTGACAGAGCAAGATCCTATCTCTTTAAAAAAAAAAAAAAATTTCAACTAAACAGGTGTAGTAGTCTATCCGACATCCCTCCTGGAACATTGTGAATATTAAAAGAAATATTAGTCAAGGAAGGGCTTTGAAATCCCCAAAAAGCCATGTCCCTGGAAAGGATAAGTGTTATCCACATTGGTCTTCAAGACAGAGTGAGTGCATTGAGGGCAGAGGTTGCAATCTGTAAGCTCCATCCAGCCCACAGCTGTGTTGTGTTTGGCCTGTGCTTTGTGTGGTGTGTTCATTAAAAATATGGATTTGCTGCCAGCATTTAAAAACCAGGAAATTTCACATAAAAATCCAGATTTCTGGCTTGTCCTGAAAAATCAGAAGATCCAGCAACAATTAGCCACAGCTCAACAGTCTCTGCCCCTTCAACCAGGGCTGGGAGGAAGCTCTGGTCCACCACCAAGGATAGTGTCCATACTCTAAGCCCTATGCACACAGACTTCCTCAGCGCAAACAAACACACACACACACACGCACGCACATACACACAGCCCTCCTCACTCATTCATCTGAGTGACCTGGCCCCTCCGTGTATCTGAATTTGGGCCTCCTGGTTCCAAGTGCTAAGACCTTAAGCTCTAAAGATAATTGCACCTGGTTCCTCACTGCGAGTCTACCACTGACCCTGTGACCGTGAGAATTACTTCACCCCTCTGAGCCTATTTCCCAGTCTGTTAAATAAGCATTCATTTATTCAATCTATATTTATTGAATGCTCATTCTAGGCCAAGCATTTAGCAAACAAGATAGACAAAGCAGACATTAAACAAGTGAAAAAATCAACAAGATAATTTACTGATTGTGATCTTGCTAGCAAGAAACAAACCAGGTGAGGTCCAAGTGAGTCAGTGACTGGGTCTGGGTTGCAGGGGCCACTTTAGCTAAGGGGGTCAGGAAAAAGCTGGGGAAAGTGGTTGTACTCACTTCCCAGGGCTGTCTGGGGATGAAAAGTGAAGCATTTCACAAGCACAATGCCCGGCACCTGGGCAGGATGCTGCTAGTGGTGCCATCACATCACCACGCTGAGTTTTGTTAGGAGGCCTGAGAAGGAAAGGCAGTGTGGGAGGCCAGCTCCCAGGAGCAGGTGGAACCCAGGCTCCCCACCCCCACCCACCAGCCCCACACTTCAGAACTGCTTTCAAAGCCTCCTCAATTATCCCATCTATAAATACAGCCTCTCAGCAGAGAAGGGGCAGAGATGCAGGCAGGAAGATTTAACCCTTCAATGGGCCTTCCCCCATCTCTCTTTCCCTAACTGTTTTTTTCCCTCTCCCTCCCTCCCTCCCTCCTCCCCATCCCTGCCTGTGGCCTCTCCCTCTCCATCTCTGAATCCCTTCCCACTGGCAGCTGAATCCATGTTTGACTTGTACCAACAGCCACCCCACTACAATCTGGAAGGGATTCAGTGGGGAGGGTGGATAAAAATCTATTACTTGGTGGTATTTCTCTACGAGCCTGTGGCGCTCAGTGTCAGCTCCAGCGCTAGCCCTGGGCTCCTTGCAGACACCAAGCACACCGGGCCATGGGCCAGGTCAGCTTTAAATGGCCCTTGGCATGTCTGTCTCTGGGCAGGGGAACGATTTGCTGCAGGCCTGGGATTGAGTTGCATTGAGGGGAGAACATATTTGTTTAAATAAAAGCTACGCTTAGATCTTCTATTCTTCCAATGTTAAGCAGGCACCTACTAGATCACTCATTCTCCCTGGCTCCCAGCTCCCTGCCCTTCTTTTCTTGGTTTCCAGAATATCATTGCTTCCTCCACCCCAGGGCACTTCCGTCCCACTGTGTGGAAAAGAGTCCCCCTGTGCCTACTAAATACCTCCTCATCTTTCTGATCAGGGAAGCCTTCCTTTGTACCCCAGACTGTATCAAATCCCCTCATATGGCTTGATCACTATTGTGATTTTTGACGATGCGTTCCCTCCCCATACATTGTCCTGTGAGTTATGATTCTGTTTAAACTCACTGTTGTGGCCGAGCATGAAGGCTCACGCCTGTAATCCCAGCACTTTGGGAGGCCGAGGCAGGCAGATCACTTGAGGCCAGGAGTTTGAGACCAGCTTGGCCAACATGGCGAAACCCAGTCTCTACTAAAAGTACAAAAATTAGCTGAGCATGGTGGTGCATGCCTGTAATCCCAGCTACTTGGGAGGCTGAGAAGGGAGAATCATTTGAACCTGGGAGGTTGAGGCTGCAGTGAGCCAAGATCGTGCCACCGTACTCCAGCCTGGGCAACAGAGAGAGACTCTGTCAAAAAAAAAAAAAAAAAAGGGAAGAAACTCACAATTGTACCGTTGTATTTCTACACCAGGCACAGTGCCTGGAACCTGATCAGTACTCAATAAATATTGGTGAATGAGTAAAGAGGTGAATGAATGAATGTCCATCAGGTGTTAGCACCCTGACATGTGCAGAAGAACCTTAAGACTCCTCTGGAATGTGTGCGTGTAGAGTCCAGGGTGCTTCCTGCCCTGTTAAACACTGTCCCCAGGACTTGGTGTGGCACATGTCTCATGCTTTGTGAATATTTGGTGGTGGAGTTGAATGGATGAAAGTTAGTGCCAAGGAGTCCATATTTAGGATGAGCTAAGTGAGGGGCTTTTCAGCAACGTTGCAGCACAGTTCAGAAATTTTCCAGCAAAGCTACCATAATAAACTTTACAAAGCAGGCTGTAAAGTTGGTATTTACAAAAAAAAAAAAAAAAAAAAAAAAAAAAACCACACCCAGTTAATTTTAACCATTGGTAACAAAGGAATCAATAGCAGGTGAGTTACGAGCTGCATGTGAAATGTGGGTCTCTCACAGGGTGAATGGTGTGGTAGAGACAGGACTCGTCGACCGGAACACTCACAGAGGTTTTCCAGTCGAGGTAGGGCTAGACCTAGCCAGAATTGTCTAGGAGAGAGGGGGAGGGCCCCCTTATTTAATTTATCCAAAAAAAACTAAAAAAAAAAATGTTATAACACAAAGCTCCAAGACCCAGTGCATGTCCCATGGGAGTGCTCCATCAGAACTGACAGCCATTAGCTATTATCATGCCAGACGCACACCATGATACAGGTCTAGGCTGTGGGCATGCAATGAGGGGGAAGATAAGATCCCAGCACTACTGGAAATTTCATTCTAGCTGAAGGACAAGTAAAGAAGTTCAGAAGATCATTTCAGAAGAGAAGCACTACAAAGAAAATAAAGTGACTAGCAGAGGCTAACTTTAGAGAGAGTTGTCAGAAAAGCCTCTATAGGCAGGTGAGGTGAGAGTAGAAGCAAGAATGAGCCAGCCATTAAAGAAGCAGGTGTG
Source organism: Macaca fascicularis (assembly GCF_037993035.2). Classification (NCBI taxonomy): domain Eukaryota; kingdom Metazoa; phylum Chordata; class Mammalia; order Primates; family Cercopithecidae; genus Macaca; species Macaca fascicularis. The sequence continues at coordinate 146,039,017 of NC_088381.1, read as the reverse complement.
TGTGGAGGTGAGCAGGATGCCAGGACAGGGTGTGCTAGGACCAAGAACAGGCCCATGCAATGGAACTCTCCAACTAGAACAGGTAGGGAGATTCAAGAAACAAAAAGACCAGGATGACTGGACTGGTAGTAAGCATGATATGAAGATTGACCCGCAAGCTCTTACTCACAATTCCTGTAAGAGACTGAATGTTTGTGTCTGTCCCTTCCACCCCCTACCCCCAAAAATATGTAGACACTGAAACTCTAATGCTGCAGTGTGGCTGTATTTGGAGATGGAACCTAAAGAAGTAATTGAGGTTAAATGAGGTCATAAGGGGGAGGCTCTGATATAATAGAATTAGTGTCCTTATAAGAAGAGACACAGAGAGACTGGGCGTGGTGGCTCATGCCTATAATCCTAGCACTTTAGGAGGCTGAGGTGGGTGGATCACTTGAGCCCAGGAGCTTGAGACCAGCCTGGGCAAAATCGCAAAACCCTTCTCTACAAAAAATACAAAAATTAGCCGGACATGGTGGTGCACACCTGTAGACCAAGCTACTCAGGAAGCTGAGGCGGGAGAATTACCTGAGCCTGCAGAGGTTGAGGCTGCAGTGAGTCGTGATCATGCCACTGCACTCCAGCCTGGATGACAGAGTGAGACTCTGTCTCAAATATTAAAAAAGAAGAGACCCAGAGAGTATTCTTACCCCAACCCCATCGGACACATAAAGAAGCATTCCTGTGAGCTCACAGATTGATGATAGCCATCTCCAACGCAAGAGAAAAGGCCCCACAGGGAAACCTTTCTTGCCAGCACCTTGATCTTGGACTTCCTATACCTGCAGAACTGTGAGAAATAAATTTCTGTTGTTTTAGCCACACACTCTGTGGTATTCTGTGGCAGCTGGAGCAAGAGTAATACAATTCCAAAACCAAAAATTCTGAAAAATAATTAAAGTGCTTTATCAGCAGAGGACAAACTCAGTTAGTAACAAACCTGCCCTGACCTGATACGAGGCTGTTTATTTTCTTCACTTATCCAAATGTATGTGAATATTTGTACATTTCACTGATGAACTATTGACCCACTTTTTTGCCCCAGAACCTGCTGGGGTATTAGAGGACATGCTGTATTACCTTTTTAGAATCTAAAAAATTCTGAATCCCTAAACACAACTGGCACAAGGTTTTGGATGCAGAATCAATGTCCCCTTTAAAGATCTTTATCAGAGAGGGGCTCCTGGTTTCCTTTGGCAAGGTAAACTGAGGAACAGCTAGGTAGAAGTGGATGGCTTTCTTCACTTTAAAAAAAAAAAACTTAATACTCAACTGTATTAACAAACACAAAGGATTGTAAGTGGAAAGCAAAATAAAATGATTGGTGGCAGTGGTGAGGGATTCCTCAGATGATAAAGCAGTTAGGGTTCTGGAGCTTAGCCACTAACTTGACCAAGACTTGCTGGAATTGTTCAACCAAAATGGATGATTTTTCTGCCCTGTGGAAGCGCACCTCCATTTTCATAATAGACATCAGTGGAGACTGGCTGGTATCCCTGTGGTTGGAGTGAGTATCCCGTTGGTATGTCCCGTTCCCCACCACCCCCGCCCCCTCCATTGTGGATAGTTGAATGTGCTGACATCTCAGTTTTATTTCAGGGGTTAGGACTTATTTGGTCTGACTAGTAGCTATCAAGGACGCCCAGCAGCAGCAGGAGCAAGAGTGTATCTAAAACCGAAAAAGCCACAGAGGTGAATATGGGACATACAAAAGGAAATGAAACCCAGTGGCCAGGAGCCAGGTAAGCACAGGAGGGAAGGAGGTGGCTGGAGCAGAGGCAGGGAGCAGGGATGGAGGCTGCATGACTGTTGCCTCACCCAGGCCTGGAACTCCAGAGTTTCTTTCTCACTGGGAGGGTAAGAGAGTCCTGTTAAAGATGCAGGGTCAGGGAGATGCTGGAAGGGTGGGTCTGAGGAGCTGGGTTTGACTCTTCTGGCTTGAGGACACATTTATCTTTTTCCTTCTAAGTCTTAGCTTTCCTAGAGAGCACTGACGTTAGTTCAGAAGCCCCCGAAGCACCTTGGACTTCCCCAGGAGGCTGGGAAAGGTGTCACTCCTGTGTCCAGTGCATCTTGCTCTTCTAGAGGTGAATTCCTTAAAACATAGTCCTAGGAGGTGGTTTCCCTCCTTTATCAAATAAGTGTGGGAAACACCGCATTCTACATCCCCATCATGATGAGTCATTATTATATTAGAACTTCTTAGAAACCCTTCTGGTCCTTATGGAAAAGATGGAAAAACAGGGCCTAGATTTACCCTCCCACTCTAAACAACTTAAAAAATCAGACAGAACATGTGAACATCAGTGTTCAGAGATCAGACTGCAGTTGCTGAGAAAAGAAAATAAACGTGCGGAGCCCTAGCACTCCACCAGCTTACGGCATAAAGGCAGTTTCTGACCACAAGAAAAGAGGGTACATTCACAGAGCCTGGATGCCTCTCGGAGTGGAGGAGATAGAAATCCAAGTTCAGGATGCCATGGTGAGATAGAGTACCAGAGAAGAAGTCCTGCAAAAAGGCCGCCTTGAGTAAGTTCCTGAGTACTGATCTGCACATCTGGAAGAGGATATTATCTGAGATTGGAGAAAGACGCACTGGAAAGGAGCAGTCAAAATACCCAAAGATCTGGGAATAGCTCATGTTCCAACCAGCCAGAGAAGAAAATTCTAGTGAGACCTGGAGCACTGGGGATTGCCTTAATAGTAGGAATAAATTAGCCCTAAAGATTGCTCTACATCTTCCCTAATACAGCTTTCAAAGGCATCAAAAGAATCCAGTTGAATCCAAGGAACTTATCAGTGCCAACACAAAATTAAATATTATTTAAAGGAGCAAAACAAAATCCAGAAACCAATTATGTAAAATTCTGAGTGGTTTAAGACAACGGAAATGTATTCTCTCACACTTCCAGAGGCCAGAGGTCTGAGAGAAAGGTGTCCATGATGCCACCCTGCCTCTCAAGGCTCTGAGGGAGATGCATTCCATGATTCTCTCTCCTGGCTTCTGGTGGCTGCTGGAAGTCCTTGACATTCCTTGGTTCCCAGCAGCATCACCCCAATCTCCCTACCTCCATCTTCACATGACCTCTTCCTCTGTATGTCTTCTCTGTGTGCCTGTCCCAAAACTCGTTCTACCTCACTGGTATAAAGATGTATGTGACTATTTAAAGCCTACTCAGATAATCCAGGATAAGCTCCTCCCCTCGCAAGCCTTACCTTAATCATACCTTTTTCCACAAAAGGTAATCATTCATTCTTTTTCACTCTAAACAATCACAGGTACAGGGATTAGGGCATGGACATATTTTAGGAGGGCCACCATTCAGCCCAGTATAGTGCTATTATGTTTTTTATGCTATATGTCAAGAGGTATAATGCTGCTTGAAAGTAAAGTAAGATTTGTTAAAGATGTAAGAATACAGAATAATTTAACAATGCTATTAACTAACTTGACCTAATTGATATTTATTGAACAAGCCACCCAGCAATAGAAGAATACACACTCTTTGTAAGTATATATGGTGCTTCACCACTGTATTCTGGGCCATGGAACAAGTCTCAATAAGTTTAAGAAGATTGAAGTCATACAAAATGTTCTCTGACCACGATGAAATTGAACCAAAATCAAAAATGGTAAAATATCTGGAAAATCCCTAAATATCTAGAAACTAATTAAACAATATACTTCTAAATAACACACAAGTCAAATAAAAAATCAAAAGTGAATTAGACAATATTTTGAACTGAATAAAAATGAAAATACATTATAGCTAAAGGAGTTCTTAGAGGAAAACGTACAGCATTAAATGCTTACAGCATAAAAGAAGAAAAGCTTTATTTAATGATCTAGGCTTCTCATCTTAAGAAACAAGAAAAAAAAACAAATTAAACCCAAAATAATCTGAATAAATGAAACAACAAAGGGAAGAAATGAAGGAATTTGAAAACAAAATCAATTTAAAATTCAATATAATAAATAAATTTTTTTGAAAAAAAATCAATAAAAGTAACAAAACTCTAGAGAGACTCATCAGGGAAAAAGATCAAAAGAAAAATACCAATATCAAGTATGAAAGAGTTGACATCACTATGGATCCTAAGACATTTAAAAGATATTAAGGAAATACGAACATTATGCCAGAAAGTTATGAACTTAGATGAAATGAAAAAATTTCTTAAAAGACACAAAGTACCAATATCCGTACATCTATTAAAGAAATTGAACTGTTTTCATTCTATTCTTGTTAATAAAACTAAACTAAATTATTCAATTTAAAAAATTGAAGTAAAGCCTTTCCACAAAGAAAATACCAATTAATTCTTGTCCACTGCCAAGTCACCACAAATTAAAGTTTGTACCACTGCCATGTGTAGGAGTTACCTGTGCTCCACCTACCACCAGTAACCCCATCCTCACTGCCACCCAGGCAGTGGTCATCTAGGAAGCTCTAGAATTCCATCCTATAACTGGCTATTACGTTCAGAAGATTGAAACTGGACCCCTTCTTTACATCATATATAAAAATCAACTCAGGGCTTGGCACGGTGGCTCACACCTATAATCCCAGCACTTTGGGAGGCCAAGGTAGGCAGATCACCTGAGGTCAGGAGTTCGAGACCAGCATGACCAACATAGAAAAACCCCGTCTCTACTAATAATACAAAAATTAGCCGGGCATAGTGGCGCATGCCTGTAGTCCCAGCTACTTGGGAGGCTGAGGCAGGAGAATTGCTTGAACCCGGGAGGCAGAAGTTGTGGTGAGCTGAGGTCGTGCCATTGCACTCCAGCTTGGGCAACAAGAGTAAAACTCCACCTAAAAAAAAAAAAAAAAAAAAAAAAAAAATCAACTCAGGATGGATTAAACACTTAACTGTGAAACCTAAAATCTATTGGGAAAAAAAAAAAAAAAAAAAAAAAAAAAACCTGGAATGTAATCTGGGAAATACTATTCTGGACATAGGCCCTGTCAAAGATTTCTTTACAAAGACACCAAAATCAACTGCAACAAAAACAAAAATTGACACATTGTGGCCTAATTAAACTAAAGAGTTTCTGCGCTGCAAAAGAAATTATCAGCAGGGTAAACTGATGGCCTACAGAATGGGAGAAAATATTTGCAAACTATGCATCTGACAAAGATCTAATATCTAGAATCGATAAGGAACTTAAACTAACAAGCAAAAAACAATCCCATTTAAAAAGTGGGCAAAGGATATGAACACACATTTTTCAGAAGAAGACATACATACAGCCAACAAGCAGATGAAAAAATGTTCAACATCACTAATCATTAGAGAAATGCCAATTAAAACCACAATGATATACTATATCATTCCAGTCAGAATGGCTATTATTAAAAATTCAAAAAATAACAGATGCTGGTGAGGTTGCAGAGAAGAAGGAACACTCTTACACTGCTGGTGGGAATGTAAATTAGTTCAGCCATTGTGGAAAGCAGTGTGGGGATTTCTCAAAGAACTTGGAACTACTATTCAACTCAGCAATCTCATTATTGGGTATACATCCAAAGGAATATGTATCATTCTACCATAAAGACACATGCACATGTATGTTCATTGCAGCAACATTCACAATCACAAAGACTGGAATCAACCTAAATGCCCATCAATGGTAGACTGGATAAAGAAAAATGTGATATATATACACCATGGAATATTACATGAAACAACAAAGTTAAGTTAAGAAATGAAGGAATTTGAAAACAAAATCAATTTTTAAAATTCAATATAGCAAATAGATTTTTTTTAAAAATCAATGAAAGTAATAAAACTCTTGAGAGACTCATCAGAGAAAAAGACCAAAAAAAAAAAAAATACCAATATAAAGTACGAAAGAGTTGACATCACTGTGGATCCTAAGATATTTAAAAGACAGCCATTAAAAAGAATGACATTATGTCCTTTGCAGCAGTGTGGATAGAGCTGAAGGCCATTATCATAAGTGAACTAACACAGGAACAGAAAACCAAATACTGCATGTTCTCACTTATAGGTGGTAGCCAAACATTGAGTACACATGAACACAAAGAAAGGAACAACAGACACCAGGACCTAGGGCCTACTTGAGGGTGGAGGGTGAGGATTGAAAAAATACCTATCAAGTACCATGATTATTACTTGGGTGACAAAGTAATCTGTACAACAGACCCCCATGATGCAGTTTTCATATATGCCAAACCCGCACGTGTAGTCCTGAACCTAAAATAAAGGTTAAAAAAAATAGCAGGTGAAAAAATAAATAAAAATGTAAAATCTCATCCTAGCATCTGCTTTCCCTGACCATCTCTGGCACCTATTGTCACAGGTTAGCTTCCCTGAGAAGCAGGATTTGAAATGGAGATTAGCGCACAAGAAGTTTACTATAGGAGGCTCTTAGAATCAACACCCATGGAGGGGAGGGGAAGGAGGCAGCTTGGGCAGACACAGCAGCTGAATCTGGATGTAGCCTCAGTGCAGGCTTCTGCTGACCCTCCAAGGTCATTTTTGAGGCTACAATGATACTTCTGAGTTATCCTGACTTGGGGGGAGGGTGCCAGAGCTTTATACCCTGGTTTCCATCAGTCACTGGATATAGCCACCCCAGAAAGTGGGTGGGATGCTGAACCAGGCAGCTTCTGCAACTAAGGCCATCCCAAGAGGACTGGCAGCTGAGCATGTCACAGCATCCACCACTCTTCCCAAAAATAAACTACCTGCACCCAAGTGCTGGCTTCACCCTTTACTCTCAGGGAAACTGAAACAAGAACAACTACAAACATTTGGAATGCTCAGTCCACTCATAAGGCAGGAGAAATTCCCATAGTACACTAAATTGTTATTTGGAAAAGAAAAAAGGAGAGCTTCTCTGTAAGAAAAAGAGGGCTTTCTTGTCTCTGGAAATATCTGCATGAAGCCTTTGGGACTCTTTTCTATATTTCTTTTCCAGGAAAGTCTCTTATTTCACCCAGCTTGAACATATTCACTCAAGGAGGACTCTCTGGGCCTCCACACACTGAACATCAATCTCTGTGAACAGAATGCTAGTCATTGAGGAATTAAATTCCAAAGTTCTCACAGAAAGCTTTACTATACATAAGGACAGGGCAAGGCCAGGCCCTGTGGTTAGGCCCTGATAGCAGTCTAGGCTTGGAGTAGAACTACATCCATGAAGGCAAGTTCAATCCAACTGTGCCTCATATTTGCCTTTTTCCTCCTCCTTCCTAGACACATTGTCTTAGTTCATTCCAGCTGATATAATAAAATACCTTAGACTCAGTAATTTACAAATAACAGAAATATATTTCTCACAGTTCTGAAGGCTGGGAAGTCCAAGATCAAGGCACTGTCAGGTCAGGGGTCTGGTGAGGGCCTGTTCCTCATGCATGGGAAAAAGAAGGACAAAAAAGAACCTATTTCCTTCTATCCCTTTTATAGGGCATTAATTTTATTTGCAAGGGTGGAGCCCTCATTACCTAATCACCTCCCAAAGGCCCCACATCCTAATACCATCACTATGGGGTATAAATTCCAACATATGAATTTTGGAAGGACAGCCACATTTAAACTGTAGCATTCTATCCCTGGCCTCCAAAACTCATATCTTTCCTACATGCAAAATACATTCATTCCACCCCATTAACCCCAAAAGTCTTAACTCACTCCAGCACCATCTCAAAAGTCTAAAGTCCAGAGTCTCATCTACATCAAATATCGGTAAGATTCAAGGTACAATTCAGCCTGAGGCAAGCTGTGGACCTATGCAATCAAACAAGTTATGTCCTGGCCCTCTCTTTTGAAATCATTCTGCCATCGAGGTCCTGGCACTCTGGGCCTGCGATGGGTGGACAGCCATGAAGATCTCTGAAATGCCTTTGGGGCCATTCTTCCATCGTCCTGATGAATAGCATCTGGCTTTCATCTATTCATGCTAATCTCCTTATCAAATGTTCACTTAGCCACACACTTTGGTGTTTTCTCCCAAAAACCCTTTTTTATTCTTTACATGGCCAGGCTGAGAATTGTCCAAGCCTTTCAGTTCTGCTTTCCTTTTGATTCTGAACTCCATGTTTAATTCATTTCTCTCCTCACAGTTTACTGTAAGCAGGCAAGAGAAGCTATGCAGCACCCTCACCACTTTGCTTAGAGACTTCCTCTACCAAATATCCTAGTTCATTACTCTTAAGTTCTGCCTTCCACAAAGCACCAGAACACAGACACAGTTCAGCCAAGTTCTTCACCACTTTATAACAAGGATGGTCTTTCCTCTAGTTTCCAAAACTTTGTTCCTTATTTCCATCAAAGACCTCATCAGAATTGCCTTTACTGTCCATATTTCTACCAATGTTCTGATCATGACCACTTAAGCAATCTCTAAGAAGATTAAGGCTTTCTTGATAGCTCTCCTTTTTTCTCCCAGCCCTCCCCAGAATAGCCCTGTGTGGTCCATTCTTTACCCATTACCCAGTCCCAAAGCCACTTACATTTTCAGGTATTTGTTATAGCAACACTCTACTTCTCAGTACCGATTTCCTAGTCTATTTCTGCCACTATAACAATAAACTGGGTAATTTATAATCAACAGAAATTTGTTTTTTCGCAGTTCAGAAGACTGGGAAATCCAAGATCGAGGTGAGGTGCCAGCAGATTCAGTGTCTAGTGAGGTCTTCTGTCTGCTTCTAAGATGGAGCCTTTTTGCTATGTCCTTGTATGGTGAAGGCAAACAGGAATGAACACTGTCCTCATATGGCAGAAGAAATGGGAGGACAGAAAGGCACCAAGGCACTCCCTCAACCTCTTTTTATGAGAGCACTAATCCCATCTGTGAGAATGGAGCCCTCATGGCATAATAACCTCCTAAGTGCACCACCTCTTAATTCCATCACCTTGAAAGTTACATTTCAACAGGTATTTTGGAGAGAAACAAACTTTCAAACCATAGCACACTACTTTCCAGGGCACATCCCATCTCAGAGTAACACAAAACATAAGGAGAGATCTTAGAGCAAGTTTGTTCAACCTGCGGCCTTCAAGCCATATGCACCCCAGGATGGCTTTGAATGCAGCCCAACACAAACTTGTAAACTTTCTTAAAACATTATGAGATATTTTTTGCAGGGTTTTTCTTTATTTCTTTCTTTCTTTTTTTAGCTAATCAGCTATCATTAGTGTTAGTGTATTTTATGTGTGTTTCTTTGTGTTTCTTCTTCCAATGTGGCCCAGGGAAGCCAAAGGATTGGACACCCCTGTCTTAGAGCTTTAAGCAGCTCATAGAAACTGGGAAAAGATTGGTTTCATTGCAAGTCCAATTTAGGCCTAGGAAGAAATCAGGCTGATGTGATATGATAAATGATCCAAGGGTGCCTGAAGAGGCACATCCTCTGGACTGGCCTCATTTATATCATCATTCTAGCCATTACCCTGCTCAATTGGGCAGACTGGCTGCATTGGCCCCAGACAGTAGCTTCATCCTTAGCCAGCGGCTCCAGCAGCTATAGGTCAGCAACTACACTGTCCCAGCCTTTCCTCTTCTCCCTCACATGGAATCTAATCTGCCCCTCCCTATTTACTGGAGATACTTTCTCTTTATTGAAGAACAGAAAGGTTGGGTGCCATAGTGAGATGTGGTTTAAAAATTATTGTCTTTGGCATCAAACTGGCTATAGGCCCAATCTCAGCTTTACCACTTACCACTCTTGCATGATGGGCAACTTAATTCCGTATGCCTTGCTTTTCTCGTTTGCAGGACTGTGAATATTATCTAATTTATAAGGTGGTTGTAGGGATTAAATGGGATCATATATTTGAATTTTGCCCAACGTGCTTAACAAAATCTACTTCCTTCATCTCCCACCATCAGGTGAGTTTGATTGCCCTGCCCTGTACTAAGCATTACTGGGATACAATCTATGACACTTCTGAAAGCACTTACAATCTGTAAGCTCCACAGAGACAAGGACTATGTTTATTTTGTTCACCAGTGTACACCAAACATCTAGTACAATGCCTGGCACATGCAGATACCCAGAAGTATTTGTTGATTGAATGATGAAATGAATTATGTAAACCTGAATCATAAAGTCTTAGAATTGTAGCGTTGAAAAGGCCCTAAAAGAACATCTAGTCTAGGGATGGTATATCACTTACTTGTTTGTCCATTCCAACTTATATGTAGTTAATGCCTAGGGCACTGTGTTAAGAAGCATTCTGAGGCCACATTTGTCCTTACTAGGTGAGAGTGGTGTGACTAATTAGCAATGCCTGGCAAAGGTGTGAAAGGGAATCAAGCATCCCTAGTACCTGTACTTACCCTCTTTGGTCTAAACTAATACACCATTGTATAGATGAGGAAACAGGAGATCAAAGATCACATAGCCAGTTAGTGCCTGACTCGGGCACAAAGCCACCTCTTTCAACACTCAACTCTGGATGTGAGCAGCAGAAGAAAAAAAAAAAAAAAAGACTGGAAAAGTTCTGATTTGCAAGATAATGGCAGCAAGTTGGGAACAAAAGGTCACAGAGACTCTAAGCAGCCTTTCCTTCCAGCCACAGGTCCCAAGATAAACATTTTTCCTCCACCCCTATGAGCAGGGTACAAGCAGGAATTTGGAAGAGATGCTGATGGGTAGCACAGACTGAGAAATTTCAATGGAGCCAGGGACCAAACTCCCTGTTAATTCCCTCTTACCGGCGTCACTTCCTTTCTGGCCACTTCAGTTCTGCATCAGCCCTCCACCCCATTTTCAGTAAGGGGCTGCTCCTCCCTCTTCCTCAGGCTCCCAGGTTCCTCAATCACAGTCCTCATTTAAGGTAACTTTGTCTCATCTCTCTCCAAATCCCTGCCTGGGAGAAGCAAAGAGAAGAGTAATTAACAAATTCAGCATTCTGCTAACTCTTCTACAGGGAAGAATAATCATCTGTTAGCTTAAGTAAATCCCCGTATCTTGATTAGCTGTCCAACGCTGACAAAGAAATGAGAATGGGCTCACTCACTGTGCCTGAGGCTCTACATGAGACTTGGAGGGCAGGCAAAAGGCAAAATAAAATTTTTTTCATTTAAAGCTGAGAACTCCTCTCAAGGAAGTAGAGCATAACTTCCTACTCATTAAGTCTGGGCTGCATGCAGATAGAGACTTCCTTCTAAAAAGTCCAGTACAGAAAGATGGAAGGGCTGGGGGGATAGCTTTACAGTGGAGAACCCTGACAAACACTATCCCAGCCAGGTGATAAAGGTCGACGGCAGTAATAAGTCATGTTGATGGCATGTACCCTTGATATGATGTGATGAGAAGGGCATTTCACCTCTGTGATTTACTTCCCCAAAACACACAACCCCAAGCTAATCATATGACACCTCAGACAAACTCTAATTGAGGGACATTCTACAAATGTCCAGCAGCTACTGGTCAGCAACTACACTGTACTGCATTGAAGAATACGCTAGTATTCTTTAAAATTGTCAAAGTCATCAAAAGCAAGGAAAGTCTAAGAAATGTTCACAGCCAAGAGGAGCCTAAATGTAATGTGATATCCTGGATGGGTTCTGGAACAGACAAAAGATAAGAAGGGATAAGGAAATTTGAATAAAGAATGGACTTTAGTTAATAATAACATATCAGTGTTGGCTTATCAATTATAACAAATGTACCACACTAATGTAAAATGTTAACACTACTGGAAATTGTATTTAGGTCTTAATCCATTCAGGCTGCTATAACTAAATATCATAGACTAGTATCTTATAAAAAAGGAAATTTACTTCCACAATTAGAAAAGCAAGAAGTTCAAGATCAAGGTGCTGGCAGATTTGGGATCTGGTGAGGATCCATTTCCCGGTTCACAGATAGTGCAGTCTTGCTGTGTCTTCTCTTGGTGGAAGGGGAGAATGAGCTTCCTCAGGCCTATTTTATAAGGGCACTAATCCCAATCATAAGGGCTCTGCCCTCAGGAACTAATCACCTCCCAAAAGGCCCCACTTCCTAATACCATCACCTTGCAGGGGTAAGATTTCAACAAACGAATTTGAAGGCGGAGCTGGGGGGTATGGGTCACCAAGATTCAGACCACACCCTAGAGTATATGAGAATTCTGTTTTATCTTCACAATTTTTCTGTAAATCTAATACTATCCTGAAATAAAACATTTTTAAATTAAAGGCAAGGATCTTAAGGATCACCTCAAGAACAACCCTGGCCAGCAGCTCTGGTTATACTTGTGACAACAGGATTGTCCACATTCTCCCTCCCTCTGAAATGACTTTTTCACACTGAGCAGCCACTGGCTCCTTCTCTTCCCACCCTTGGTCTGAGTTCTGCTCTCCAAAATCCACAGAAAAAGTCTGGAGTCTAGACCCCTCTCCAGCACAGCCCCCAAATATTTCAATGTCATGTCTCATCAAACCACAGAGGGCCTGTAAACATCTTCCAGTCCCAAACCGTCATTTTAGAAACAAGAAACATGGGCCCAGGGAACAGGAAACTCACCTACAGTCATACAGACACTGACACCCAGGTTTGCTCACACCAGTCTAAAGCCCTCTTTTTTAGAAGATTCTGCTCGTAAGAAGAAAGTGAACATGTGCCCCAGTTTGCTCCTGAGAGTATTTCCTTCACCATTCATCATAATTTGGGACATCCAGATGCTCCAGGACCCTCCCAGGAGGACACTCATCAGCTTGTGAATGTCTCCCTTACCCTCCCCGCAGTCTTTTCAAGAAGAAACTGACTAGAGGAGGAAATGCTGGACTCCTTAGCAGAAATTTTTGAAGACTTTGCAGACAAGCCATACGCATTTGAGGATTATGATGTTTCCTTTGGGAGTGGTGTCTTAACTATTAAACTGGGTGGAGATCTCGGAATGTATTTAATCAACAAGCAGACACCAAACAAGCAAATCTGGTTATTTTCTCCATCCAGTGGGCCCAAGTGGTATGAGTGGACTGGGAAAAACTGCGTGTACTCCCACGACAGAGTGTCCCTCCAGGAGCTGCTGGCCACAGAGTTCACTGAAGTCTTGAAAACCAAACTGGACTTGTCTCCTTGGCCTATTCCAGAAAAGACACTTGATGTCCAGCCCAGTTTTAAAGATATTAAAAGCTAGCAGGCCAAGACCCCAGCTTCATTATGCAGCTGAGGTCTGTTAGGTTTTCTGTTGTTGTTGTTGTTGTTGTTGTTGTTTTATTCTTGCTTCTGAGGACAGCTAGGCAATGGGTAATGGCTCTGTGGAAAGAATGTGTGGTCTCCCACCTTGCCCCCAAGTTCTTATTTTTAATTTCTACAGAATTTTTTGGATTAACTATCTGATTTCCTCCCTCCCTCACACCATATCCCTTATCTTTTATAACTCTTGGGCCTATGCCTGAATATAATAACCTTTAAAAATGCAAAATAATAAGAAGGAAAAATTCCAAGAGGAGAAAAAAAAGGAAGAAGAAGAGACCAGGGTTAGGGATGTTAAAGGAACGAGTATCTTCTCCCTCCTAACAGTTGATGCCCAAAATTGAATACGCAGATGAGAGATAACCAATGTAGTAACTCTGTGGCATGGAGTTACAAATAAACACACTGTCCCTGAGCGAGCCTCAGATGCACACTGGCTAATGGTCACATACATCAAGCATGGATCTGAATGCAGCCTTTAGCCAACCAAATCATCAAGGTCAATGTCACCAGCACGTCATGTCCACCTCCTTCCTACCTCTTCCAATAAGTTTTTACCCAGTGAGACGGGATAAAAGAAGGAGCCAGATGAGAACTGACATTCATTGAGACTGCACGAGGTGCATTACATATGTTATGCATTGATTAATTCAATAAGCTGTTATAGAGTGCCATTGAGTGCCAGGAATTGGGGGAAGAACTGAGGATACAAAAATCATAAGATACCATCCATGTCCTGGATGATTTCAGTCTGGTAGGAAAGACTTTCATGTCAACAACAAATTGCACAACCATGTGACTGAAACAACGGAAGCAGAGGTTAGGAGGTAACCCCAAATACTTTGTGAGGGAAGTATTATTTGCCTATGGTTATGTTTTCCCGATGAGGAAGCTCAGGTTTCAAAAAGTTAAATACCTTGCCCAAAGAAACAGGTGGAGGTAGAAATTTCAAGTCAGGGTGACATAGCTCCAGAATCCGTACTTTTCCAGCTACAGTGCAATAACATTTCCCAAATGGAGTTGTTGGCACGTGTTCTGCAAAATGTGTCCCATGGTCAACTAAGTTTGAGAATTTAGTATAGTACTTCTTCGTCTAGGAAATTCAAAATGTCCATATGGCCCTAAGAAGTCTTGCAATAAAATATCTATTTACAGTTTAAAATATCTGTTAAAATTGTCCAACTAAATATTTTTTCTGAACTCTATTTCAGAGAATACTTATTCAGATATAGCGAACTAATGTTACAGGAACTGTATTTTGGAAAACTCACCTCTATACCCTGCCGTCAACCATAAGGTAAACAAATGCAGTTATCATGCCCTTGCAAAAATAAGCTTAACTTGTACTTGACATGTTAGAACTGACAAAGCTAAAAGTATTCCTCTGAATAGATTCATAATCCATGAGATTTAACAGCAGGAGTTTAAGTCTACACGGCATAAAGGTAAAAATATGCCTTGGGCCAAGACTTCTGGGTTCAGCTCCCAGAGTTCTTTGGGTAGCTCTGGGGCCTTCACTTGCAGGAGGCCAATGAATAAAAGTACTGGAGGAGGTATTAAGTGAAAGAGGAGGTGATAAGGAAGGGGAAAGATATATGGCAATATAAGAAAAAAAGAAGAAAGATGAGGAGAAGGAAGAGGAGGAGGAGAGCAATAAGAAGATGGTTGGAAAAGTTTCTTGGAAAGAAAGAGAAAGGCAATGTTATCCTATCATTGTAGCCTTGGCTTCCAGGCACTATTTGTGATCATGAAATGCTACTGATAACACTATAATTATTTCCTTTTTCTTTGAGACAGAGTCTCACTCTGCTGCCCAGACTGGAGTGCAATGGCGCAATCTTGGCTCACTGCAACCTCTGCCTCCCAGGTTCAAGCAATTCTCCTTCTTCAGTCTCCTGAGTAGCTAGGACTATCGGTGCGCACCATCACGCCCAGCTAATTATTGTATTTTTAGTAGAGACAGGGTTTCACCATGTTGGTCAGGCTGGTCTCGAACTTCTAAGCTCAGATGATCCACCAACCTCAGCCTCCCAAAGTGCTGGGATTACAAGCCTGAGCCACCGCATCCGGAATTATTTCCTTTTTCTTATCAATCTCCCTAAATCAGGGTTTCTAAAATATGGCACCATTGACATTTTGAGCCAGTCCATTCTTTGTTTGGGGGTGAGGTGGGGACTGTCCTCTGCACTGTAAAATGTTTAGCAGCATGCCTAGCCTCTCCCATATGCCACTATTATTTGCCAGTAGCACCCTTGCCCCAGGTGTAACAACTAAAAATGTCTCCAGACATTGCCAAATATCCTCTTCCAATTTCAAACCACCACCTAAATGGTTATTTGGTGTCTGTCATCATCCCATACACTCCAAATAAGAAAGATTAGCTTGCAAAACAAAAACATAGCCATTCCTGAATATTATCACCTTGTCCCCAGGCTGCTTTTCAATAGGAACCCACTAGCTACTGCCAGCTCATGCCAAATTCTACTCATTCCTGAGGGCCCATCTCAGATCTCACCACCTGCGTCCATTAAGTCTTCTTGCCAACTTAAGTCAGTGATGATCCCTCCCCTTCCCACTCTATCCTACCATTTGTGGTACCATATTATCCATTATTGATACATGATTGAATTTGGTTAAGCAGCTATATGTCTTTTATCTTGTACTGTCCTATATTAGTTCATTCTCACACTGCTAGAAAGAAATCCCTGAAACTGGGTTATTTATTTATTTATTTATTTATTTATTTATTTATTTATTGGGAGACAGAGTCTGGCTCTGTTGCCCAGGCTGCAGTCCAGTAGCACAATCTCAGCTCACTGCAACCTCCACCTCCCAGCTTCAAGTGATCCTCCTGCCTCAGCCTCTCGAGTACCTGGGATTACAGGTGCCCACCACCACACCTGGCTAATTTTTTGTATTTTTAGTAGAGATGGGGTTTCACCATGTTGGTCAGGCTGGTCTTGAACTCCTGACCTCAAGTGATCCACCCGCCTCAGCCTCCCAAAGTGCTGGGATACAGGCGTGAGCCACCGTGCCCAGCCAGACTGGGTAATTTATAAAGAAAAGAGGTTTAATTGACTCATGGTTCCACCGGCTGTACAGGAGGTATGATGTTGACCAACTGCTTGGCTTCTGGGGAGGTCTCAGGAAACTCACCATCATGGTGGAAGGCAAAGGGGGAACAAGGCTTTCCCATGGTGGGAGCAGGAGGCAGCGGGGGGATGCTACACACTTTTAAGCAACCAGATCTTGTGAAAACTCACTCACTATACAGTACCAAGAGGGCATGGTGCTAAACCATGTATGAAAACTCCACTCCCGTGATCCAGTCACCCCCGACCAGGCCCCACCTCCAACACTGGGGATTACAATTCAACATGAGATTTGGGAGGGGATACAGATCCAAACCTTATGTCCTGTAATTCATTTCAAGTGAGCAAACGTCAATAGAGCATGTATGATATATCAGACACGGTGCTGGTGCAGCACCACATGTAGACACATGTAGGATACAATCTTTCCTTTAAGAAGCTCACAGTCAGCCGGGCGTGGTGGCTCACACCTGTAATTCCAGCACTTTGGGAAGCCGAGGTGGGCGGATCACGAGGTCAGGAGATTGAGACCATCCAGGCTAACATGGTGAAACACCATCTCTACTAAAAATACAAAAAATTAGCTGGACGTGATGGTGGGCGCCTGTAGTCCCAGCTACTCAGGAGGCTGAGGCAGGAGAATGGCATGAACCAGGGAGGCAGAGCTTGCAGTGAGCCGAGATCGCACCACTGCACTCCAGCCTGGGCAACAGAGCAAGACTCTGTCTCAAAAATAAAAGAAGAAGAAGAAGAAGAAGTTCACAGTCTTCGGTGGCTCACACCTGTAATCCCAGCATTTCGGGAGGCCAAAGTGGATGGATCACCTGAGGTCAGGAGTTCGAGACCAGCCTGACTAACATGATGAAACCCCGTCTCCACTAAATACAAAAAGAAAGAAAAAAAATTAGCTGAGCATGGTGGCACATGTCTGTAATCCCAGCTACTCAGGAGACTGAGGCAGGAGAATCGCTTGAATCCAGGAGGCAGAGGTTTCAGTGAGCTGAGATAGCACCATTGCTCTGCAGCCTGGGCAACAAGATCAAAACACCATCTCAAAAAAAGAAGAAGAAGAAGAAGAAGAAGTTCACAGCCTCGTAGGAAGGTATACCCGAAAGTTACAGTCTTGCACAGCTGCTTATCATGTATCCTCTCTCAGGAAAAGCATGTGTCCCTGAGGGTAAGGGCAAAAGTCTTTTCACAAAAGTCCAATTCTTCTTTTGTGTCCACTACAGTGCTGAGCATGTAGCAGGTGCCAAGAGATTGCACTGAACTGGGATCAGAGGAGGCAGACCTGGATCACACCAAAAGAACCAAAAAGCTTCAATGAAAGCACATCTCCACAAGGGCAATTGACATCCTTCTAGGACCACACTGAGCAACTTCTTTTATGAAATGATGGTAAAAGTAGGTGGTAGTTGTCTTTTTTTTGAGACAGGGTCTTACTCTGTTGCCCAAACTGGAGTGCAGTGGTACAGTCATGGCTCACTGCAGCCTCAAACTCTGGGCTCAAGTGATCCTCTACTTCAACCCCCTAAGAAGCTGGTAGCTGAGACTACAGGCACATACCACCACACCTTCCTAATCTTTTTTTTTTTTTTTTTTTTTTAGAGATGGGGGTCTCACTATGTTGCCCAGGCTGGTCTTGAACTCCTGACCTCAAGTGATCCACCCACTTCGGCCTCCCAAAGTGCTGAGATTACAGGTGTGAGCCACTGCACTCAGCCTTCTTTTTTAACTTTTACTCCATGAAATCCAAATGCCTGTGACCCACAGCTATAATAGGGAAAGTACAGAAAAAGAGAAAGGGAAGGGAAGGGAAGGGACTAAGAAATACATTTTAGACAAATAGGAAGTAATGAAGACTGCAAAAATAACTATTGAAACAAATAGGCGAGGGAACACTTGGAATATGTGAGCACATGTCAAAGCAGCAAATCACAGGAGTCTGTGTTGCTGAGTCTTTGAGGGATATGCTGACACTCTAACCTTTTTAAAAGAGATGGAGAACAAAGGGACAAAAGGTGTGCAGGAAGGCAGGTGAAGAATTATTCACCTTCCTAAGGCAGAAAAAACAACAGCCCTAAATAGACATGGCTCAAGAAGGCTGGCTTTGGCATTTCTTTTTTTTTTTTTTTTTGAGACGGAGTCTCGCTCTGTCGCCCAGGCTGGAGTGCAGTGGCCGGATCTCAGCTCACTGCAAGCTCCGCCTCCCGGGTTTACGCCATTCTCCTGCCTCAGCCTCCCGAGTAGCTGGGACTACAGGTGCCCGCCACTGCGCCCGGCTAGTTTTTTGTATTTTTTAGTAGAGACGGGGTTTCATCGTGTTAGCCAGGATGGTCTCGATCTCCTGACCTCGTGATCCGCCCGTCTCGGCCTCCCAAAGTGCTGGGATTACAGGCTTGAGCCACCGCACCCGGCCTGGCTTTGGCATTTCTAAGAAACAATGAAATAGAGTTTAAAATGTTTAAACAACAAAGATGAATAGAGGCTGTGGGACCAGGAACAATGCAGCAGAGGCACAGCCACCAGTCTGAGCCAGCAAGCAGAAATTACAGCGTCAAAGCGTAGAGATGCTGAATAAATAGCAGAGGGAGTTGATAGTATTAGTATTGTCCCATTAAGAGTTACCTGGAACAAAGCAAGCTTCACCTGGCCCTACAGGCTTTTCCCTTCTTCTCTTTTGACTTGAACTAAGATCACATGTGACATTTATATAAAAGCCTTGAAAAGAATCAAGCTGGTGGCTACAGAAAATTTCTAAACATTCTGTCCTTAACATGCACCAGAGAAAGGGAAGCACAACGCTGGTGGCTAATGGAACTCACGCTTTTCTGGTTTTAGAGCACCCCTCTGTCCAGGGCCTGTACAGATCTAAACACACATCAGGACACACTCCACTTAGCCTTTTCCTCTACAACCAAAGCTCATTCTGCCCCATCATCATTCTCCAGCCCCAGAACACATTTTCCTCCTCACCCTTGCCAGTCATAGAAAACTCAGGAATCTGGGCGAAATGCAGCCAAAGGCTTTCCTTGCACAGAATTGGGGCCCAGGAGCCAGCAGCCCACAGCAGGAGGAGAAGTGGTGGCAAATTAAAGCTGGGTGGCCCGAGGGGCAGGGAAAGACCAAAACCGTCTCCACACCAGGTCTGCACATTGTTAGGAAAAAGTGTTCGAATGAAGACCAAGAAGTGTTAAAGAGAACATGGCGGAGCAAGATGGCCGAATAGGAACAGCTCCAGTCTCCAACTCCCAGCGCCACCGACACAGAAGACAGGTGATTTCTGCATTTTCAACTGAGGTACCGGGTTCATCTCACTAGACAGTGCCGGACAATCAGTGCTGGTCAGCTGCTGCAGCCCGACCAGCAAGAGCTGAAGCAGGGCGAGGCATCGCCTCACCTGGGAGGCGCAAGCGGGAAGGGAATCCCTTTTCCTAGCCAGGGGAACTGAGACACACAACACCTGGAAGATCAGGTAAATCCCACCCCAATACTGCGCTTTACCAAAGGTCTTAGCAAAGGGCATACCAGGAGATTATATCCCACACCTGGCCGGGAGGGTCCCATGCCCGCAGAGCCTCCCTCATTGCTAGCATAGCAGTCTTCGATCTAACGGCAAGGCAGCAGCGAGGCTGGGGGAGGAGCGCCCACCATTGCTGAGGCTTGAGTAGGTAAACAAAGCCACTGGAAAGCTCGAACTGGGTGGAGCCCACAGCAGCTCAAAGAGGCCTGCCTGTCTCTGTAGACTCCACCTCTAGGGACAGGGCACAGCTAAACAAACAAACAAAAAAAAGCAGCAGAAACCTCTGCAGATGCAAACGACCCTGTCTGACAGCTTTGAAGAGAGCAGTGGATCTCCCAACATGGAGGTTGAGATCTGAGAACGGACAGACTGCTTGCTCAAGTGGGTCCCTGACCCCTGAGTAGCCTAACTGGGAGACATCCCCCACTAGGGGCAGACCAACACCCCACACCTCACACAGCGGGGTACACCTCTGAGATAAAGCTTCCAAAGCAAGAATCAGACAGGTACACTCGCTGTTCAGCAATATTCTATCTTCTGCAGCCTCTGCTGCTGATACGCAGGCAAACAGGGTCTGGAGTGGACCTCAAACAATCTCTAACAGATCTACAGCTGAGGGTCCTGACTGTTAGAAGGAAAACTAACAAACAGGAAGGACATCCACACCAAAACCCCATCAGTACATCACCATCATCAAAGACCAGAGGCAGATAAAACCACAAAAATGGGGAAAAAGCAGGGCAGAAAAGCTGGAAATTCAAAAAATAAGAGCACATCTCCCCCTCCAAAGGAATGCAGCTCATCGACAGCAACAGATCAAAGCTGGATGAAGAACAACTTTGACGAGTTGAGAGAAGAAGGCTTCAGTCCATCAAACTTCTCAGAGCTAAAGGAGGAATTACGTAGCCAGCGCAAAGAAACTAAAAATCTTGAAAAAAGAATGGAAGAATGGATAACTAGAATAATCAATGCAGAGAAGGCCATAAACGAACTGACAGAGATAAAAACCATGACACAAGAAATACGCGACAAATGCACAAGCTTCAGTAACCGACTCGATCAACTGGAAGAAAGAGTATCAGTGATTGAGGATCAAATGAATGAAATGAAGCGAGAAGAGAAGTCTAAAGAAAAAAGAGGAAAAAGAAATGAACAAAGCCTTCAAGAACTATGGGATTATGTGAAAAGACCAAATCTACGTCTGATTGGGGTGCCTGAAAGTGAGGGGGAAAATGGAATCAAGGAAAACATTCTGCAGGATATCATTCAGGAGAACTTCCCCAACCTAGTAAGGCAGGCCAACATTCAAATTCAGGAAATACAGAGAACGCCACAAAGATACTCCTCGAGAAGAGCAACTCCAAGGCACATAATTGTCAGATTCACCAAAGTTGAAATGAAGGAAAAAATCTTAAGGGCAGCCAGACAGAAAGATCGGGTTACCCACAAAGGGAAGCCCAACAGACTAACAGCAGATCTCTTGGCAGAAACTCTACAAGCCAGAAGAAAGTGGGGGCCAATATTCAACATTCTTAAAGAAAAGAATTTTCAACCCAGAATTTCATACCCAGCCAAACTAAGTTTCATAAGTGAAGGAGAAATAAAATCCTTTACAGATAAGCAAATGCTTAGAGATTTTGTCACCACCAGGCCTGCCTTACAAAAGACCCTGAAGGAAGTACTAAACATGGAAAGGAACAACAAGTACCAGCCATGGCAAAAACATGCCAAAATGTAAAGACCATTTAGGCTAGGAAGAAACTGCATCAACTAACGAGCAAAATAACCAGTTAATATCATAATGGCAGGATCAAGTTCACACATAACAATCTTAACCTTAAATGTAAATGGACTAAATGGTCCAATTAAAAGACACAGACTGGCACTGGATAAAGAGTC
Source organism: Macaca fascicularis (assembly GCF_037993035.2). Taxonomy (NCBI): domain Eukaryota; kingdom Metazoa; phylum Chordata; class Mammalia; order Primates; family Cercopithecidae; genus Macaca; species Macaca fascicularis. The sequence continues at coordinate 146,017,310 of NC_088381.1, read as the reverse complement.
AAGAACCATCAGTTTGCTGTATTCAGGAGACCCATCTCACATGCAGAGACACACATAGGCTCAAAATAAAGGGATGGAGGAAGATCTACCAAGCAAATGGAGAACAAAAAAAAGCAGGGGTTGCAATACTAATCTCTGATAAAACAGACTTTAAACCATCAAAGATCAAAAGAGACAAAGAAGGCCATTACATAATGGTAAAGAGATCAATTCATCAGGAAGAGCTAATTATCCTAAATATATATGCACCCAATACAGGAGCACCCAGATTCATAAAGGAAGTCCTTAGAGACTTACAAAGAGACTCCCATACAATAATAACGGGAGACTTTAACATCCCACTGTCAACATTAGCCAGATCAACGAGACAGAAAGTTAACAGGGATATCCAGGAATTGAACTCATCTCTGCACCAAGCAGACCTAATAGACATCTACAGAACTCACCACCCCAAATCAACAGAATATGCATTCTTCTCAGCACCACATCACACTTATTCCAAAATTGACCACATAATTGGAAGTAAAGCACTCCTCAGCAAATGTACAAGAACAGAAAATATAACAACCTGTCTCTCAGACCACAGTGCAATCAAATTAGAACTCAGTACTAAGAAACTCAGCCAAAACCACTCAACTGCATGGAAACTGAACAAACTGCTCCTGAATGACTACTGGGTACATAACAAAATGAAGGCAGAAATAACAATGTTCTTTGAAACCAATGAGAACAAAGATATAACATATCAGAATCTCTGGGACACATTTAAAGCAGTGTGTAGAGGGAAATTTATAGCACTAAATGCCCACAAGAGAAAGCTGGAAAGATCTAAAATTGACACTCTAACATCACAATTAAAAGAACTAGAGAAGCAAGAGCAAACGCATTCAAAAGCTAGCAGAGGGCAAGAAATAACTAAGATCAGAGCAGAACTGAAGGAGATAGAGACACAAAATCAATGAATACAGGAGTTGGTTTTTTGAAAAGATCAACAAAATTGATAGACCACTAGCAAGACTAATAAAGAAGAAAAGAGAGAAGAATCAAATAGATACAATAAAAAATGATAAAGGGGATGTCACCACCAACCCCAAAGAAATACAAACTACCATCAGAGAATACTATAAACACCTCTATGCAAATAAACTAGAAAATCTAGAAGAAATGGAGAATTTCCTGGACACTTACACTCTCCCAAGACTAAACCAGGAAGAAGTTGAATCCCTGAATAGACCAATAGCAGGCTCTGAAATTGAGGCAATAATTAATAGCCTACCAACCAAAAAAAGTCCAGGACCAGATGGATTCACAGCTGAATTCTACCAGAGGTACAAGGAAGAGCTGGTACCATTCCTTCTGAAACTATTCCAATCAATAGAAAAAGAGAGAATCCTCCCTAACTCATTTTATGAGGCCAACATCATCCTGATACCAAAGCCTGGCAGAGACACAACAAAAAAAGAGAATTTTAGACCAATATCCCTGATGAACATCAATGCAAAAATCCTCAATAAAATACTGGCAAACTGAATCCAGTAGCACATCAAAAAGCTTATCCACCATGATCAAGTGGGCTTCATCCCTGGGATGCAAGGCTGGTTCAATATTCACAAATCAATAAACATAATCCAGCATATAAACAGAACCAAAGACAAAAACCACATGATTATCTCAATAGATGCAGAAAAGGCCTTTGACAAAATTCAACAGCCCTTCATGCTAAAACCTTTCAATAAACTAGGTATTGATGGAACGTATCTCAAAATAATAAGAGCTATTTATGACAAACCCACAGCCAATATCATACTGAATGGGCAAAAACTGGAAGCATTCCCTTTGAAAACTGGCACAAGACAAGGATGCCCTCTCTCACCACTCCTATTCGACATAGTGTTGGAAGTTCTGGCTAGGGCAATCAGGCAAGAGAAAGAAATCAAGGGTATTCAGTTAGGAAAAGAAGAAGTCAAACTGTCCCTGTTTGCAGATGACATGATTGTCTATTTAGAAAACCCCATCATCTCAGCCCAAAATCTCCTTAAGCTGATAAGCAACTTCAGCAAAGTCTCAGGATACAAAATTAATGTGCAAAAATTGCAAGCATTCTTATACACCAGTAACAGACAAACAGAGAGCCAAATCATGAATGAACTTCCATTCACAATTGCTTCAAAGAGAATAAAATACCTAGGAATCCAACTTACAAGGGATGTAAAGGACCTCTTCAAGGAGAACTACAAACCACTGCTCAGTGAGATAAAAGAGGACACAAACAAATGGAAGAACATACCATGCTCATGGATAGGAAGAATCAATATCGTGAAAATGGCCATACTGCCCAAGGTAATTTATAGATTCAATGCCATCCCCATCAAGCTACCAATGAGTTTCTTCACAGAATTGGAAAAAACTGCTTTAAAGTTCATATGGAACCAAAAAAGAGCCCGCATTGCCAAGACAATCCTAAGTCAAAAGAACAAAGCTGGAGGCATCACGCTACCTGACTTCAAACTATACTACAAGGCTACAGTAACCAAAACAGCATGGTACTGGTACCAAAACAGAGATATAGACCAATGGAACAGAACAGAGTCCTCAGAAATAATACCACACATCTACAGCCATCTGATCTTTGACAAACCTGACAAAAACAAGAAATGGGGAAAGGATTCCCTATTTAATAAATGGTGCTGGGAAAATTGGCTAACCATAAGTAGAAAGCTGAAACTGGATCCTTTCCTTACTCCTTATATGCAAATTAATTCAAGATGGATTAGAGACTTAAATGTTAGACCTAATACCATAAAAACCCTAGAAGAAAACCTAGGTAATACCATTCAGGACATAGGCACGGGCAAGGACTTCAAGTCTAAAACACCAAAAGCAATGGAAACAAAAGCCAAAATTGCAAATGGGATCAAATTAAACTAAAGAGCTTCTGCACAGCAAAAGAAACTACCATCAGAGTGAACAGGAACCTACAGAATAGGAGAAAATGTTTGCAATCTACTCATCTGACAAAGGGCTAATATCCAGAACCTACAAAGAACTCAAACAAATTTACAAGAAAAAAATGAACAACCCCATCCAAAAGTGGGCAAAGGATATGAACAGACACTTCTCAAAAGAAGACATGCATACAGCCAACAGACACATGAAAAAATGCTCATCATCACTGGCCATCAGGGAAATGCAAATCAAAACCACAATGAGATACCATCTCACACCAGTTAGAATGGCAGTCATTAAAAAGTCAGGAAACAACAGGTGCTGGAGAGGATGTGGAGAAATAGGAACACTTTTACACTGTTAGTGGGACTGTAAACCAGTTCAACCATTGTGGAAGACAGTGTGGCGATTCCTCAAGGATCTAGAACTAGAAGTACCATATGACCCAGCCATCCCATTACTGGGTATATACCCAAAGGATTATAAATCATGCTGCTATAAAGACACATGCACACGTATGTTCATTGCGGCACTATTCACAATAGCAAAGACTTGGAATCAACCCAAATGTCCATCAGTGACAGACTGGATTAAGAAAATGTGGCACATATACACCACATGGAATACTATGCAGCCATAAAAAAGGATGAGTTTGCGTCCTTGTAGGGACATGGATGCAGCTGGAAACCATCATTCTCAGCAAACTATCGCAAGAACAGAAAACCAAACACCTCATATTCTCACTCATAGGTGGGAACTGAACAATGAGATCACTTGGACTCGGGAAGGGGAACATCACACACCGGGGCCTATTACGGGGAGGGGGGAGCGGGGAGGGATTGCACTGGGAGTTATACCTGATGTAAATGATGAGTTGATGGGTGCTGATGAGTTGATGGGTGCAGCACACCAACATGGCACAAGTATACATATGTAACAAACCTGCACGTTATGCACATGTACCCTAGAACTTAAAGTATATAATAATAATAATAATAATAATAATAAAGAGAACATGGCACTTCTTTAGAGAAGTCCACACTTTGCCAAAGAGGGATGAAGTCTTTGACGCAGTTACTTTGAGGCCACAGCTCTAGTCTATCCTGTCCTGGAAAATCGGAACTTCATGGAAAAGTCCCATTCATGGGCCCTGGAAAGATGTACAGACCTCAGGGCCAGCCCAGGCCATGAGATGCACAACACAGGAGAAACGAGAAATGGTCTCTATTGACCTGGACACAGGGCCCAAGAACATGAAGATGAGAGGAATGGTTTGTCTTTTAAGGTCCTTTAAAGCCAAGTGTGGTACACATGCCTGGGTCCCAGTTACTTTGAAGACTGAAGTGGCAGGATTGCATGAGTCCAAGAGTCCAGCCGGGGAAACATGGTGAGACCCCATCTCTTAAAAAAAAGAAAGAAAGTTGAAGCAAAAATATGCAAAGCCTTCCTGCTAATATTAACATATCCATAGATCCTGACTCCTTAATAGGTAGTAAAATTAACTAGCAGGTTACCAGCCTTTTTAAAAACTAAAATAGCATAGAATAGAAAATAGAAGACTAGGTGGGGTGCAGTGGCTCACGCCTGTAATCCCAGCACTTTGGAAGGCTGAGATGGGTGGATCACTTGAGGTCAGGAGTTCGAGACCAGCCTGGCCAACATGGTGAAACCCCGTCTGTAATAAAAATACAAAAATTAGCCAGGCATGGTGGCATGCGCCTGTAATCCCAGCTACTTGAGAGGCTAAGGCAGAAGAATTGCTTCAACCCAGAGGCAGAGGTTCCAGTGTTCTGAGATCCTGTCACTGCACTCCAGTCTAGGCAACAGAGTGAGACTCATTCTCAAAAAAAAAAAAAAAAAAGAAAAGAAAAGAAAAGAAAAGAAAGTAGAAGACTGCATCACATGTAATAATGGTGAGTATTGTTTCATGAAGTATCTCCGTGTCTATGTGTATACTGGGTCTTAATTTAAAATATAAAAAAAATAAAATGAAAAAAGATAATATTTTTAAAAATATGTCAGCCCTAGGGAAAATAATAATAATAATAAAATGCATTCATTTACTGTAGATTATTGTCAAAAAGAAATTAAAAGCCACTGTTCTCAAGTAAACTTTGGTAAACTCTCACAAATTTCTAGTCAAAGTAATCACTCATTCATTCATTCATTCAAAAATATGTATTTAGTACCTACTCAATGGTAGGCCTCTGCTGGACACCGGGGATACATTGCTAAGAGTCACAATAACAAACACACTAACTGGTTGTGCCACAGAGACTGCTTCACAATTGCTACAAAGACGATAAAATACTTAGGAATACAACTTACAAGGGATGTGAAGGACCTCTTCAGGGAGAACTACAAACCACTGCTCAAGGAAATAAGAAAGGACACAAACAAATGGAGAAACATTTCATGCTCATGGATAGGAAGAATTGGTATCTTGAAAATGAACATACTGCCCAAAGTAGTTTATAGACTCAATGCTACTCCCATCAAGCTACCATTGACTTTCTTCACATAATTAGAAAAAACTACTTTAAACTTCATGTGGAACCAAGAAAGAGCCCAAATAGCCAAGACAATCCTAAGCAAAAACAACAAAGCTGGAGGCATCACTCTACCTGACTTCAAATTATACTACAAGGCTACAGTAAACAAAACAGCATGGTACTGGTACCAAAACAGATATATAGACCAATGGAACAGAATAGAGACCTCAGAAACAACACCACACATCTACAACTATATGATCTTCAACAAACCTGGCAAAAACAAGCAATGGGGAAAGGATTCCACTATTTAATAAATGATTCTGGGAAAACTGGCTAGCCATATGCAGAAAACAGAAACTGGACACCTTCCTTAACCTTCTACAAAAATTAACTCAAGATGGATTAAAGACTTAAATGTAAAACCTAAGACCATAAAATCCCTAGAAGAAAACCTAGGCAATATCATTCAGGACATAAGCATGGGAAAAGACTTCATGACTAAAACACTGAAAGCAATTGCAACAAAAGCCAAAACTGACAAATGGGATCTAATTAAAGAGCTCTGCACAGCAAAAGAAACTATCATCAGAGTGAACAGGCAACCTACAGAATAGGAGAAAACTTTTGCAATCTATCCATCTGACGAAGGGCTAATATCCAGAATCTACAAGGAACTTAAACAAATTTACAAGAAGAAAACAAACAAACCCGTCAAAAAGTGGGCAAAGGACATGAACAGACACTTCTCAAAAGAAGACATTTATGCGTCCAACAAACATATGAAAATAAGCTCATCATCACTGGTCATTAGAGAAATGCAAATCAAAATCACAATGAGATACCATCTCATGCCAGTTAGAATGGCGATTATTAAAAAGTCAGGAAACAACAGATGCTGTCGAGGCTATGGAGAAATAGGAACAGTTTTACACTGTTGGTGGGGGTGTAAATTAGTTCAACCATTGTGGAAGACAGTGTGGTGATTCCTCAAGGATCTAGAACCAGAAATACCATCTGACCCAGCAATCCCATTACTGGGTATATACCCAAAGGATTATAAATCATTCTACTATAAAGACACATGCACACATACATTTACTGAAGCACTATTTAAATGGCAAAGACTTGGAACCAACCCAAATGCCCATCAATGATAGACTGGATAAAGAAAATGTGGCACGTATACACTATGGAATACTATGCAGCCATAAAAAAAGAATGAGTTCATATCCTTTGCAGGGACATGGATGAAGCTGGAAGCCATCATTCTCAGCAAACTAACATGGGAACATAAAATCAAACACCCCATGTTCTCACTTATAAGTGGGAGTTGAACAATGAGAACACATGGACACAGGGAGGAGAACATCACACACTGGGGCCTGTTGTGGGGTGGAGGGCAAGAGGAGGGAGAGTATTAGGACAAATACCTAATGCATGCAGAGCTTAAAACCTAGATGACGGGTTGATGGGTGCTCCAAACCACTATGTCACAAGTATACAAACCACCATGGCATATGTATACATATGTAACAAACCTGCACATTCTGCACAAGTATTTGAGAACTTAAAGTAAAATAAAAATAAAAATAATTTTTAAAATGAGTCACAATAGTGAATAGTATTTGCACAGTTCTGATTATATCTGGACACTCTCCTAAGTTCTTTACTTACGCTAATGAATTTAGCCCTTACAACAAGCCTATGAGATAGGTTTTGTTATCATCAACATCTTTGTTCAGATGAGGAAACAGGTACTATGCAACTGAGTAACTTACAGGCCACACAGCTGGTAAGTGGCAGAGCTGAAATGTGAAACTGCCCAGGCTAGCTGCAGAGTCCCTGCTCATCTCCATGAAGCTGTCTTGCCCAAGGATTTGCCCTATGGCTCCCAGCAACATCCTTGTCACAGCAATAGATCATCTGAACCCAAGACCACCACAGATTGGACCCATGTTACTAACTCCCTGATGTGAACTTGGCTGAATGGTCAAATGGAGGCTATGGTTTGGCTTCTAAGAAACCTGCCATAGGAGAGAGAAGACACTGCCCAGAATGTCCATTCCCCTTGGCATTTCTCCCAATACCAATTGATGGACTAGCGTTCTCTTGATAGGAATTATATACCTCAGTGTCAATGAGCTTCATGGGCTGATAGATCAGTACTTGGAAGCTGTAAGCCTGAGGTTCACTCCTGGGCCTCAGGGACTGCAACAAGGAAATGCCCATCAACAGCTATGTGCCCTTGGCAGTTATCTTTCTGTGCCTCAGTTTCCTCAACTGTGCAAGAGGGATGACAACGATATCTACCTCATAAGGTAGTTATAGGCATTTAATGAAATAGTATATGTAAGGTGTTTAGCAAATGCCTAGCATATAGTAAACACTCATTTAATGTCAGCAAAGTGTTATTATTTATTGTTTACTAGCACTGAACTCACCCAAGGGGAGAGAGAATATGTAAGCCAATCACACCTGTAGAATGCTATGCAGAATAGAGGAGTTCTGGAAAGAGACTTAACTCCGTGAGGAAATTTCAGAGAGGAGATAATACTTTGAAGAGAGTCTTGAAGATTAAACCAATGAGTGAAGCATGGGGAAAAGCACATTCCATCCAAACAGAGGGAATAACTTGGCAAAGACACAGAGGACCTTCATGAACAAAGTATAAATGAATAAAAATATGTCAGCACAATTTCCCCCTAATGCCCATGAACAAAAATCACTCAAAAAATCTCCTGCAAAAACTCCTGTAGCATGAGTTTTTTCCAGTTGTTTCAGATGTTGAAATATACATGAGATGTATACATACTCATTTCTAGGCAGGTGAAAATCTCAGCCCTAAAAGAAATTAAAAAAAAAAAGTCCCCAAATGCATTAGAAAAGGGAATCTCCCCCATGAGGCTGGACATTCTTTAGAGAAGTGGTTCTCAAAGTGTGGTTCCCAAACCTGGGGACTTGGAAATGCAGATTCTCAGCATTTGAATCAGACCTACTGAATGAGAAACTCTGGACGCTCAGCCCAGCCATCTGTGTCTTAAAGCCTCCAGCTGATCCTGATGCACACCACAGTTTGAGAACCATTGCTTTAGAGAAACTTGCCAAGAAAAAGACAGACAACCACCACCACCTGCAGCAGCAGCAACAGCAGCAACAATCCAGGCAACACCTGGTATGAAGAGCCATCCTCACAGTACCTAGAGGAAGGTACAATTTATCAACGGCTGAAGAGCTCAGGCTCTGCAATTCTCACAGCCCTGGGTTTGAACCCCAGCTTTGGCACTTGCTGGCTGCCACTTCCCTTAGCCCCTGCATCTGCAAAATAGGGATAATGATTCCTCCCTCTTAAAGTTGTACTAAGGACTCAATGAGACCTTATCTGTTAGGCACATAGCACAGAGCAGCACATTAAGTGAAAGCCACTATACCAGAAGGGAAACTCAAGCAAATCCATCCTCTGCAAAAGTGTTAACATCTCTATGAGTTCAACATGCCCCGGAACAGCAGTCTAAATTGGGTACTCACCCCGCGGTGGGTACAAGCAGACTTGGTTTGGGGGCATGGATAGATTTGTGAGGTTCAGTTTCCAGATCCTCAGTTTTCCTACAGGTTCTCCTGAAACTGATCTGCCTGCAAAGGGGGCATGAGGCAAATTCTCTTTCCCTGCCTTCTCTTTCCACAGGAGCCCTTCTCCCACGTAACAAAAGAAAGGCACAGTTCTCAGCTATCCCAAATCTTAATACAATGCATCATGGAATATAAACTTCTAGGGCTCTAACAGGGAATAAATGGAAATACTGAGGTTGTGAACAATGATTAGATAACAAATCCATTTGCAAGTGAACAGCTCAAATGACTGAGTAACAAGTTCTTTTCCAAGTCAAGTGGTTCCTACATAATTGAAGGAAGCCCTAATTGAGCTGTAAGTTGATAGATGATTAAAAATAATTTTTGATGATAGATCACTGTTATTTTTAAATATATGACTTGAAAGCAGCTCAAATAATTCAAATGTATCAATATTCCTAACATTTCCACCTACCTATGTGAGCAACATTTTCAGCACTTGTGTCTTAATAAACAAAAAATAGAACTGTAATTGATGCCAACGTTTGTCGCATTCTAGCAATAAGTAATATTCGCCCACAGACACATGACACAATTTTTTAAAATCCTACCTATCTCATAGCAGATGGATTTCCGGTGTAATTTCACTTTTTGTGTCTAATAATTATATATCAAAATATATAATATAGTTATATTGTTTTTCTCAATTGTGTAGTAGTAATAATTTTCATGAAAATTCAATCCAGAAGAAATTTTTCAATACTCAGAGCCTTTTAGTCACATGAAATGTTTTAAAATGTTATTTCAATTTATATGCACATTTTTGTTGCAGAGAAGAATGATACAGAAATCAATAAAACACTTTCAAGCATAAAATATATTACATTAGGATAAAATTTGGCAGGGAAAGTGGAATGAAAATACAAGTTCAAGGAGAAAAAAGGAATGATGAGAAAATTTCTAACTACTAACGAAAAGCTTATCTGTGTCTTTTTAAATAGAAGGTAGCAGTATCAAATTTCTATTTTATACATATATATATATTGCTTTCATTGGGAACATATAAAAGAACAATGTAATAGGTTCATTTCTAAATGTCAGTATTTACAATATGCCAAACATTATATCCTTTGCAACTACGTATAGTTACAATTTAAAAACTAGATATCAAATTTAAAATATGCAAGGGGTACATTGTCTTTCAAATTTTTTTCTAGAGCTATGCAAGGAAAAAAATGTAAAGACCTTTGCTCTGAAAAACCCCTTCCTTTTTTACTCCTTTTTTTCCTTCAACAACCGAACACAGTAAACAGAAATTACATTCTCAGTGCTATATTAGATGCTAATGAGCATTCCAGAGAAGTAACAGGGTTTGTCTCTGTCGAAGATTGGCCATTTAGTGGAGCCAACCAGAAAACAAGTAAAATATTTCAGGTATGTGCCAGACTCTGGTCTTCCCCATATAACATTCATGTTCTCCTGTGTCCTTGCTAAGCAAACCCAGACTGTGTTTAGGACAGCAAGGTGCCCAGGTAAATACTCATTTTTCTCAGCCTGCCTTCCCATTAAGGATGATCATATGACAAAATTCTAGCCAATTAGATGCAAGTGAACATCTGGGGAGTTCTGAGAAAGCTTTTACTTTCCTAATAAAATCATTGAGATAAGGCTGGCTCTGGCTGTCCTTTCTTCTAACTTGAATGCAGATGCAATGCCTGGAGCTACAGTAATCATACCAAACTATGAAGCAACAAGCATGAGGACAGAAGCCATTGTGTGAAGGGTGGCAACCTGAGCATGTAAAAAGAGTCTGGGTCCCTGATGACACTGTTCAACGGTGAACTAATGCCAACAAGAGTCCACCTATGGATCTCCAGCTATATTAAATACATACACTCATGTAATTCTTTTGCTGTAAAACTACTGTTTCTTGAGTGTTCCAGTTACTTTTGCTGTGTAACAAGCTACTCTAAAACTGGGTGACATAAAAAAAAGTCATTTGCATGGTGTTTTATGACCTAGACTCATGCAGAAGTCATGTAGTATCGTTTCTGTGGTACTCAGTTGGCCAATGAGTCCCCAGATTCAAGAGGAGACATGGACCCCCACCTCTCAATTAGAGGGGTGTCAAAGAACTTGCAGCCATTTTTAGAACTATTTGTCAAATAAAGATTAAATATGTTCAAGGTATATGATGTAATGATTTATGCGTATACTGTGTAATGATTAGCACAGTCAAATTCATTACCACGTTTATCACCACCCATCCTGCACATTAGGTCCCCAGAACATTTTCCTCTTATAACTGAAAGTTTGTTCCCTTTGAACAGCCCCTCCCCATTTCTCCCACCCTCCAGCCCCTGGAAACCTGCATTCTAATCTCTGCAACTTCTATGAATTCAACTATTTTAGATTCCATATATAAGTGAGATTGTATAGTATTTTTTCTGTGTCTGGCTTATTTCACTTAGCATAATGTCCTCCAGGTTTACCCATGTTGTTGCAAATGGCAGAATTCCTTTCTTAAGGATAATATTCCTTTTTTTGTTTTTTTTGGAGATGGAGTCTTGCTTGGTCAGCCAGGCTGGAGAGCAATGGCAAGGTCTTGGCTCACTGCAACTTTTGCCCCCTGGGTTCAAGCAATTCTCCTGTCTCAGCCTCCCAAGTAGCGGGGACTACAGGCACATGCCACCACACCCAGCTAATTTTTTGTATTTTTAGTAGAGACAGGGTTTCACTGTGTTGCCCAGACTGGTCTTGAACTCCTGAACTCAGGCAATCACCCGCCTCAGCCTCCCAAAGTACTAGGATTACAGGCATGAGCCACCACACCTGGCCTTTTTTATTTATTTATTTTTTTTTTTTTTGAGACAGAATCTCACTCTGTCACCCAGGCTGGAGTGCAATGGCACAATTTCAGCTCACTGCAACCTCCACCTCCCAGGTTCAAGCAATTCTCCTGCCTCAGCCTCCCAAGTAGCTTGGATTACAGGTGCCTGCCACCACACCCGGGTAATTTTTTGTATTTTTTTTTTTTTTCAGTAGAGATAGGGTTTCGTCATGTTGGCCAAGCTGGTCTTGAACTCCTGACCTCAGGTGATCCTGCCTCAGCCTCCCAAAGTGCTAGGATTACATGTGTGAGCCACCACACCCGGCCAGTATTCCATTTTATATATCACATTTTGTTTATCCATTCACCCATGGATAGACACTTACATTGATTGCTTCCATATCCTGGACATTGTGAAGGGTGCTTCAGTGAACATGGGGGTACAGATGTCTCTTCAAGGTACTGATTTCCTTTCCCTTAGGTATATACCTTCTGGATCATATGTTAGTTCTAGTTTTCATTTGTGGGGGAACTTCCATACTATTTCTGTATTGGTTGTACCAATCTACATTCACACTAACAGTATACAAGGGTTCTCTTTTCTCTACACTTTCCCCAATATTTATCTCTTGTCTTTTTGATAATAGCCATCCTGACAGTGATGAGATGATATCTCATCATGGTTTACATCTGTATTTCCCTGATGGTTAGTGATGCTAAGAACCTTTTCCTAGACCTATGACCATTTGTATGTCTTATTTGGAAGAAAATGTCTATTTGGGCCCTTTGCCCAATTTTTAATTGGACTATTTGGTTTTTATGCAGCCTTTTTTTTAAACCACCATATTGGTTGGGGTTTTTTTCTTGCAACTTAACACATTCCTAACTGATATGATGGATGATATAAAATATATATGAAGTTGAACAGTACAATTGTGCTGTTTGAGCTCAAAGGAGGAGGGAATGATGAGAGAATTAGTCAAGAAAGGTTTCATCGTAAATATTTATTGAGGGTCTACAGGTACACAGCCCAGAATAAAATGTCTGCAGAAATATGGCAAGACTCGATGTCTGTCTCTAATGCCAAATATGAGTTCAGATCTCAATCTAATATTCACAGGTAACTTGGCTTTGGAAAATCCTAGCTCAGACTCAGTTTCTATAATGGCAGAATTGAAAACATCTATCACGGTTATGGTGAGGCTTAAATAAATAGCATAAGAAGGGCCTAGCATGTGCATGGCACCTATAATGCTCAATAAATGTTGTACATCTGTTTATACGTTCAAGGAACTTACACATGAGGGAAAATTAAATGAGCATGAAACAGAAAATTGACAGAGAAATAGTATTCCCCAAATATAAGTCAGAGCCCCAAACCTCCCTTATGATCTCAGCAAGCCTTACTGAAATTGATATAGTACGAAGTTTAGAGTATTTGGACCAATTTTCGTCTAGTAAAGTTGGAACACACTTTAGATCTCCTGGTGCCCGGGCTAAAAGTCAAGGTTTTTTCATGCAAAGCCCATCCCAGCATTGCTACCAATCTGGAAAAATGTAGAGCATTTTTTCAGGAGAGGTCAACCCCAAATCTGGGATAAGTTTTCTAAATATTAGATCTGAACTGATTTATCCCTAAACGCATTGGGCCACAATCTTCCTGAATGGATTAAGTCAGACCTTCTATTTTTAGTAGCTAATTCATTCAGTCACATTTCCTTACTATAAATACCTGAGCGCACTTGTTTTAAAGTAGAATTCTTTTGTCATCTGATTGTCCCAGTCTAGATGAGCTGCAGATAAGGGACAATAATAAAAAATGGAATGGGGAGAGAACAGAAGAGAGACTGTATTTCTTTAGTCAGCTCACTAGCTGTTTTCACAGACTCCAAGACCCACAGCAGACTGCATACAGGAGAAAGCCCAGAAGTTCTAGCCCTTTTCAACTCATTAACCTTGAGAAGTTGGCAGCTGTTTGGGACTCTGTGGAGACGCCCAGGCTCTTTTTTATCATCTCATCCATTGACAGTTTCCCTTCCAGAGTCCCAGATCTCAGTCTCCCTATTCAGAGCATGTGGATACTCACCCCAGCTCACAGGCAGGCCAAAGACAGACTCCCCATAGCCTCATCTCTCTTTAGTGAAAACTAATTATTGTACTATCTCATATCCATCTGCCTGGAGTCCCAAGGAGGACACTTGTCTTTCAAAAAATATTGATCAAACCCCTACTGAGCTCAAAGCACTATGAAAAGATAGTCCAGAGTCAGATTATGGGGTGAGTCTGCCAGGCAGGTGCCTGGAGCACCAGTGCATAAGGAAAGGTGCACCCAAACATCACTAGGTTGCTAGTATGTCACTGGAAACAAGGAAATGCAGGGGAAAATGTACTTCTCAAAACTCTTCTCAGGAAATGTAGAGTAAGAGTTGAAGGAATATTGTAAAATGATCCTGGATACGTGGCTAAGATCCCTAAAGGCTCTGCTTTCATAGTGGATATTTGTCAATTTAGGGAGGCCGCTATCTAACTATTCTCCTTATTTTAAGGAGGGGCCCATATTTCATTATAGAAATCTGAGGGGCAGATATTCGCTCTCCCATTTTTCAATGGCCTGAGAGACTGACCCAGGCTTGGCCGATTGGATGCTTCTCTATGGGACCCTGAATCCTGGAAGAAAGTGATGTCAAGACATGGAGCAAATCAGAGATGCCAGAGATGATGCACCAGCCACCGCAGAATCAAGGGCCCCAACATGTTACGGTGAGGTCTGGGGATGGCAGGATCTGCAGCAACACGCTAAGGTGACTCTTCTCTGGTTCCTACACACTTTCTGATTCTCCAGCATGTGCCAAAGTTTCTGTAAAACTGCCATCAATAAAATCCTTTTTTTGCTTAAATTTTTGTTTAAATTTCTGTTTTTCATCTTCTAAACTGGAAGAACATTTCAGTACCAACAGAAGCTGCCTTCTAAGGACAATGGGGCCAGTTATCTTCAGGACATTCACCTCAGGCAGGGGCTAAATTGGTTAGAGGACAGGGAAACTGAGGTTCCACCAGTAGTCTTCCTTCCCCACTCTTCTACTCACTCTCCCAGTTTTCAGCTCCTCCCCCAAATTGAAGTTGAACAACATTTCATTTGAACAAATATATTGATTCAAGGATGGCAGGCTGTTGTCACCAGTCTACCAAGATTCCCACATGTCTCAGTCTGGGCACTCCACCTGAAGATCTCAGAGGGTTACCAAATCTCACCTATGTAGGCTTCAGACACTATGGGACCACTGTGATCCCAAGCAGCAGCTAATAGGGAGTAGTCTCCTGGGCTCTGACAGATAAGTAAAATGTAAATGTGCTCCAAATAATAGAAAAGAAAAAAGCATTCATCAAATATTTCCCAAGACAATTCATACATTATGACCAAGTGGGGTATATCCCAGGAATGCAAGGCTGGCTTAACGTTCAAATGTCAATCAATGTAATTCACCATATTAACATAACCAAAAAAGACTATATGATTATCTCAATTGGTTCAGAAAAAGTATTAAGAAATGGTTCATAATAAAAGTTCTCAGCTAAGAACAGGGGGAAAAAATCCTCAATCTGATAAGGGATATCTCTGGCAAACTTACAGCTAACATTATACTTATGGGGAAAGACTGGATGCTTTCCCCTTAAGATCAAGAACAAAGTAAGACCATCTGCTCTCACCACTTTTATTCAACATTATACTGAAGGTCCTAACCACTTTAATAAGGCAGCAAAATAAACAAAAGGCATCTAGATATCAAAAGAAGTAAAACCATCTTTGTCACAGATGACACAATTGCTTATGTAGAAATCCTTTAAAATCTGCAAAAGAGCTGATTTTAGAAAGAACACAGGATACGAGACCAACATTTTAATAATTTCTATATGACAGAAGCAAAGAATTGGAAATTACAATTTAAAAGATATTAATTATTACAATATTGTATTAGTTCTTTATTATTGTATAATAAATTACCTTAAAATTTGACAGCTTAAAACAATAAACATTGTATTTTTTATCTCACATAGCTTCTGAGAGTCAGGAATCTGGGAGCAGCTTCACTGGATGGCCTGGCTCAGGGTCTCTCAAGGTTGTAGTCCAGATGTCAGCAACGGTTGCTGACATCTGAAGGTCTGACCACGGCTGAAGGATCCACTTCCAAGAAGATTCCTGCACAATGTTGATGGAGACCTCAGCTCCTCGTTGAGGAAAGTTCTAGTTCCTCACCACATAGACCTTCCAATAGAGCTGCTCCCAGTGTCCTCTAGAACAGGCAATTCAAACAAGAGCAAAGAAGACATGATGTATTTTATGTCTTTTAGTACCACCTAGTCTCAGAAGTAGCATTTTATCACTTCTGCCATATTCTCCTGGTCACACGGACCAACCCTGGTACCATGTGGGGGATAGGAGGGACTATAAAGGGTATGAATACCATGAGGGAAGGATCACTGGGAGACAATCTGCAGGCTGGTTGCCACAGATACCATTTACAATAGCATCAAAAAATATAAAACACTGGTGGATAAACTTAACAAAATATACAGTAGTCCCTCCTTATCCACAAGGGATATATATAGTTCAAGACCCCCAGGGAATGCCTGAAACTGTGGATAGTACTGAACTCTATAGACACTATGTTTTTTCCATACACACATATGATGAAGTTTAATTTATAAAATAGGCACAGTAAGAGATTAGCAACAATGACTAATAATAAAATAGGGTAAGTATAGCAATATAATAAAAGTTACATGAATGTGGTCGGTCTCTGTCTCTTTCTGTCTCTCTCTCTCTCAAAATATCTTTTATTATACCATGGGTAACTGAGACCTTGGAAAGTGAAACCATGGATAAGGAAGAGCTATTGTATGCTAAACATCTACACTGAAAACAACAAAATAGTCACTGAAAAAAATTAAAGACGACCTAAATAAGTGATGACATACATGTTTACAGATTGGAAAACTCAGTATTAGGGTATCGGTACTTCCTAAACTATTGGGATTCAATGTAATCTCAATCATAATGCCACCAGGTTTTTCCTCATCAGAAATTGACAGAGTGATAATAAAATTTATATGTAAATTCTCAGAACTTAAAATAGCCAAAACAACTTTGAAAAAGAAGAACGAAGTTGGAGGATTCAGACTACCTCCTACACTACATGCTAAAATAGTGTAAGAACTACACTATTTTAAGATTTACCATAAAGCTACAATAATAAAGATAATGTGCTATTAACATGGGATAGACATATAGATCAATGAAACAGAATAAAAAGTCCAGAAATAGATTCACTTAGATATGGTCAATTGATTTTTGACAAAAGTGCCAAGGTAATCCGATGGAAAAAGATTTTCAACAAATGTTGCTAGGACAATTGAATATCCACAAGCAAAAAATACATCTTGAAACTTGCTTCACACTATGAATGAAAATTTACTTAAAATTGATCATAGGCCTAAATGTAAAAGCTAAATTAAAAACTAGAAGGAAACATAAGAGAAAAATTTTGTGACCTTAGTAAAGGCAAAAATTCTTAGCACATAAAAACATGTACTCTAGAAGAAAAAAATTTTTGATAAATCAGACTAGCTCAAAATAAAATCCTCCTATTCTTTGAAAGACAGAATTTTTTAAAGAGGCAAACCATAAACAGAAAAAGTATATGTGCAATACGAACATCTATAAAAAGGCTTATATCTGGTATATACGAAGAACTCTTGTAGCTCAATAATAAGATATTAACTCAATTAAAAAACAAGCAAAAGATTTGAATAGACACTTCACAAAGGAAATACAAATGGCAAATATGCAAATGAAAATATGCTCAACATCACTGTCATTAGGAAAATGCAAATTAAAACCACATGATACTGTTACCACCACTAGAATAGCTGAAATTAAAAAGAGAGCAGTACCAAGAGTTAGCAAGTATAGGGAGCAACTGGAGATCTCATACTTCGCTGGCAGGAATGCAAAACAGGGCTGGGCACGGTGGTTTATGCCTATAGTCCCAGCACTTCGGGAGGCCAAGGCAGGTGGATCACTTGAGGTCAGGAGTTCAAGACCAGCCTGGCCAATATGGCAAAACCCCATCTCTACTGAAAATACAAAAATTAGTTGGGTGTGGTTACACATATCTGTAATCCCAGCTACTCAGGAGGCTGAGGTGGAGAATCGCTTGAGCCCAGGCTGCAACCCAGAGGTTGTAGTGAGCCAAGATCACACCAATGCACCCCAGCCTGGGTGACAGAGTGAGACTCCCCACAAAAAGAAAAAAAGGAATGCAAAATCATATAGCACTTTAGGAAAGCCTGGCAGTTTCCTGTATAGTTAAATATTCACTTAATATATGACCCAGCAATCCCCTGGGTATTTATAAGTGAGAAAACTGAGGCAAAAGAAGAACAAGCTTATCCAAGTGCTACAGTTTGAATGTTTGTCTCCTTAGAAACTCACGTTAAACTTAACTCCTGACCAAGCAGGGTGGTTCACACCTGTAATCCCAGCACTTTGGGAAGCCAAGTCAGGCAGGTGACTGGAGGCCAAGAGTTAGAGACCAGCCTAAATAACATAGTGAAACCCTGTCTCTACCAAAAAAATAAAAATAAATAAAAAAATTTTAAAAACTAGGTATGTTGGTGTGCACCTGTAATCCCAGCTACTCAGGAGGCTGAGGCAGGAGGTTCGCTTGAACCCAGGAGGTGAAGGTTGCCGTGAGCTGAGATCAGACCTCTGCACTCCAGCCTGGGTGACAGAGTGAGATCCTGTCTCCAAAAAGAAAAAAAAAACAAAACTTAATCCCCATTGTAATGGCATTAAAAGGTGGGGCCTTTTAGGGTGGGTAGAATAAACTACTACAGTTTATTCTACAGTTTATTCTAATAAACTACTAGGGTTGCCACAATAAACTACTACAGACTGAGTGACTTAAATAACAAATTTATTTCTCACAGTTCTGGAGGCTGGAATCCCAAGATCAGGGTGTCAGCAGTTTTGGTTTCTCCTGCGGCCTTCTTCCTTGGCTTGCAGGCTGTCTTCTGGCTGTGTTCTCATCTGGCCTTTCCTCTGTGTATGAGCATACCTGGTGCCTCTTCTTATAAGGACACCAGTCCTATTGGGCTAGAGCCCCACCCTTACATCCTTATGTCATCTTAATCACCTCTTCAAAGATCCTATCCCCAAATACAGTCACACTGGAGGTTAGGGTTTCAAAATATGAATTTGGGGGGAAAATATAATTCAATTCATTACAAGGGGCTAGGTAATAATCACACAAGACACAAGTGAACCCCAAATTCATCCAAAATGCATTTGCTGAGCATCTGGACACCAGGCTCTATCTGGGCACATTTTCTTTTTTCTTTTTTCTTTTTTTTTTTGGTCTTTAAAATTTTTTTATTTCATTAGGTTTTTTTCATTCTCTTTATTCTTTTTTTTTTTTTTTTTTTTTGAGACGGAGTCTCGCTCTGTCGCCCAGGCTGGAGTGCAGTGGCGCAATCTCGGCTCACTTCAAGCTCCGCCTCCCGGGTTCACGCCATTCTCCTGCCTCAGCCTCCCGAGTAGCTGGGACTACAGGCGCCCGCCCCTGCGCCTGGCTAATTTTTTCTATTTTTAGTAGAGACGGGGTTTCACCATGGTCTCGATCTCCTGACCTTGTGATCCGCCCACCTCGGCCTCCCAAAGTGCTGGGATTACAGGCGTGAGCCACCACGCCCGGCTTCATTCCCTTTATTCTTATGGAACGTCAAGTGGACACCAGTTTGTTGCATATCTTTTACCATCTCTTTACTTTTTTGTCTATCTCAATGATGCATTTTTCAGATCCTTTTTTTTTTTTATACTTTAAGTTCTAGGGTACGTGTGCACAACGTGCAGGTTTGTTACATATGTATACTTGTGTGCTGCACCCATCAACTCGTCAGCACCCATCAACTCATCATTTATATTAGGTATAACTCCCAATGCAATCCCTCCCTGCTCCCCCCTCCCCATAAGAGGCCCCGGTGTGTGATGTTCCCCTTCCCGAGTCCAAGTGATCTCATTGTTCACTTCCCACCTATGAGTGAGAACATGCAGCGTTTGGTTTTCTGTTCTTGCGATAGTGTGCTGAGAATGATGGTTTCCAGCTGCATCCATGTCCTTACAAAGGACACAAACTCATCCTTTTTTATGGCTGCATAGTATTCCATGGTGTATATGTGCCACATTTTCTTAATCCAGTCTGTCACTGATGGACATTTGGGTTGATTCCAAGTCTTTGCTATTGTGAATAGTGCCGCAATGAACATACGTGTGCATGTGTCTTTATAGCAGCATGATTTATAATCCTTTGGGTATTTACCCAGTAATGGGATGGCTGGGTCAAATGGTATTTCTAGTTCTAGATCCTTGAGGAATCGCCACACTGTCTTCCACAATGGTTGAACTGGTTTACAGTCCCACTAACAGTGTAAAAGTGTTCCTATTTCTCCACATCCTCTCCAGCACCTGTTGTTTCCTGACTTTTTAATGATTGCCATTCTAACTGGTGTGAGATGGTATCTCATTGTGGTTTTGATTTGCATTTCCCTGATGGCCAGTGATGATGAGCATTTTTTCATGTGTCTGTTGGCTGTATGCATGTCTTCTTTTGAGAAATGTCTGTTCATATCCTTTGCCCACTTTTTGATGGGCTTGTTTGTTTTTTTCTTGTAAATTTGTTGGAGTTCTTTGTAGGTTCTGGATATTAGCCCTTTGTCAGATGAGTAGATTGCAAACATTTTCTCCCATTCTGTAGGTTGCCTGTTCACTCTGATGGTAGTTTCTTTTGCTGTGCAGAAGCTCTTTAGTTTAATGAGATCCCATTTGTCAATTTTGGCTTTTGTTGCCATTGCTTTTGGTGTTTTAGACATGAAGTCCTTGCCCGTGCCTATGTCCTGAATGGTATTACGTAGGTTTTCTTCTAGGGTTTTTATGGTATTAGGTCTAACATTTAAGTCTCTAATCCATCTTGAATTAATTTGCATATAAGGAGTAAGGAAAGGATCCAGTTTCAGCTTTCTACTTATGGTTAGCCAATTTTCCCAGCACCATTTATTAAATAGGGAATCCTTTCCCCATTTCTTGTTTTTGTCAGGTTTGTCAAAGATCAGATGGCTGTAGATGTGTGGTATTATTCCTGAGGGCTCTGTTCTGTTCCATTGATCTCTGTTTTGGTACCAGTACCATGCTGTTTTGGTTACTGTAGCCTTGTAGTATAGTTTGAAGTCAGGTAGCATGATGCCTCCAGCTTTGTTCTTTTGACTTAGGATTGTCTTGGCAATGCGGGCTCTTTTTTGGTTCCATATGAACTTTAAAGCAGTTTTTTCCAATTCTGTGAAGAAAGTCATTGGTAGCTTGATGGGGATGGCATTGAATCTATAAATTACCTTGGGCAGTATGGCCATTTTCACGATATTGGTTCTTCCTATCCATGAGCATGGTATGTTCTTCCATTTGTTTGTGTCCTCTTTTATCTCACTGAGCAGTGGTTTGTAGTTCTCCTTGAAGAGGTCCTTTACATCCCTTGTAAGTTGGATTCCTAGGTATTTTATTCTCTTTGAAGCAATTGTGAATGGAAGTTCATTCATGATTTGGCTCTCTGTTTGTCTGTTACTGGTGTATAAGAATGTTTGTGATTTTTGCACATTAATTTTGTATCCTGAGACTTTGCTGAAGTTGCTTATCAGCTTAAGGAGATTTTGGGCTGAGATGATGGGGTTTTCTAAATAGACAATCATGTCATCTGCAAACAGGGACAATTTGACTTCTTTTCCTAACTGAATACCCTTGATTTCTTTCTCTTGCCTGATTGCCCTAGCCAGAACTTCCAACACTATGTTGAATAGGAGTGGTGAGAGAGGGCATCCTTGTCTTGTACCAGTTTTCAAAGAGAATGCTTCCAGTTTTTGCCCATTCAGTATGATATTGGCTGTGGGTTTGTCATAAATAGCTCTTATTATTTTGAGATACGTTCCATCAATACCTAGTTTATTGAGAGTTTTTAGCATGAAGGGCTGTTGAATTTTGTCAAAGGTCTTTTCTGCATCTATTGAGATAATCATGTGGTTCTTGTCTTTGGTTCTGTTTATATGCTGGATTACATTTATTGATTTGCATATGTTGAATCTGGGCACATTTTCATATCGCTTTCTAGAGTTTCTTCAAACAGGTGTGCCTCTTTTAATACAATAGATGGGATTTTGTCATGTAAATTGAATTCTTACGAAATGGGAGAAAAGAGACAAGAACTGAGGCTTAACTATTTCTATGCCTCAGTCTACCACAGACAAAGACGAGAGAAAAACCCCTGAAGAAGAGTGAAAGGAGGGGCCTGAACCAACTGGAAGACAAAGGACCCCAAACTGAAAATAGAGCACCCATTTCCTCCAGTCATCAGAACATGAGAATCCAGCCACCTGAGTGCAGTTTCAACATAATTTATTCAACTCGTCAACTATTTACCAAGCATCCTTTACAACCAATAATAGCAAAGCTGTCATTCCCTGAGGCAGAATTGAGAGGGGCTAAGAGGGCAGCCTCTACCTTTGAAAGAATGAGGTCAAGCTATATGGAACAATCTCTAAGATAATAAGTGACAAAAACAAGGTGCAAAACAGTATTGTAGCAAAGGGTATTTGTAGAAAGAACAGGAGATGTATATGCTTGTTTATGCACAGAATATTGTAACCATGGGACCAGCCCAAACTGAACCTATTCTGTTAACAAAATGTCCGGTTACCTTTTAGGTACAACAGAGCCAGAAACTGCAAGTGCATGCAACCAAAAAAGACTTTGCCTCTAAAAACACCGGAGATCAATAATTCCTCCCCCTAGAACCAAGGAAACTGGGACACAACCAGAACCTGAATGCCAGAACTCTTCCAGAAGCAAGGAGTCCATTGGCCTGGAAGATCCAGTGCTAAAATCTGCTTCAGCATCCCTTACCACAAACGGTCAAATTTGAAGCCCTTCAATCAGACCCTGCCAAGTTAACATTCCTAAATCCTGGCCAGGTGTGGTAGTTCACACCTGTAACCCCAGCACTTTGGGAGGCCAAGGCAGGCAGATCACAAGGTCAGGAATTCAAGACTAGCCTGACCAATACAGTGAAACCCCATCTCTACCAAAAATACAAAACTTAGCCAGACATGGTGGTGGGCGCCTGTAATCCCAGCTACTCGGAGGGCTGAGGCTGAAGAGAATCGCTTGAACCTGGGAGGCAGAGCTTGCAGTGAGCCGAGATCGCACCATTGCACTCCAGCTTGGGCAACAAGGGCAAAAACTCTGTCTCAAAAAATAAAATAAAATAAAATAATTCCTAAATCCTTTCTCTTTCCCTCTAATCCCTTAAAACTTATCTCAGACCCCAAATCGTGGAGACAGAGTTAAACCCACTCCTGTCTCCTCGCTGTTTTGTGATAAAGCCTTTCCTTTCCCAAAATCCAGTGCCATAGTTATTAGCTTCTGTGCACATTGGGCAGTGAGCCCATTTGCTCAATACCTCTGGAAGGATAAAGAAAAAAAACTAGTAAAAGTAACACTATTTTTGGCCACAATGGAGTAATAGAGAACAGATTTATCCTCTTGCTTTGCAAAACAACTTAAAAAAGAAACAGACAAAATAAAATAATGGTTTT
The DNA here is from genome assembly GCF_037993035.2 of Macaca fascicularis. NCBI lineage: Eukaryota > Metazoa > Chordata > Mammalia > Primates > Cercopithecidae > Macaca > Macaca fascicularis. Next base: position 145,993,778 of record NC_088381.1, on the reverse strand, counting down.
AAGACACTGAGCATCAGACAGTGCAGGACTGCTAAGAGAAGGTAAGAGAAGGGAAACAAGAGAGGAGATTCCTACAATAACCCCAGTTTACAGCCTGAAGGTTGCTTCCAGGACACGATGCAGGGAGGAGGAACTGAGGCAGAGCTCAATGGTCTCCCTGAATTAAGAAGACAGAGATTGCAGTTCAGCGTGGCCAAAGCAGCTAAATTTGCAGAGCCGAGAATCAGAGAAGAGAAAGCTGCATACAGAAGCGCTCCAGTGATTGGCAGAGGGGTCCCCTGTGGTCTGGGCCTGGGTGCTGATTGGCACATGTGTAAGAAGAAGCTACCTGCAGCTGGGAAAGGACCACTGGAGAACAGGAAGCCAAGCAATTTGCAGATTCACATAGGGCTGGAAATAGGCTGTGTTCCCAACAGCCAGAGATGAAAGACCTCATAATACGCGGGGCATTGGGTAGAATGCTCAGAAGTGGGAGCACATTAGCCCTAGACTACACACTACTCCAGAGCAGCATAATGAAGCTTCAAAGTAGAACTTCAAGAGTGGATGATTAGGGGGCAGGAGGGGAAGGGGGTGCTCATGGCCAGGGCTTGAAGTATAACTACTTTGTCACTGTACATCTTTTTGCACTGTTAGAAATTTTTACTGTGTGCATTTCTTTTTAAAAACTTTTTAAAGGAGGAAAACTCTCGAGTCAAACTGCCAGGGTGAGAATCTGGCTCCAGTTGTTGTGAACTATATAAACTCAGGCAAGTCACTCAACCACCCCAAGCCTCAGTTTTCTCATTGGTATAGTGGATTTTCTTTGGATTGTTGTGAAGATTAATTGAAATGTTCATAGAAGAACTAGTGGTGCCCAGCACTTCTATACAAATGCTGCTTTTGCTTCACTGTAATCCATTTCTCATGTTTCTGGCAAAAGTATCCCATTTTTATTTTGGGAAACACCCCTGCCCCATTTAGTCCACATGTTTCAGGAGGGCATGATTCCATCCCAGCTCCAGGGAGAGGCATGTTACCCAGAGTTGACCAATCACCATGTTTCATGCCCCAGCACAGGAAGTAAATTGGCCAAAAGAACATTGTACTGAGACTCTCACTGCAAATGTTGAGAAAGAGATACCCTCTTTCCACTGGGGTTGCTACATGGGCAGATTGAAGCTGTTGCTGGTCATTTTCAGGAAGCCAGCTTAAGAATGAAACCAAGACAGAGGAAAGCAGAGCCTAGAGATGGAGGAAGATGCCAGGTGCGGTGGCTCATGCCTATAATCCCAGCACTTTGGGAGGCCGAGGCGGGCGGATCATGAGGTCAGGAGTTTGAGACCAGCTTGCTGTCTCTACTAAAAATACAAAAATTAGTCAGGTGTGATGGTGCATGCCTGTAATCCCAACTATTCAGGAGGCTGAGGCAGGAGAATCACTTGAACCTGGGAGGTGGAGGTTGCAGTGGCCCAGATTCCACCATTGCACTCCAGCCTGGGTGACAGAGAGAGACTCCATCTCAAAAAAAGAGGGAGGGGGGCGGTATCGGGTGCTGTGGCTCAAGCCTGTAATTCTAGCACTTTGGGAGGCTGAGGTGGGTAGATCACCTAAGGTCAGAAGTTAGAGACCAGCCTAGCCAACACAGTGAAACCCCTATCTACTAAAAATACAAAAATTAGTTGGGCATGGTGGCACATGTCTGTAATCCCAACTACTTGGGAGGCTGGGGCAGGAGAATCGTTTGAACGGAGGTGGAGATTACATTGAGCCGAGATCACACCACTGCACTCCAGCCTGGGCAACAGAGGAAGACTCCATCTCAAAACAAAACAAAACAAAACAAAAGAAGAGATGAAGGGAGATACAGTCCTGATGATGTTGTTTGAGTATCTGGATCCAGCCATGCCTAAAACCAGTTTCTGTCACTTGCAACCAGAAGAGGCCTGATGACTTTAGAAGCAGGTATCACTAATCAATTCATTCAACAAACACCGAGTCCAGACAAGACGCCAGAACTGTGCTAAGAGCTAGACATTCAAACATGAGGTCCTTTCCTTTAAGAGGTCTAGTGGGGGTGACAGACACTAATGCAAAGTGACAACTACTGAGATAGATAGTCCCTGGTGCTGTGGGTGAGGCGCCTAAACTGAAGCTCAATGGATGCTGAAGAAGTAGTCAGGAGAAAAGAGGAAGTCAGGGCATACTAGACAAGGAGGTGAGAGAAAGATGGGGAGACAAAGGGGCAGTGAAGAGACAGGGGCTAATGAAATGAGCAAGGAGAAAATCACGAAGCACTTCATATTTCATGCCCAAGAGTGTGGACTTCATATTCTGATCATTATGGGCTGCCGTTCAAAGATTTAAATCAGGGGAGAAATAAGATTGGATTTTTGTGTGGAGAATAGATTGGAAGGCAACACAGGTAAGGGAGGCCAATTAGGAGGAGGTGGGAGTAACCCATGCTTAAAATTATAAGGGACTGAATTAAGAAATTAGTAGGGATGAAGAGGTGTTTTAAAAAGTGAATTTGAGATGTTTTAAGGAGGAAAATTGACTGGACCTGGTGCTAAAGGATAATGTTTGGAATATTAAAATAGGAATAATAATTAACATTTTTATAGTACTTACTCCCCATCAAGTCTTGTTGTAATGCTTTACATAAATTACCTCACTCAATCCAGCCCCATGAAGTAATACTATTGTGATTTCTTACTTTACAGATGAAGAACCGGGCCACTAAGAGGTGAAATTAAGCAGCTTAAGGTTATACTCTATCAAGTGATGTAATTGCATTCAGAAAACTGACAACCCAGGACCCTGGCCAATGCTGTCAGCCACTATACTTACTGCCTTTCTCATGCCCATTGCTTAAAAGGTAGGCAAAAAATAAGAGGAGCTAACAAAAGAGAACAAAAACAACAGAAGAGGCAGGGCGTAGCCTGGAGAAGGAAGAAAGAAAGAAGGAGAAAGCTTATTTCTTAACTCAGGTGTAATTAAATACCCAATCAAGTAATTGGAGAAAAACAGGCTGGGCTTAGCTGGGAAGAGTGGGAAGTATTTTCCTACATATTATCTCTTTTGTTTCACATTTCTATAAAATAGATGTTCGTATAGCCCCACCCTAGCAATGTGGAAACTGAGGCTCAGAGAGCTCAGGGCTAATAAGTGACCTGGATATGATCTGTGTGCCAAGCTCGGTTCACTGTTGTGCCATCCAGGGCCCCAGGAATGTATTGGGTAGAAGAGAGGCACACATGGATGGTCACATCCTCTGCCCCCAGTGGGTCTGCAATCTTGTTGCTCTGATGAGGCTGGAGCAGATGAAAACATTAGAATGGCACTAAGGCAACATAGAGGTGTGCACCTGGCTGAGTGGTGCAGACTCTGGGTGCCTAGATCAGGTGAGAAGGCGGTGCTCTGGTGGTGGCAGGTGAGGTAGACATGGGTGGGGCATTGAAGGAAATACAGGGATTGCCTGGACTGGGCCATCCCCGGGTGCCCTGAGTTGGTAGTGGGCATCTGCTATTTCTGCCTTTGCAGCATCCCTGCTGTGTCCTGCCCAACTGGAAATCCACACAGTTTGGATAGGGCTGACCTCATTCATCTCTCAGGGTGCAGGGGTGGCCACTGGATGCCAGCCTGGCCAGTCATTGGGTTTCATTCCCTTCAACCCAGTGATTGGCTCTGGACTCAATCCAACCCAACAAGACTCAGTCTCAGGTGGGTGCTGGGAACATGGAGAGGAGGAAACTCTCTCTCCTGGATGACTGGCTCTAGAAGAAATGGTAGCCTGGAGGTGCTGGGCCTGTGTTGCGGAAAGACCTCTCTGAGAGTAAGGCCCATACTGAGGAAAGGGGAGAGGAAGGGGAGAGATCTAATGTTTGAGCCTCTGGATCCAGTTACACCTGACTGCAAACATCCCTGGAAGTTATTTGAATCAATAAATTCCCTTCGTTGTTGATGTCAGTATAAGTCAGGGTTTCTGTCACTGGCAAGGGAAAGGGGTTTCGTTGCCACAGAACCCCAAAGATGGTAGTTATGCTCCAGGAAACTAAAGCCAGCATCAGTCCACCCTCCTGAAAGGATAGGAGTTGGGGACGGGTATATAGTGAAGTAAAAGCTATCAGAAAAAGGAAAACGCAAAAGAAAATTTTAACAATGACCCATGATGGTGTAGTCGGGCACATGGGTAATAAAACCTAGGTCTGTAAACTAAAGCTGACCTCTTGCCTGTGTAACTGGAGTTTGTTATATATTTCATTGACTGGTACTGATTACAAACCTGTTTATCAATTGTAAAACAAAAAGTAGAATTAGTCACCCTCCATCAGACCCTAAGACGCCTAACCTTTCTTTCTCTCTACCCACTGAACCTCATAGTTACCCTATCTTAGGTATAGCCTCACTGAGTAGCAATGAGAATTTTTTTTTTTTTTTAGAGGAAATCTCCCTCTGTTGCCCAGGCTAGAGTGCAGTGGCCCAATCTCAGTTCACTGCAGCCTCTGCCTCCCGGGTTCAAGTGATTCTCCCGCCTCAGCCTCCTGGGTAGCTGGGATTACAGGCACGCACCACCACGTCCAGCTAATTTTCGTGTTTTTAGTAGAGACGGGTTTCACCATGTTGGCCAGGCTGGTCTCAAACTCCTGACCTCAAGTGATCCACTGCTTTGACCTCCCAAATTGCCGGGATCACAGGTGTGAGCCACTGCATTCGGCCAGCAATGAAAACGTAACTCCTGCTCCACGGCCTGCTTCTGCCACCTTCCATGCCACACATGCCCCACGTTAGAAAACGTGTATGCTGTGCATCACAGAACCAACTTCAGGACACATTCTCAGTCTGTACGGAGTCAGTGTTCCTGGGCTTCTGTCCTCAACAATAAATCTAACCATAATTTCTCCAAGTTTGGTTGACAGAGCCATGAAAGACAAAAGGCTTCTGTGGAGGGTGAGACTACTTTGGACTTCACAGAAGGAGTTGTAGTTTCAAATGTATCTCAAAACATTTCACCAAATGGCACTGGGGAAGGTGTAATGCAGGAGGATAAGGACAGCTCCACATGTGAAGGCAGAGAAATAGAAAAGTACGGAGTATGTTCAGGGTGCCACATGCAGTGGGATTTGGTTAGAGGACAAGGTGATGAGAGGCCATCGTGAAAGGTAAGATTGCAAAGGTGCATTGGAAGGCCTTAAATGTCAGGGATGTTTGGGGACACAGATATGACAATGTCATGGGATCAGAGACATGTTCCTCCTCTATGGCCTCTAGACTTTTAAAAAATAATTTTAACTTTTTTTTGAGATGGAGTCTCGCTCTGTCACCCAGGCTGGAATGCAGTGGCACAATCTCAGCTCACTGCAACCTCTGCCTCTGCCTCCCAGGTTCAAGCGATTCTCCTGCCTCAGCCTTCCAAGTAGCTGGGACTACAGGCGTCCGCCACCACACCCGGCTAATTTTTGTATTTTTAATAGAGACGGGGTTTCACCATATTGGCCAGGCTGGTCTTGAACTCCTGACCTTATGATCTGCCCGCCTCGGCCTCCTAAACTGCTGGGATTACAGGCATGAGGCACCACACCTGGCCAAATTTTAACTTTTGTTTAGGTATGGGGGTACATGTACAAGTTTGTTACATGGGTATATTGCACCCAAGTAGTGGGCATAGTACCCAATAGGTAGTTTTTCAATCCCCTCCCTCCCTCTCCACTCTGGTACTCAGCAGTGTCTATTGTTCTCATGTTTATGCCCATTTATGCTCAGTGTTTATCTCCTACTTATAAGCAAGAACATGTAGTATTTGGTTTTCTGTTCCTGAATTAATTTGCTTAGGGGTGTGGCCTCCAGCTCCATCCATGTTGCTGTAAAGGACATGATTTCACTCTTTTTTATGGCTACATAATATGCCATGGTGTATATGTACCACATTTTCTTTATCCAATCCACCACTGGTGAGCATCTAGGTTGATTCCATTTCATTGCTTTTGTGAATAGCACAGCAATAAACATATGAATACATTTTTGGCAGAATGGTCTATTTTCTTTTGGGTCTATACCCAGTAATGGGATTTGCATCTTAGGGAAACCAGAGTAGGCCCCTAAGATGTCACAAAGCAAGTAAAGAGCTAAGTGTCCAGTTAAGAAATGACGAAGGTTCTGTTCTCTGGCTCCACTCCACGGGGCAAGAGACTACATCCTATCTCTGAGCCTGGGTCCCCCTCCCTGCTCCTGCTGAGCCCGGGACAGAAGATGAAACGGATCCTCGCACAGGCGAGGTCCAAGAGGAGCTTCCCCACCGGGGTCCCCCACCAGGACACCCCAGCCCTGGGGAGGGGGTGCTGAGTTTCCTGGAGCCTGGCACTCCTCAGTCTCCCTCACAGTGCCTCTCAGCACCTCACAGCAGCCACAGCCAAGGGGATTTGTCCCTGCTGCTTGAGTTAATTACAGTAATTATACCTGCTCCCTCTTCGGCTCTGGTTCCCTTTGTTCCCAGTTTCCTGCCCGCTCATTTGCAAATCTAATCGCTCTGGGGATTGAATTTTTTTTTTTTTTTAAGAGAGAAGGGGGATGGAGAAACAAAGAGAGGGAGCAGAAAATGTGGGAGAAAAAAGATGGGGGTGGGGAGGGGCCCGCCAGAGATACAGTGGTGGAAAAAATGGACAGGAGCATCAGAGAAGGGACAGGACTTGGGAGCAGCAGAGCACCTCTCCTTTATGGCAGGGGGAACACCAGAGTCACCAGTGGAGGCTGGGAAGGTAGCACTGCGGAGACCACAGTCTCCATGGTCTTCTGGGCTTTCTGCTCAGTCCTCCAACTTCTCCCAGGCTAGTGATGGTAGTGATGGGGTTTAGGACATGCTCCCCCAGAATATGGCACCTTGGCATTTCAGGATACAGCAGAAGCAGGCCATCGAAACTAGAAATTCTTCTCATCCCTATACCCCCAAAGGGGCCATAAAACCCAGCTATGAGCCCCTCATTGCAGCAGAGTCCTCCCTGTACCTGGAAGAAAAAAATGTTCTTATCCTCAGTCAGGCGTGGTGGCTCACACCTGTAATCCCAGCACTTTGGAAGGCTGGGGTGGGCGATCACTTGAGGTCAGGAGTTTGAGACCAGCCTGGCCAAGATGGTGAAAACCCATCTCCATTAAAAATACAAAAATTAGCCAGGTGTGGTGGCACCTGCCTGTGGTCCCAGCTACTGAGGAGGCTGAGGCAGGAGAATCACTTGAACCAGGGAGGCAAAGCCTGCGGTAAGCCAAGACTGTGCCACTGCACTGCAGCCTGGGCGACAGAGTGAGACTCCGTCTCAAAAAAAAAAAAAAAGTTCTTATCCTCAAAGACACTTCTCCAAGAAGAAGCTGAACAAACAGGCCTTGCTAAGCTCCCTCCAGTTTCTCAACATCAGATCACACCCTTCTGTCCTCCAGCCATACTTCTGTACAGCCATCCATAAAAATGGAATTGTCCGTTTGGGGAGGGTCTTCATTTCTGAATGCTCTCATGTCATGTAAAACTTAAATATGTATGCTTTTCTCCTGTTAGTCCATCTTTTATTATGGGTGCCTCAGCCAGGAATCTTGTAATGGGTGAGAAATCTTCCTCCCCTACACCAGCCTGGCACAGATGACAGGAAGCTGAGAAGAGGCTTGTGTTCAAACACTACCAGAGGATGTCCCTGCTCCTTCAGTACTGCTCTCCTCAAGGATTGTGGAACTTTGGCTCATTCAGAACACCTGGCAGACACTTCATCGTCAGATGGCTGAGAGGCCAAAGTGGGGAAGTCACACACAGAGCAGGATGGAAGCCGAAAATACTCTGGGGAGGAGAAATATGAGACAGGAGTGGTAGGTCTTTCCTCTCTCTGTACGCCCTCCTGGAGACCCGTAGAAAACATCCGGGTCCTATAGGGTTCAGTGGCTCACGCCTGTAATCCCAGCACTTTGGGAGGCTGAGGTGGGTGGATCAGCTGAGGTCAGGAGTTTGAGACCAGCCTGACCAACATGGTGAAACCCTGTCTCTACTAATAACACAAAAATTAGCCGGGTGTGATGGCATGCACCTGTAATCCCAGCTACTCAGGAGGCTGAGGCAGGCGAATCGCTGGAACCTGGGAAGCAGAGGTTGCAGTGAGCCGAGATCACACCACTGTATTCCAGCCTGGGCCACAAGAGCAAAACTCTATCTAAGAGAAGAGAAAGAGAAAGAGAGAAAGAGAGAGAAAGAGAAGAGAAAAAGAAAGAGAAAGAGAAAGAGAGAAAGAGAAGAGAAAGAGAGAAAGAGAGAAAGAGAGAAAGAGAAGAGAAAGAGAGAAAGAGAAGAGAAGATCCGGTCCAAGGATTTTCCAAACATGCTCTAAGGAGCTCTAAGGCTTCATGAAGAATCCCCAAGGGGAAGGGAGAGGGAAGTACAAGTGGGTACCTATATCCTCCCAACACCTTGTCAACGACCTTTTTGTTTGAAAATAATACAAATTAAAAGAAAAAGAATTCCCTGCTATCAACAGATTGGAAAACAACTGATCTAATGCAAATATCTCATCTGTCAGGTAGAAGAAACTGAGGCTCAAATGGGTCAAGTGGCCTGTCCTATATCACACAACAATCAGATCACAGTCCTCTTGACTCTGAGTCGAGGGGGATTTCCACCACCCCCTGCTGTTTCTTGGATGCCCAGGGGTTGCTAGGGATTCTCCCAAAGCCCCTGGCTCTTCTTAGGTCCCTCTGGAAAGAGAGGAATGTGGCTGATGGCCTTGTCCTGCCAGAGTCCTTAGTGAATCCGGGGGTCTTGCTCTTCTGTCCTCTGAATGAGCTCAATAGGTGCTGTGCAAAGAGTGTGTTTTCCAAAACTGGCTGCAACTGTATTTCCCACATTCTCTATTTGGAACCTGGCCACCACCACCACTACTGCCCATGAAGAGGTAGACTCTATTTTTTGAGACTGGAAAGGACTTTGTGACTGCCACAAAGAATAAAATACAGCAGAAGTGATACTCCTGTTATGTAGTTTCCAGATATTATTTGGATTTACTTGGCAGCATTTCCAATTAATTCACCAGGAAAGGTCAGAGTTCAGGACCATTTGGAGGTGGAAGTGGGAATGGGAGTGGGTGTCAAGAACATCCTACAGATCAACTCTTCCAGATGACAATTTCCCACCCGGGATTCAGCCAGTGTTTACTGAGTGCCTACCATGAGTCAGACACAGAACAGAGTCCCCGCCCTAAAGGAGCACTGTATAATTGGGGAAGCAGGCACATCCATACTCAGGAGTAATTATAATACAATAAGTTAAGTTGCTGTTAAAAATAAAAGTTTTGGGAGTACTTTGGGAACAGTCAGGAGCATCAATCTCAAATGTTTAGTCTGGAATGGTTCCCATCCATTCAGAGGTGTAAATGTCATCTCATGGATTTTAGCCCTTGGAATCTAAATCCCTAGTCCAATCCCTAGAATTAAAGGCTTGTGGTACACCCTTGCTTAGAAACAGTCCAGGCTTAATAAATGTCTTTTTACATTTTCTATAACCCTGTGGAAGAGAGGGTTAGTTGGCCCCAAAAATCCACTGTCCCATTCTGCAGAATAACAGGACCCCTGGTTTTTTTTTGGCTGGGTTTCATGGCCACCTGAAATAGGTAGCCATGAAATAGGGATTACATTTCTCAGCCTTCCTTCCTTCAAGCTATATGTGGCCATATGACCAAGTTCTGGCCAATGAGATTATAGTAGGTGATATATAAAATTTTTGAGTTGTGTCCTTAAAGGGAGGGAACATGCCCTTCTTGACACCATTTCCTCCTCCTTCCTGCCTGTAATAAGGACATAGCATTGAGCTATTCTGGATGATGCAGATGAAAGAAATGCCTTAGAAATGGCCAAACCTGGGTTTCTTATACCTTAGAGCTCTGTTCCAGCTCTGGCCTGCCTGGCAGCAGACTATTGCTATTCCATGAGAGAGAAATAAGCCCTTGTCCTATCTAAGACTATCATTTGAGAGGTTGTATTAGTCTTGGTTCTTCAGAGAAATAGAACCAACAGGAGATACGTATGTATATCGTCTTACTCAGTTACAAAGGGTGAGAGGTCCCAAGATCTGCATCGGCAAACTGGAGACCCAAGAGATCTGATGAGGTAGTTCTAGCACACGTCCAAAGGCCCAGGAACTAGGAGAGCCAAAGGTGGAAGTTTCAGTCCAAGCCCAAAGGCCTGAGAACTAGCAGAGACAATTGTCTAAGTTCCAGTCTAAATCTGAGCCCAAGCCCAAAGGCAGGAGAAAATCCATGCCCCAGCTCCAAGACAGAGAGCCGATTTTCTCTTCCTCAGCCTTTCATTCTGTTCATCCCTTCAATGGATTGGAGGATGCTTACCCACATTGAAGAGGGCCATCTGCTTTATTCGATTTACCAATTCAGAGGTTCATCTCCTCCAGAAACGCCTTCACAGAGGGACTCACCCAGAATAATGTCTAACCAAACATCTGAGTATTCCATGACCAAGTCAAGCTGACACATAAGATTTACCATCACAGGGGTCTCTGTTACTAAATCAACCTAAGAAAAATTGTCCATTAACTTAAGCCATTAGCTTTTTATTTATTCCTGTGTGCATGCCTACCCCCTCCTCCCCCAACACACATACACACACACACACACACACACACATGCACTGTGCCCTAGCTCCCAGTAGACACTCAAGAATGAACTGAAGAATTTGTTGTTTGATAAGATCGCCAGCATCACTGTTTCCTGCTCTCTGGGGTACCAGCTCCCAAGTGTGGAAGATGAAGCTTTCCCACAGGGTTCTGATGCCCCTGAGGGTACCTGCTGGCAGTAGGTTGTGTGACATACAAAGTGCCTCTTCCTAGAGACCATTTTGCTCCAAAATTTGATGAAAATACTTTTGAATTCTTCATCTCTTCAAAGGGTTTTTTTTTTTTTCTTTAATATGCACAAGACAAAAGCCACAGAGTTCTACTTTCTTGTGTCAGCCAATCTTGTGCTTTCCATGAATACCAGGAAAGCAGGAAGCATTAATGTGCAAGGAATGATTAAAAGCGTTATTCTTTTTATGTTATCAGTGAAGTCTCAGCAGTATCCCAGTGAACTGGGTCTATTGCTTTAGGGAGAGGAGATTAAGCCAGCCTTACCCTAAGCATGCTCTGTTGATGGATGTTATATGGGAAAAGAAAGGAAAGGTTTTGTGGTCAAATGAGTTTGGGAAAAACCTAATTAGAAACTATAAACAAGTTTCTTTGCTGTGGGATTTCTCAGAGCTCTCAATGCGGTGATGTGCACTATGAATCTCAGACGGAAGACCTAGTTTGCAGAGCTGCCCATAGAACAGCTTCTCGTGCACAGTTTCATAGTGAAGCGTTTCCAAGGAACTCCCTTGTGAATTACGTGATGTGACTGTTCTCACTATCGGTCATGTCTGTAGAGGGGCAGGAACATATTTTCAATCTATTAAATTCTGAGAAGTAAATTGCCTGCCCACTCCTGGTATTTTGCCCTTTTCCTTTCTTACTCTCCCCTTCCCATCATGGTGGTTAGTTTTACGGATCAACTCAGACAGGTAGGAGTACTCGGTTATCCAATCAAACACTAATCTAAATATTGCTGTGAAGGTATTTTGTAGATATATAATAGTTAACATCTCTGATCAGGCAACTTTAAGGAAAGAAGATTGGCCTTGGTAACATGGGTGAGCTTCATCTAATCTGTTGAAAGTCCTGACAGCAAAACTGAAGCGTCCTCAAGGAAGAAGAAATTCCGCCTATAGTCTGCATCACAACGTTCCACCTGAGAGCTTTCCAGCCTGCCCACCTGCCCTACACGTTTTGGAATTGTTCAGTCAGAACCTATTGATACAATTATGTAAGCTAATTCCTTGGAAACAGAAAGATATAGAGAAATCAATATGGATATGTGTGTGTGTATGAGCGTGTGCGCAAACGTGGAGGTGGGCAGCAGCAGGGAGCAGGGATGTCAGGAGGTATATGTATCCTCCTTCCTCTGTTTCTGTAGTAGAACCTGACTGATCTACCATTGAAACAGATCAGAGGCCAGGCACAGTGGCTTGTGCCTGTAATCCCAGCATTTGGGAGGCCAAGGCAGGTGGATCATCTGAGGTCAGGAGTTCAAGACCAGCTGGCCAACATGGTGAAACCCTCTCTCTACTAAAAAATTAGCCAGGCATGGTGGTGCATGCCTGTAATCCCAGCTACTCGGGAGGCTGAGGTAAGAGAATCGCTTGAACCCAGGAGGCAGACATTGCTGTGAGCCAAGATTGTGCCACTGCACTCCAGCCCAGGTGACAGAGTGAGACCCTGTCTCAAAAAAACAACAACAGATCAGGAGGCAGCCTCCTGCTCAGTACATGGGAAAGTGAGGGACGTGGGCCTAACTGGGGAGGCAGTGTAGCACAGCAGTTAGGATGAGGGACTTCGCAACAGATGGCCTTGGTTTTCATCTCCTCTACCACTTCTTGTGTGACCTTAGGCAATTTCCTTTTATCTCTCTTTGCTTTAGTTTCCACATCTGTAAAATGAAGCTATTAATAGTACCTACTTCATTATGAGGATTAAATGTTAATCCACAAAGTGCACTTAGGAAGGCGCCTAGCACATAGTAAGCTTAATAAAATGTTAGCTGTAACTGTTATTTCTTGAAGAGAGTAATCTAGAAGCACCTCTACCCACCCACCCCCACTACTACCCAGGGCAGGGGAGGCCTCTCTTTCCAGGATCTGGAGGCAAGGAAACTTTCCCTCTTAAAAAGTCCTCTGAGAAAATGGGATTGTGGTGCAGAAGACAGGGGTCTTCTCCCTGGATTACTGAGGGCACCTATGCCCCACCTCTAGGGTTCAGCATGGGCCAGGACACATCCTCTCTCTTCAAGTCTGGTTGATATCAGGTAACATCATTTAACTAGAACTTGATCACTTACAAAACATCTCTTCCATATGGTCCATTTGGTCCGCATCACAGTGGTGTGAATGAAGTGTAATTATTCCCATTTTTCATATGGGGACACTGAGGATCAGAACAGTCACGTGACTTTTCCAACTTCACAGAGCTTGTTACAGATGAGCTGAAAAGCAAACCCAGTCTTCTTCCCCCAAAGCAATGGCCCTCTCGTGTGTATGTCTCATTTGGTCTCCCATATCTCTTTCTGTCTTTCTCTGTATCTCTCTCTGTCCCTTTTTCTTTTTGATGACTGTTTGGCTGTCTTTTTCTCTCACATTTTCTTCTCTAATTTTCATTTCTCTTCTCCCTTTCTTCCACGTTTTCTTCTCTGAGTAAGACTCTAACAGAGTCTTACTCTATTACCCAGGCTGGAGTGCAATGGCACAATCTCAGCTCACTACAACCTCAGCCTCCTGGGTTCAAGAGATTCTCCCACCTCAGCCCCCGAGTAGCTGGGATTACAGGTGTGTATGACCATGCCCAGCTAATTTTTGTATTTTTTGTAAAGATGAGAATCTCGCTATTTTGCCCAGGCTGGTCTCGAACTTGTGAGCTCAATGACCTGCCTGCCCTGGCCTCCCAAAGTGCTAGGAATACAAGCATGAGCCACTGCACCCAGCAGTGGCTCCTTTTTTTCTTTCTCCTTTCCCTTTCTCTTTCTTCTTAGTTCAGACCTCAGATTCCCCCACAATCCATCTAAAACAAAAGGGGCTTAGGGTAAATAGCAGCCCAGGGCGATTCCAACTCCCAGTGCCATTGTCTGGGGATTGAGCTCTGTGTGTGGAAATACAGGACAACTTTGTTACTCCAGGAATAAGGGCAGAAGAGCTGCTTATAACAGGGAGAGAGAGAGGGAAGCACTGCCAAAAGCAGCCCCCTCAGCCATCCTGTCCTCTTTTTTCATTTCTATTCTACCCTCATTATAATCCTGTTACGATTATTCTCCTGGAACCCACGGCTTATCCTAAGGGGAGAGAAACTCAAAGAAATAGAGGTGGTAGCAGCACCTGTTAAGGGAAGAGAGAAGCAAGCCTAACCCTGGGCAGAGAAGTGGCTCTGACAGCTGAAGAAGTGAATTTCCCTCATTAAGGGAATTGTGTATCTGTTTAGAAGAAAGAAACACAGTTCACTGCGTCTGAGAGCCTCTGAAATGGCTGCCCAAGCTTCAGGAAGCGCATCATTTTCCCTCCCCACAGTAATGAAGAGCCACAACCAACTGGGCAGAGAAAGGGCGCCACCTCCTGGCAAGACACGAGTTTAGGACCAACAGTTCATGACCCAAGTCACACCTACTGCAGGGCAATTTTGCACAACCTTCACTGCCCTATGCTACTGTCACCCATGGCCCCTTCTAGGCCTTGGAAATTAGCAGACTCAATTGAGCCATGACAAGATGACCCTGCCTCCACTTGACAAATTCAACAAGATCACTATCCTTGTCGGCACAGCCATGTTTAGTTGGGCAACTGTCTCAACATTGCATTGAATTTGCTGTTTTTTTTTTTTAATAACTGGGAAAAGAAAGAGGAAAGTGAGAAGGTAAAAAGTCTTATAAATTTAAGACAACGGAATCAAAGGTGAATATAATCAGGCTTGTCCAAAATGTTGAATCATTAGTCTTGACTGGCCACCCAGCTCCTCCAGCCAGCCAGACACTCTGTGTTCAACTGTAAAGGCAAAAAGAGAAATTAAAAACATTCTGGGGTGCTAGAAATAGAGCAATAGATGTGGTGTCTGAAAGGCAAGATGTAACTAGGGCTTATATAATTTGATGAATACCCTTGATAACATGTAAGTGTATTGTTTGGTTTTCAGATATTCTTTGTGTGTGTGCGTGTGAAATGGAGTCTCAATCTGTTGCCCAGGCTGGAGTACAGTGGCATGATCCCGGCTCACTGCAACCTCCACCTCCCAGGTTCAAGTGATTCTTCTGCCTCAACCTCCCAAGTAGCTGGGACTACAGGCACCCACCAACACACCCAGCTAATTTTCGTATTTTTAATAGAGACGGGTTTCAGTATGTTGGCCCAGCTGGTCTCCAACTCCTGACCTCAGGTGATTCGCCCACCTCAGCCTCCCAAACTGCTGGGATTACAGGTGTGAGCCACCATGCCTGACCTGCTTTCAGATATTCTGTTTCTATATGTTTTATCTGAAAGTATATTATGACCAAAGCAAAGGTAGCAGTATTCTCCTGGCTTCAAGGTAGAGGCCAAGAGTGTTTAGACTCTGTTTCCCCAGCAATGACACCCTCTGACGCCATTAGAAAGGAGCTGGGAACAACATGGTGTGAGGAGACCACGTGGGACCAAAGACCTGAATTCAAATCCTAACTCTCCTATTTGAAAGCTCTATGACTTTCAGAAAGTGAGAATAAATCTCTCTGGTCTCAGTTTTTTAATCTGTAAAATGGGAATGGTAACAATACCTGCCAAACCTATTTTCCAGAATTGTATAAGGCTCAAATGAGATCAGGTCGAGGAAATGCGGAAGGAGCCTCATGGCCGAATGTGTCCGTGCTGGCAGTGGGCTAAGCACTTTATGTGCACCATCTCATTTCATCCCATAAGGAATATATTATTACCCGCACCCCACAAATGAGAACATTTGCAGAAGTAAATTTTCTAAAGATCCCACAGGCCATTAAGTTTAAGGTGGAATTTAAGTTTAAGACCACCTGACTTTTTATGCAATATTTAATAAAATACCATAAAATGTAAGGGGAGTTTTTATCTAGGAAATTTATATGTGAAATTTCTGGGCCCTTCTTCCCACTTCCCTTGCTCTTTGCCCTAGACCTCAGATTCTCTCTCCAACAAAAGCCCCCAAATCTGGGTCCTGGAAAGTTCTAGTATGAGCTATCTAGATGTCTCTATAACCTGAAGTGAAGGGGCCTTCTCATGGGAGTGCCTGTCTTCCTAACTTCTCTCTAGAGGCCAAGTGAATCACTTTCCCTTCTAAGAGAATTCCCAACACCAAAGAGCTGAAGAACCCATGGTTTCTGGGAACAGAGATGTTCTCATAGTTGCCGAAGCCACATCACCTACAGGCTCCATTTAGGATGGATCTTACTGTTCCTATTATGGACCACTGTAACCATTCTTCCTACAATGCCACTGAATGCCCATCAGAGATGGACTCCCAGGATGGATAGACCAGTAGTCAGTTCCAGTGTAGAATTATATTATGTTCTACTATGCATTCCCATCTCATATGGTTTGACTGTGTCCCCACCAAAATCTCATCTTGAATTCTCATGTGTTGTGGGAGGAACCCGATGGGAGGTAATTGAATCATGGGGGCAAGTCTTTCCCATGCTGTTCTCATGATAGTGAATAAGTCTCACTAGATCTGATGGTTTTGAAAAAACGAGTTTCCCTACACAAGGTCTCTCTTTCTTTGCCTGCTGCCATCCATGTAAGACATGACTTTGCTCCTCCTTCCCTTCCATCATGATTGTGAGGTTTTCCCAGCCATGTGGAGCTATAAGTCCAATTAAATCTCTTTCTTTTCTAAATTTCCCAGTCTTGGGTGTGTCTTTGTCAGCAGCGTGAAAATGGACTAATACTTCACTAATCTCTCAGAGCCCCTGAATTCCATGCCAGGAATACAACTGCCTTCTCCATCTCCACCTGCTAGTCCCAAGGTATCTGAAACTCAAACCCTCTAAACAACCACCATGTCTCAGTCAATAGCATGACCTTTCACACAGGCACCAAAGCAAATTCCATAGTGTCTGACACATAGTAGGGATTCAATAAACACTTGTTGAGTTCATTCATTGAACAAAAACATTTATTGAAGGTCATCAGTGTGTCAGACATTCTCCTTGGAGCTGGAGATACTGTGGTAAACAAGTTAGATGAAGGATGAGAAAGAGATGAGAGAGAAGTATGTAATATAACTCTGTGTCATACAAGTACAAAAAGAAAGTTATGCAGAATAAGGAGGTAGAGGGAGATGAGTGTGAAGTGGAGGGAGGGGTCTGTTTTAGATAGAGGAGTTAGGATAGGATCCTCTGAGGAAGTGACATTTGAGCGGCGACCATGTTGGAGTGAGGACATGAGATATTCAGATATTCAGAAGGAAAATATTCCAGGGGACGGCAAGTATGAAGGTCCTGAGGCAGGACCAACTTGGAAGTTTGAGTACAAACAAGAAGGCCAAGGTAGCCAGAGCAGAATGCACCAGGAGAAAGACAGTAAGAGATGAGGTTGGCAAGATAGGCCAAGTAGGCTCCTGCGGGGCCCAAAGACCTGGGAAAGGACTAAGACTGGAAGTCTTTGAAGGCTTTGATCAGGGAGTGAAATGATCTGACTTATATTTTAGAAGATAATTATATCTTGTGACTAATGTATATTCTTATATAACACATATTTTCATGACTCACACATATTCATATATTATAGATATTAATATATGTATAACTTACATATATTCCACTGTACATATCAAATATTACTTAATTTGGAATTTTAAATCTAAGTTTTAGCTCAAAATATTCAGAATGGAATACTAATTAGCCATGAGGCACACTTCTATTGTCAGTCTTCATATGACAGGGAAAATAATTTAAATATAAGTAGGAGCTAACTAGCTATAGCATATTCTGAATATAGAATAGGGCCTGGATCTAGAATAATAGTCTGAAAACAGGTATGGTTCCTTGCAAGCCCATAAAAGGCCAATAATTTATTTCATAATCTTTGAAATCATTTCTTTTTTGCAAGATTGTTGATGAGTTCAAAAGAAAATATTAAAATGTATTTTAAGTGCCTTGAGAAATACTTTTTATGCTATTTTTTGAACTGTGGTGAAATATACATAACAAAATCTGCTATTTTAACTATTTTTAAGTGTACAGTTCAGTGGCATTAAGCATTTTCACAGTGTTGTGCAACCACCACCATCACCCACCTGCAGACCTTTTTTTGTCACGTAAAACTGAAATTCTGTAACATATTAAACAATAACTCCCCATTCTTCTTTCACCCCCAATCCTCTTTTAACTTTCTGTCTCTATGATTTTGACTACTCTAGGCATCTCAAATAAGTGAAATCATAGAGCATTTGTCCTTTTGTAATCGGCTTATTTCACAATGTTTTCAAGGTTCATCCACGTTTAGAGTGTGACAGAATTTCCTTCCTTTTCAAGGCTGAATAATATCCCACTGGATGTATAGACCACACTTTGTTTATCCATTCACCTCTCACGGAATACTTGCGTTGCTTCCACCTCTTGACTATTATGACTGCTATGAATGTGAGTGTACAATTATCTCTTCATATCCCTGCTCTCAATTATTTGGGATATATGCTCAGAAGTTGAATCTCTGAATCTATTTTTTAATTTATTTGAGGAACGATAATACTGATTTCCATAGTGGCTATTTTACATTCTCACCAGCAGTTTGCAAGGGTTCCAGTTTCTCCACATCCTCAACAATACCTGTTATTTTCTGTCGTTTTTGGTTTTTAATAGTAGCCATCCTAATGAGCATGAGATGGTATCTCACTCTAGTTTTGATTGCATTTCCCTGGTGACTAGTGATGCTGGACAGCTTTTTATGTGCTTGTTGACTCTTTGTATATCTTCTTTGGAAAAATGTCTATTGAAGTCCTCTGCCCATTTTTTAATCAGGTTGGTTTTTTGTTTTTGAGTTGTATGAGTTATGTGTATGTTCTGGATATTAACTCCTTATCAGATATATGGTTTGCAAATATTTTCTCCCATTCCATGGGTTGCATTTTCACCCTGTTGACAGTATATTTTGATGACTAACAGTTTTAGGCCAGGTGCTGTGACTCACACTTATAATCCCAGCACTTTGGGAGGCTGAGGCAGGAGGATCACCTGAGGTTAAGAGTTTGAGACCAGCCTGGCCAATATGGTGAAACCCTGTCTCTATTAAAATAAAAAAATTAGCCAGGTGTGGTGCCACATACCTGTAGTCCCAGCTACTCGGGAGGCTGAGGCAGGAGACTCACTTGAACCTGGGAGGTGGAGGTTGCAGTGAGCCAAGATCATGCCACTGCACTCCTGCTTGGGCAACAGAGCAAGACTCCATCTCAAAACAAACAAACAAACAGAACACAGTTTTAATTGTTGTATAATTTACCTGTTTTTTTCTTTTGTTGTCTAAGCTTTTTGTTTCACACCTAAGGAATGTTTTTTAAATTATTCCGGCTGCTATTTTGAAAATTGACTATACTGGATCAAGCATGAAAACAGAGAGGAAGTGTCCATAATGACAGAGGAAAGTTTATAGCATTATGGACTAAAGTGGTCTGTAGTGGGGATGGAGAAAAGTAGATAGAATTTTAGATATGTTTTGAAGATAAAATAGATACAACCTGATTAGTTGGATGAGAGACACAAAGAAAAAAAAGAATAGAGAATGACTCCTACTTTTTTGGCCCGAGGTGCTAGAAGACTGGTGGTACCATCATGAGATGGCAACAATTAGGGAAAGAGCTGATTTATAGAAGGCTTTATCATGTTTTGTGGAAGCTGTCTATCATATATCCAAATAGAGTTGTCTGACAAGTAGCTGGATAGATATACAAGCCTGGAGTTAAGAGGAAAGAACCATGTGGTAGATTTGGAATTCCCTTGTTATCTATTGCCACAATACTGCATAACAACCATAAAACCCTAATTGTTCATGCATGGAGAAAGGCTGACTAGATGGCTTTGCCAATCTTGGCTAAACTCACATGTCAGGGAGTCAGCTAGCTGGCTGTTTACCCAAGCCAGCCTCAGCTCTCAGCTTCACATATCTCCCATCCTCCATAGACTAGTCCAACGATGTCTTGTGGTAAAGACAGAACTGCAAGAGATAAAGACCAAGCCTAATTGTCCAAGCATTTTTCAAGCCTCTACCTACATCAAATTTGCTGATATTCCACTGGTTAAAGCTAGTCACAGGGCCTAGCCCAGAGACCAGAGTGGGGAAGCATTGCAAAGCTACTTGGCAACGAGTTGAAGAAATGGGGCCACTTTTGTAGTTGCCACTTCACAACTGTGTAGAGATTGTATTTAATGCCTTGGGACTAACAGGAAAGTATAGAAGATGCAACGAGAGATGACCACCGTCTGTCTTTACCAAGAATCAAAGAGGATAATGAGAGGCACCATCCTCTGAGACTTAACTCTGAAGATCTGCATCTCTTATCGGGACTACTTGCCGTAAGAATGGAAACAGCAAGATCTTAGGATGATTTGAAGAATGACTAGATTCTGTCCTAGGCTGGTAGGTGATAGAGTTTCTGAGACATGTTCAGATTCAGATAACTTTTAAAGGTCAAGCTAATAGAACTTGATGGAGTATGACAGACAGGTAAGAAACAAGGAGACTCCTAGGTTTCTTGCCTGAACAACGAGGAGTGCCATTACCAGGATGGGAAAAACAGAGAGAAGGCAGGTTTGGCAGATAAAACAGGAATATGGTTTTGGAACATGGAAGCCTGAGATCCCAGTGGAGCTGCTTGGCAGGTAATTGAATATGAGAGTGTAAAGTTCAGGGAAAAGTTTAAATTTAGAGATATAACTTTAGCAGCTATCAACAAATGAGGCTATTTAAAACCTGTGAATGGAAGAGATCACCTAAGTTATGATGCATGTGAAGAAAAGAAGTTCACAGGCTTACCAGTTAACTGTGTTCTACTCCTTGACCTCTCCATCTGGTAGACACCCACTACCTACTTCATGGTTCTCAAATGTGGATCCTCTTGTGTCCTTCCTACTATTACTACTGTCTTAGTCAAAGTCTTCATCTTTCACCTAGACCACTACAACTGCTTCCAACTGGTCTCACTCTCTCTAAGGTCACTTCATTAGCTCATTCTCCATATACAGTCACCAGGGGGGATCTTTGTCACACCAATCTATTTTTGCCACTTCTGCTTTAGAAGCTTAATACAAACTCAATCATGAATGGATCAGTCTGACATCATCTGAATTCGGTGACTAAAGGTAACATCACTAACCATGGAACAAATGTGATTCAGCAGGAAACACATCGCACCACTGATGAAGTTTTCTTGCCAAAAGAGAGAATCTCATCTGATCAAGCCTCTAGCTCTAACTACTAGTTTGTAGAAAATAAGGGAGTTAGAGGAACTTGTAGTACCATGAGGGGATAACTAGCCAAATCCAAACTTTGGGAGACAAGAGGACAACCTAGTTTCCTAAAACAACAACAAAATTTAAGTGGGGGGAACTATGAGGGGAAATGTGGAGAATGTAGATTAAAAGAGAATCAAGAGATGAACCATCCACATGCCATATGTGCACTGTGTTTGGATTCTGATTTAAACAAATCAACTGTAAAAAGACATGTTGAGGCAGGAAAAATTCAACATATGCAGTATTTTAAATGCTATTAAGGAATTTTTGTTTATTTTCTTGGGTGTGAAAGTAAAACAGTGGTTATATATTTTAAAATAAATTATCTGGTATGTTTTTATGGCTATATTTTTTTAAAAAGAGAAATTATATTGAAGTATCCATGAGTACTGGATTTGCTTCAAGATACTCCAGCAATTAAAAAGGAAAGTTGGCCAGACATGGTGGCTCGCACCTACAATCCCACCACTTTAAGAGGCCAAGGAGGACTGCTTAAGGCCAGAAGTTCAAGACCAGCCTGGGAAACATAGTGAAACACCATCTCTAAATTTAAAAATATAAGAAAATTTTGAAAAGAAAATTGAGAGAAACAATGAAACAAAAATGGGAGAAAGTTGGTAGTTATTAAAGCTGGTTATGGGTACACAAGGCTTCATTGTCCTACTCTTTATGGGTACACAAGGCTTCATTGTCCTACTCTATTTTGGTATGTTTGAAAATTTTCCATTATAAAAAGGAAAAATCATAACACATATAGCAAGTCAAATGTGAAACTGGCTTTATCTTCATTTCAGCCTTTTCTCTTTCAACCTCATAACATGTTATATTCCAGATACTCCAAAACTAACAATTATTCAATAAAATATATTCACGATTTTAGTAATGCATGCTTTAACAAGATGTTAATTAATATCTATTGGGTTTTTTTTAAATCAGACATATTCAAAATGCCCACAACCAACACCAGTCTATTGCTAAAACAGTTTATAACAGAGCAGCATTTATTTTGTGTTCTTAGTGCATACATTTTATTGGAACACTGTATACCCCGTTTTCTAAACACCTATCCAACCCTCTTTCATACCTCCAAACCTTTCCTCATACTGTTTCTGCTTTCTAGGTGCCATTCCTCTACTTCGCCACCTGGAAAACTCCTCCAATGGCCGTCTCAAATGCCAGTTCCTCTATGACCCTTCCTACGTTCTCTCCTCCTTGACCCTCACCTGCCATTTTAAACAGGGTCAGCTGCTCCCTCTTCTGTGCTCCCCGACTTTATCACCACTCTAAGTCATGTCAGCTGCCTCCCCAGCTAGATGGAGAACTCCTTGGTGTGTATATCACGCAACCCTAGCACATGGTAAGTGATTAATAAATTCTTGAAGATAAAATGAGGAGGGGAGGAAAGAGAAAAGAAAGGAAGGAAAGAAGGAAGGAAGAAAGGAAGAAAGGAAGGAAGGAAGGAAGGAAGGAAGGAAGGAAGGAAGGAAGGAAGGATTGGTTTCACCTCCCTTCCTCCCCCATTCTAATTGCAGAGACTCCTCACATAGTACCTGTGTCCTCTGAGAGCCCAGAAGCACTTCATCACCTATTGCTCATATCAAGTATCAAAAGGAACCCACTGCCCACCCAGCTCATGCCCCACCAGGGTGGACAATCTTTAAGCAGGTGTAAGCTTCCTACATAGAACTCCCATTTCTTCCCCTCCTCCAATCCCAAAACCAAGAGTAATGAAATGGACAGAACTCAACCTCCAAGTTTCTAAAGAACTTTGGGGTGTCTTTTGGCCACAACCCAGTACCCCACAAAAGAGGGCAGGCAAAGTCCTGTAACCTTTTTCCTAAGAGCTGCCACTTGGGAACGCCTCCAGCAGAGTACTTTGGTGGCTTGCAAAATCCAAGGCCCTGATAGAAGCAGGAAATGTGATTAAGACCACTCTCTCTGGCAATTACTGGCTCAGGCACTCTAATAGCTCTTAGCAAAAAATTACCCCTCCATCATGATGAAGACAGAAACAGAAGTTACAAATGAGTGCCAACTGCTGCAGCACGTTGCCCTCAAGTTAACCCTTGGGATCCCACAATCTGTGACCCATACCTCTAATAGCTGGGAAACCTGAGGTTCCAAAAGGCACCAATGTCCACACGCCCAGAGGTTGCTCCTACAACATTCCCAGAAGAGCTGTGTGGTCTTCAGTTAGGTGACTGCCTCTGGTTTCCGATCTAAAGCCACTCCTTTACAGGACAATTCTATGGCCACAGATTGAGGTTCAGTTCCCACTTAAAATGTGATTATATCCCAAGGGTAAGTGTAAATTTGGCATGGCCCACCACCTTCCCAGAATCTAAACATGGCACCTCTGCCCAGTTATATTTGGTTCCAAGAAAGAAACTTCCTTGCATTTTGGTTTATCAAAAAAACATAAAATTAAACTGATACACAGAGAGAGTGGGGTGTGGAACGGTGCCCAGTCAAACTGGATTTTTATTGAGTTGTAAGGAAAAGGGATAAATCCCCAAATGTCCTAAACACATTGAAATAGCAAGTGACTTTAGAAGTCATCCTGCCTCTCCAACACAGTCCCCAGTCCCCGAGGCATGTGAGCCATTTGCATTCTGTAGGAACCCCCAACTAAGGGAGGCAGAATAGAGGCATGATTAACAGCAGGCCCTGAGAATCAGGCAAACCGGGTCCAAGTACTGACAATATCCCTTATTAGCTGTGGGTCTTGGGAGAGTGTTTCTTCAAACTTGATGACTGATCTGCCAAGTCTCTTTTTTTAACTCCCTTCACTGGGTTGTCAGGAGAGTTAAATGAGACGATGTGTAAATTACCCAGTGCCTAGCACGTGGTAGCCATAGGGTACTCACCCTGATGAGTAGTTTCCATGATTAGCCCAGAGGAACAACAAAAGCTTAGAGTGACTTACTTATTACTTCTTCAATAACAGCACTGACTTGCCAGGCACTGTTCCAAGTGCTTCAGTGCACCATGTTCACTCATGCAATCCTCATAACAACTGGAAGAGGTAAATACTATTATGATTTCAATTTTATAGATGTCAAAACTGAGGCACCATGATGGCAAATATTTCTCTCAAGGTCCATAGCAAATCGGTGACAGAATCAGGATTCAAGCTCAGGCATCTGGCTCTAGAGTCCAGCTCAAAGCAACCACGCTCCACTACATCTAGTAGAATACCCCAGCAACTAGTGATTGCAGAGCCGTGTTCATGCCATCAAGCACATTAGCACACCTGTCCCACTGACCTATCTGGTGGAAACAAGCTTGCCAGCCAATGAATGGGCCTCCCCATGTTGTCTCGCTGCAGAGATACCAGAACTGCTTGGCATTTTTCTTGTTGCTTTTTATTTCATTTTTTATTTCATTTCATTTTTATTTTATTTTATTTCATTTTCATTTTTTATTTCATTTGGTGTCTTCATTTACCTAGAGTGTTCACCATGATGTTCTGAACCTTCCTATAGTTATTTCCCTCCTGGCTTTCTCCTCCTGGGTAATTCTCTCTTGGCATCAAGACCCAATTCAAACATCAGTTTCTTCTGGAAGTATTCCCACTTGATTAAATGTCCTGGCTCTTTGCCTTCACAGCACCCTCAGCAAACATCTAACAGAAGCGTTTATTGCATTGAATTGTCCTAGTTGGTTGATTTCTCTGTCACCACCCCTCTGAGCTACATGCTCTGTGAGGGCAGGGTTAGTATTTCATTCCACTTGGTGATCCAACCAACGTAGGTTCCTACCTCTAGTAGAACATACTAGTACATACGTACAATCAAATGAGGGCCTTGTACCCTCCATACTTTTTGGTGAAGTGACTTCAGAAACACTGTGTTGACAGTAATCTTGCTGTACTACCTAGTCCAATATTTTAAGAATACATCTTGATCAAGAGCAACAATAAAATCTTTCTGTATTCCTGTCTACATAAAAGAGACTGCCCCCAGCCTCTTCAAGAAGAGAGAAAGGTTAAAGAGAAGGAGAAATGGAGGGGAGGTCTGTTTCAATATGTCAAAATACTAGTACAGATGCTGCACTTAAAAAAATCATCTATAAAAAGAAATGAAGTACCAATACATGCTACAACTTGGATGAACCTCAAAAACATTATGCTAAGTGAAAGAAGCCAGACATAAAAGACCAACATATTGTATGATTCCTTTTATATAAAATATCCAGAATAGGCAAGTCCATAGAGACAGAAAGCAGATTAGTGGTTGCCAGGGGCCGGGGGTGGGATAGGGAATGAGAAAGGATTATTTAAAGGGTATTTTCTGGGAAGATGAAAAAGTTTTGAAACTGGAGAAAGAAAGTCATTGCCCAACATTATGAATGCACAAAATGCCACTGAATTGTACACTTTAAAATAGTTAATTTGGGGCTGGGCGTGGTGGCTCATGCCTGTAATCCCAGCACTTTGGGAGGCTGAGGCAGATGGATCACCTGAGGTCAGGAGTTCAAGACCAGCCTGACCAACATGGTGAAAACCCACCTCTACTAAAAATAGAAAAATTAGCTGGGAATGGTGGCTTGTACCTGTAATCCCAGCTACTTGGGAGGCCAAGGCAGGAAAATTGCTTGAACCCAGGAGGCGGAAGTTGAAGTGAACTGAGATCACACCATTGCACTCCAGCCTGGGCAATGAAAGCAAAACTCTGTCTCAAAAAACATAAATAAATTAAAAATAAAATGGTTAATATGGCTGGACATGATAGCTCATGCCTGTAATCCTAGCATTTTGGGAGGCCAAGGCAGGAGGATCACTTGAGGCCAGGAGTTCAAGACCAGCGTGGGCAAAAAAGTGAGCTCCCATCTCTACAAAAAATAAAAAATTAACCTGTGCATCTGTAGTCCCAGCCATTCAGGAGGCTGACATGGAGGATTGCTTCAGTCCAGGAGGTCAAGATTGCAGTGAGCCATGATTTGCCACTCAAAAAAAAAAAAAATGATTTTATACTACGTGGATTTCACCTCAATTTTTTAAAAAATAGAAGAAAGGATCCCCAGACCCACCCTAAGAGGCTTGTTCATGCTACTGTGAGCTTGTCAAGTATAGGGAGCCCACCCTATGCCTGCCCTGGCGTCCAGGGCACTGTCTAGGGCAGGAGACACAGGGCAGAGGCTGCAGGGATAGGCTACACTCCCAAGAGATAGGCTCGAGGACACCGGAAGGGCATTCTTGGGACTCCCTTCCTGGATACGATTACCCTAGCTGAGTGCAAAAATATTAGGTGAGAAAAAAAAATACAGGACCAAGGACAAAGCACTCTAAGTGCCCCAGCTTAATATAGACTTTACCCAATAGTCTTAAAATCAATGTGACTGTCGCTTAGCTTATGAAGGATCATGCTCTTGGGACAAGACACATTCCTATGGACCTGGCACACCAGGAGAGAGAAGGATCTCTATCTAAGTGTTTCAAAAGGCTGCATTGCTCTGAACCAGCCCCTGCTTTTCTGCGCTCACTCCTCTGGCCTGAGAGACCCCAGCCCAGGGTGACCTGCCAACTTGCAAACATCTCCAAAGCCAGGAGCTTATGTTGCAATTTAAAGGCAATGTTCTCCATTTCTCTTCTGGGAAACTGCAAATGATCTCCTGTGTATCATGGAGTCCAATAGAGGTCTGTGGCTTCTCCTGTTTAGGTGCCATTTAAGCTAGGGAGTTGAGAAAAGCAGAAGGGTGATTATAGACCCCAAGGGCCAGGACATCTAAAGTAGATACCTGTGCCCGGGCATGGTGGCTCACGACTATAATCCCAGCACTTTGGGAGGCCAAGACAGGTGGATCACTTGAGGTCAGGAGTTTAAGACCAGCCTGGCCAACATAGTGAAACTCCATCTCTACCAAAAATACAAAAATTAGCTGGGCATGGTGGTGCATGCCTGTAATTCCAGCTACTCAGGAGGCTGAGGCAGGAGAATCACTTGAGCCTGGGAGGCGGAGGTTGCAGTGAGCTGAGATCACGCCACTGCACTCCAGCCTGGGCGACAGAGCAAGACTCTGTCTCAAAAATAAATAAATAAAAACATAAAAATAAAATAAAATAAAGTAGATACCTGCCAAGTTGTCCATAGTTGACACTCTCCCTTTCTCCCCCACCTTCAATCTACATGGCAGAAATGGACTCCCAGTCACCATGTTTACTCAGAAACTTAACTCAGTCACCTTGGCCATAGTTGATTGAACCAAGGGTGAGCACATGACTTAAGCTAGCCAATCAGAGACATCCCTCTGAGAATCTGGAATTGAAACCATAAGACAAAACTGGATTGTTCCACGAAGCTTCATGTATAGATATAAATTTGAGAGCTCAGGGACAGCCACTGTTTTCTAGTCTATGGTCTGGTGTGTGGTCAGCTGTTCTTAAAATGACTCCTAGTCATCTACACCTCCTGGTATTCACACTCTTGTGTAATTTCCTCTCCTTGAGTGTAGGCTAGACATAGTCACTTGCTTTTCACAAATAGAACATGGAAAATGTGATATCACCTCCGAGATTAGAAAGTAAAAGGCTGTCATTTCCATCTTGCTCCCTTCTCTCTGGCTCTTCTCACTTGTACTGATGAAGCAAACTGCTATATTGTAAGGCGAGGCCCACATGGCCAGGAACTAAGGATGGCTTCCAGCCAACAGCCAGCTAGGGGCTCTTGGTCTAACAACTGTCCAGGAACTAAATCCTGCCAACACCATGTGGTGAGCTTAGAAACAGATCATTCCCTAGTTGAGCCTTGAGATGACTGCCATTCCAGCTCACACCTTTTACTGCAGCCTCTGAGAAACAGAAGACCCTGCTAAGCCTCACCTGGATCTACAGGATCCAGAATCTACAGAAACTATGACATTCTTAATGTTATCTTCAGTCACTAAGTTTTGGGGTGATTTGTTACACAGCAACAGATAACTAATACATGGTCTAAGGCTGAAGAAAAGGGAAGCCATGCTGAAAAGAGAAGACAACAGAGCAGAAGCACATAGGGAAGGAGAAATGAAAGAAAGAGGGAAAACTGGAAGTCAGAGTTCTCCATGGATTGGATTGATGTGGCAAGACCAATTAGAGGCAATTGCTGTCCTTCAGGCAAGAGATGATGGTAGCAGACGTAATGCCCATTTCTACAAGAAAAGACTAAGGGAGGAAAATGTTCAGGGAGAAAACCAAGAGATCAGTTTTATTTGAATATATGGTCAGTTAATATACAAAAGCATGACACAGCAAATGCATAATGAACTATGTTGGTACTCCAATACTACAAAGATTAGGAAGACAAGATCCTTGTCCTCAAGGTACTCACAGTTTAGAGGAGGACAGGCAAGCATGCACAATATATTCTGTAGTTCATTTGGCCTGTGAGCGAAGTGTTACATGTTAAAAAGAAAAGGGAGTGCTTTATTGTGCCTGGGAAGACAGAGAAGTTTCTCAGGGAGTGACAGGAATGTGCACACTGATCACACCTATGGAAAAATACATTTCATGCAGTGGCAAGGATATAAAGAGAATTCAGAGTAATAAAATACAGTTCTATATTCCCTTGTATTCTTTCTTGTCTTCAGGGCATAATAAAACAATTCATAAATTCACTCTTTAATTTAGGGGAAGATAAAGGTCTTAGATCAAAGAGTAAAGTGAGATCCTATGAGGCAGTTTGGAGAGTTCCACGTAACCTTTGCCCACTTTAGAAAAACAGATGAACGCACGAGTTTTCATGGAGAACAGTAGCCTTAGCTGAGTCACAGTTACGAGTGGAGTCTCTGGAGATAAACTTGGCTGCTCTCTGTGTACCCTGACCCTGCCATTGATCACCTATGAGATCTTGGCCAGCTTACCTCTCTAAGCCTCAGTTTTCTCATTGTAAGCTGGTGATAATGATTTTTGTCAAAAGGATTAAATTTAATAATATTGTAGTGCTTTTCCAATTGGGATCCACAAATACATTTTCTGAGTCTTATGAATTTTTTAACTACATTTTTTAATGTAAGGTTTTCATTTGGAGAGCAGGTTAAATATTCTAATATTAACACATTCCAGATCATCTAAATGACTACCTCATAACTAAGTCCTGCTGGGAGATTCAAGTATCAAAGTTTTCAAAGGCATTTTCACTAGTACTGGCACCAGCAACTACTATTTTATGACCTTGGGTTGTTAATGAGAGACATATTTAATATGTAAATGTGCTAATACCTTAATATGTTAAAAGACAGAGAGTTAATATGTAAATACTGCTTTGAGTCAACAATAGGCCAAATGATATCATAGTACAAATGAAGCCTTCAGGGTGGGGCAGTGGTTAAACAGAGAAATTAATGGGAGAATTGAGTCATCAGTCAGCCTAAGGGAGCATTGATATGGAAAGAAAAAACCCCACACCACACTCAAACACTGCAATTCACAGTTGAACAGCTAATTAGTTTCAACAAACATTGTCATTTGTCACATTAAATAAATGATGTTGATTTGCATTGTTTTGTGTTTTACTTTTGTTTGCATTTAACTTTTAAATTTCATTTGGTTTTATACTTGTTTAAACACTGTAAGCATAAGAAGTTTTGACCTAGCATTGTGTCAATACTTATTTGTTTTGTTTTTCCACAGGTCTACATCAGTCCAAAGTGTGTCAATACATATTTAAGGAACAAAATAATTTTTAAAATAAACTTTAGGAGTCCATGAAAAAATACTTTTCCTTTTAAAGGAGGCCACATATCAGTTAATTTGGAGAAACATACAATAAGCCACATAAAGCACTCAGCATGATGTGTAGAAATGGTAATTATTATTAAATATATGAGATAACACTGGAGTTTCAGTCCCAGGAAAGATGGAGTAAACACGTTTCATCCTATTTCTCTTATTGAGTGTAGCTACAAATCTTAGAATGTATGGAGCAGCTATCTCATTTCTTGTGAGTTTACCATTTTTTCCAGTTAGTATTCCCCAGCCTGAACTTAATGTAGCCCAAAACCCAGAAGAAGCAATAGGGTAGAGAGAGTGAGCTCCAGGAGAAGCCTCTTGCTCTGGCTAAGAAATCAACAAATGGAACTCCTAATTCTCAGTGACAATGCAGAAATCTCTAGATTTTTAAACTCTTTCCCTCCATTATTTCACACTCCAGTTTGCCCCCCCACTCCCCCCAACTCGCCACAAAAAAAATTCAGTGGTAGCAACAGAATCCCACAGAAATCAGAACTCAGAGGAAGGGGAACCTTCCTCTATGATTAATGAAGCTGTGAACCTAAGAGAATGCAATGAACCCCCATTGCTTTTTTTCTCTCTATGTCCATCCACTGGTTAGCCTTAGGCATTGGCACACTTATAAAATGGGTAGCAAAATTGGGTAGATAAAGCTCCAGATTTCTGCCTGGAGGATAGATAAGGGAACCTCAAGAATCCAGATAGTAATAAGGAGGTTGTGGAAAGGGAAGAAGTTAGGAAAGTGGCCCCATAAAATTGATTATAAACTCCTGGACTCACCCCTAAACTGTGGATGCATGGATCTGATCTCAATTAGCATACCAAAGACAGCACTGAGATAACAGTTAGACCAACATTCAGGTCCCAGACTAGCCACTGGGTAACATACACATGGATGAGAGTCAAATAGCACACAAAGGATTTAACAACTAAATTGACATGGAAACAACAGCCCACAAAAAGTGACTTGGAACTTGCAGCCTGAACCTGACCAAGTTACTAATTGCCTACTAAGACAAAAATATCAATGTTTCCAAGGACTTGTAAAAGGGCCCAGAGAGGCAGAGGTTGCAGTGAGCCGAGATTGCACCACTGCACTCCAGCCTGGGCAACGGAGTGAGCAAGACTTCATCTAAAAAAAAAACAAAAAAAACAAAAAAACAAAAACAGGGCCCAGAGTCTCGAAACAAAATATTTAAAACATTCTGGATACAATCAAAAACTACTTGACATGTGAAGAGCCAGAAAATGTTCAACTCATTTGGGAAAAGATAATCAATAGATGTCAACACCTAGATGAGAGAAATGATGGAAATATCTGATAGACTTTAAGGCAGCTATTATAAATATGCTCCAATAAATAATCACTAATACTCTGGAAACAAATGTAAAAGTAGAAAGTCTGGGCAAAGAAATAGAAGACATTAAGAAAATCAAGTGGAAAGTTGAGAACTTAAAAACACAATATGGCCTCAATAGCAAAATAGGGGTGACAGAGGAAAGAGTCAACAAACTGGAATGTAGATG
This sequence comes from Macaca fascicularis, assembly GCF_037993035.2. Classification (NCBI taxonomy): domain Eukaryota; kingdom Metazoa; phylum Chordata; class Mammalia; order Primates; family Cercopithecidae; genus Macaca; species Macaca fascicularis. The sequence continues at coordinate 145,962,476 of NC_088381.1, read as the reverse complement.
AATAAAAATAATCCAAAATGAACAACAGATATAAACTGTTTTTTTCAATGAGCAGAGCCTCAGGAGCCTGGAGGACACTAACAGAATGTCTTATATTTGTATTATTATAGTGTAAAACAGAGAAAAGAAATAACATGCTGCTGAAAAACATTTGAAGAAATAATGGTTGAAAAGTTGACAAACCTGGAAAAAGAAAAAACCTACAAACTCAAGAAACTCAGTAAACTCAAAACAGGATAAACCCCCAAAAACCATGCCCAGACACGTCATAATCAAATTGCTGAAAACTAAATGCAAAGTAAAATTCTTAAAAGTTACCAGAGAAAAACACCACCTTATTTAAAGGAGAGCAATAATTTAAATGACTGTGGATTTGTCATTAGAAACCATAGAGGCCTGGAAGAAGTAGCACACTATTTTTAAAGTGCTAACAGTAAATAAATGGCCACTCAAGTTTTCATGTCCAACAAAAATGTTCTTCAGGAATTAACCTGAAATAAAGATCTGCTCAGATAAAGAAAACTAAGAGAATTTATTGCCAGCAGACCTACTCTAAAAGAATTGCCAAAATAAGTTTTTTGGAAAAAAAGAGAAATAATACCTGAAGATATTTTGGAACATCAGGAATTTTAAAAGAGCAACAGAATAGGTAAAAATCTGGTTGAGTATAATAAACTATTCTTCATTTCTTAAGTTATTTAAAATACGTAAAATGGGAGGGGGTGTCAAGATGGCCGAATAGGAACAGCTCCAGCCTCCAGCTCCCAGCGTGAGTGACACAGAAGATGGGTGATTTCTGCATTTCCAACTGAGTTACCGGGTTCATCTCACTGGGGCGTAGGACAGTTGGTGCAGGACAGTGGGTGCAGTCCAATGAACGACAGCCAAAGCAGGGCGAGGCATCACCTCATCCGGGAAGTACAAGGGGGTAGGGAATTCCTTTTCCTAGCTAAGGGAAACCATGACACACAACACCTGGAAAATCAGGTCACTCCCACCCTAATACTGCTCTTTACCAAGGGTCTTAGCAAACTGCACACCAGGAGATTATGTCACGCACCTGGCTTGGAGAGTCACACGCCCACGGAGCCTCCCTCATTGCTAGCACAGCAGTCTGAGACCTAACGGCAAGGCGGCAGCGAGGCTTGGGGAGGGGCACCCACCAATGATGAGGCTTAAGTAGGTAAACAAAGCAGCCGGGAAGTTCGAACTGGGTGGAGGTCTGCCTGCCTCTGTAGACTCCATCTCTGGGGACAGGGCAGGGCTAAACAAAAAGCAGCAGAAACCTCTGCAGATATAAATGTCCCTGTCTAACAGCTTTGAAGAGAGTAGTGATTCTCCCAGCACGGAGGTTGAGATCTGAGAACAGGGAGACTGCCTGCTCAAGTGGGTCCCTGACCCCCAAGTAGCCTAACTGAGAGAGCCTAACTGGGAGTAGCCTAACTGGAGTGAACCTCAAGCAAACTCCAACAGACCTGCAGCTGAGGGTCCTGACTGTTAGAAGGAAAACTAACAAACAGAAAGGACATCCACACCAAAACCCCATCTGTACATCACCATCATCAAAGACCAAAGCGAGATAAAACCACAAAGATGGGGAAAAAGCAGGGCAGAAAAGATTATAATTCAAAAAATCAGAGCACTTCTCCCCCTCCAAAGGAACACAGCTCCTGCCAGCAATGGAACAAAGTTGGACGGAGAGTGACTGATGAGTTGAGAGAAGAAGGCTTCAGTCGATCAAACTTCTCAGAGCTAAAGGAGGAACTACAAACCCAGCACAAAGAAACTAAAACCTTGAAAAAAGATTTGATGAATGGATAACTAGAATAACCAATGCAGAGAAGTCCATAAATGACCTGATAGAGATGAAAATCATGACACGAGAACTACGTGACAAATGCACAAGCTTCAGTAACCGACTCAATCAACTGGAAGAAAGAGTATCAGAGATTGAAGATCAAATGAATGAAATGAAGTGAGAAGAGAAGTTTAGAGTAAAAAGAGTAAAAAGAAATGAACAAAGCCTCCAAGAAATATGGGATTATGTGAAAAGACCAAATCTACGTCTGATTGGGGTGCCTGAAAGTGATGGGGAGAATGGAACCAAGTTGGAAAACACTCTGCAGGATACTATCCAGGAGAACGTCCCCAACCTGGCAAGGCAGGCCAACATTCAACATCAGGAAATACATAGAATGCCACAAAGATACTCCCCTAGAAGAGCAACTCCAAGACACATAATTGTCAGATTCACCAAAGTTGAAATGAAGGAAAAAATGTTAAGGGCAGCCAGAGAGAAAGGTCTGGTTACCCACAAAGGGAAGCCCATCAGACTAACAGCAGATCACTTGGTAGAAACTCTACAAGCCAGAAGAGAGTGGAGGCCAATATTCAACATTCTTAAAGAAAAGAATTTTCAACCCAGAATTTCATATCCAGCTAAACTAAGTTTCATAAGTGAAGGAGAAATAAAATTCTTTACAGACAAGCAAATGCTTAGAGATTTTGTCACCACCAGGCCTGCCCTATAAGAGCTCCTGAAGGAAGCACTAAACATGGAAAGGAACAACTGGTACCAGCCATTGCAAAAACATGCCAAAATGTAAAGACCATCGATGCTAGGAAGAAACTGCATCAACTAACGAGCAAAATAACCAGCTAACATCATAATGACAGGATCATGTTCACACATAACAATATTAACCTTAAATGTAAATGGGCTAAATACTCCAATTATAAGACACAAACTGGAAAACTGGATAAAGAGTCAAGACCCAACAGCTTGCTGTATTCAGGAGCCCCATCTCAAATGCAGAGACACATATAGGCTCAAAATATAGGGATGGAGGAAGATCTACCAAACAAATGGAAAACAAAAAAAGGCAGGGGTTGCAATCCTAGTCTCTGATAACAGACTTTAAACCATCAAAGATCAAAAGAGACAAAAAAGGCCATTACATAATGGTGAAGGGATCAATTCAACAAGAAGAGCTAACTATCCTAAATATATATGCACCCAATACAGGAGCACCCAGATTCATAAAGCAAGTCCTTAGAGACTTACAAAGAGACTTAGACTCCCACACAATAATAATGGGAGACTTTAACACCCCGCTGTCAACATTAGACAGATCAACAAGACAGAAAGTTAACAGGGATATCCAGGAATTGAACTCAACTCTGCACCAAGCGGACCTAATAAACATCTACAGAACTCTCCTCCCCAAATCAAGAGAATATATATTCTTCTCAGTACCACATCACACTTATTCCAAAATTGACCACATAGTTGGAAGTAAAGCAACCTTCAGCAAATGTAAAAGAACACAAATTATAACAAACTGTCTCTCAAACAACAGTGTAATCAAATTAGAACTCAGGACTAAGAAACTCAATCAAAACCACTCAACTACATGGAAACTGAACAACCTGCTCCTGGATGACTACTGGGTACATAACAAAATGAAGGCAGAAATAACAATGCTCCTTGAAACCAATGAGAACAAAGATACAACATACCAGAATCTCTGGGACACATTTAAAGCAGTGTGTAGAGGGAAATTTATAGCACTAAATGCCCACAAGAGAAAGCAGGAAAGATCTAAAATTGACACTCTAACATCACAATTAAAAGAACTAGAGAAGCAAGAGCAAACGCATTCAAAAGCTAGCAGAAGGCAAGAAATAACTAAGATCAGAGCAGAACTGAAGGATATAGAGACACAAAAAACCCTCCAAAAAATCAATGAATCCAGGAGTTGGTTTTTTGAAAGATCAACAAAATTGATAGACCACTAGCAAGACTAATAAAGAAGAAAAGAGAGAAGAATCAAATAGATGCAATAAAAAATGATAAAGGGGATATCACCACCGACCCCACAGAAATACAAACTACCATCAGAGAATACTATAAACACCTCTATGCAAATAAACTAGAAAATCTAGAAGAAATGGATAATTTCCTGGACACTTACATTCTCCCAAGACTATAACCCAGGAGGAATTGAATCCCTGAATAGACCAATAGCAGGCTCTGAAATTGAGGCAATAATTAATAGCCTACAAACCAAAAAAAGTCCAGGACCAGATGGATTCACAGCTGAATTCTACCAGAGGTACAAGGAGGAGCTGGTACCATTCCTTCTGAAACTATTCCAATCAATAGAAAAACAGGGAATCCTCCTTAACCCATTTTATGAGGCCAACATCAACCTGATACCAAAGCCTGGCAGAGACACAACAAAAAAAGAGAATTTTAGACCAATATCCCTGATGAACATCAATGCAAAAATCCTCAATAAAATACTGGCAAACTGAATCCAGCAGCACATGAAAAAGCTTATCCACCATGATCAAGTGGGCTTCATCCCTGCAATGCAAGGCTGGTTCAACATACACAAATCAATAAACATAATCCAGCATATAAACAGAACCAAAGACAAGAACCACATGATTATCTCAATAGATGCAGAAAAGCCTTTTGACAAAATTCAACAGCCCTTCATGCTAAAAACTCTCTATAAATTCGGTATTGATGTAACATATCTCAAAATAATAAGAGCTATTTATGACAAACCCACAGCCAATATCATACTGAATGGGCAAAAACTGGAAACATTCCCTTTGAAAACTGGCACAAGACAGGGATGCCCTCTCTCACCACTCCTATTCAATGTAGTGTTGGAAGTTCTGGCTAGGGAAATCAGGCAAGAGAAAGAAATAAAGTGTATTCAATTAGGAAAAGAAGAAGTCAAATTGTCCCTGTTTGCAGATGACATGATTGTCTATTGAGAAAACCCCATTGTCTCAGCCCCAAATCTCCTTAAGCTGATAAGCAACTTCAGCAAAGTCTCAGGATACAAAATTAATGTGCAAAAATCACAAGCATTCTTATACACCAGTAACAGACAAACAGAGAGCCAAATCATGAATGAACTTCCACTCACAATTGCTTCAAAGGGAATAAAATGCCTAGGAATCCAACTTACAAGGGATGTGAGGGACCTCTTCAAGGAGAACTACAAACCAATGCTCAATGAAATAAAAGAGGACACAAACAAATGGAAGAACATTCCATGCTCATGGATAGGAAGAATCAATACTGTGAAAATGGCCATACTGCCCAAGGTAGCTTATAGATTCAATTCCATCCCCATTAAGCTACCAATGACTTTCTTCACAGAATTGGAAAAAACTGCTTTAAAGTTCATATGGAACCAAAAAAGAGCCTATATTGCCAAGACAATCCTAAGTCAAAAGAACAAAGCTGAAGGCATCATGCTACCTGACCTCAAACTACTACAAGGCTACAGTAACCAAAACAGCATGGTACTGGTACCAAAACAGAGATATAGACCAATGGAACAGAACAGAGCCCTCAGAAATAATACCACACATCTACAACCATCTGATCTTTGACAAACCTGACAAAAACAAGAAATGGGGAAAGAATTCCCTATTTAATAAATGATTTTGGGAAAACTGGCTAACCATAAGTAGAAAGCTGAAACTGGATCCCTTCCTTACACCTTATACAAAAATTAATTCAAGATGGATTAGAGACTTAAATGTTAGACCTAAAACCATAAAAACCCTAGAAGGAAACCTAGGCAATACCATTCAGGACACAGGCATGGGCAAGGACTTCATGTCTAAAACACCGAAAGCCATGGCAGCAAAAGCCAAAATTGACAAATGGGATCTCATTAAACTAAGGAGCTTCTGCACAGCAAAAGAAACTACCATCAGAGTGAACAGGCAACCTACAGAATGGGAGAAAATGTTTGCAATCTACTCATCTGACAAAGGGCTAATATCCAGAACCTACAAAGAACTCAAACAAATTTACAAGAAAAAAAACAAACAACCCCATCAAAAAGGGGGCAAAGGATATGAACGGACACTTCTCAGAAGAATTTATGCAGCCAACAGACACATGAAAAAATGCTCATCACTCGCCATCAGAGAAAAGGAAATCAAAACCACAATGAGATACCATCTCATGCCAGTTAGTATGGTCATCATTAAAAAGTCAGGAAACAACAGGTGCTGGAGAGGATGTGGAGAAATAGGAACACTTTTACACTGTTGGTGGGACTGTAAACTAGTTCAACCCTTGTGGAAGACAGGGTGGCGATTCCTCAAGGATCTAGAACTAGAAATACCATTTGACCCAGCCATCCCATTACTGGGTATATACCCAAAGGATTATAAATCACGCTGCTATAAAGACACATGCACACGTATGTTTATTGCGGCACTATTCACAATAGCAAAGACTTGGAACCAACCAAATGTCCATCAGTGACAGATTGGATTAACAAAATGTGGCACATATACACCATGGAATACTATGCAGTCACAAAAAAGGATGAGTTTGTGTCCTTTGTAGGGATATGGATGCAGCTGGAAACCATCATTCTCAGCAAACTACCGGAAGAACAGAAAACCAAACACCGCATGTTCTCACTCACAGGTGGGAATTGAACAATGAGAACACTTGGACACAGGAAGGGGAACATCACACACCGGGGCCTGTCGTGGATGGGGGGAGGGCGGAGGGATAGCATTAGGAGATATACCTAAGGTAAATGATGAGTTAATGGGTACAGCACACCAACACGGCACATGTATACATATGTAACAAACCTGCATGTTGTGCACATCTACCCTAGAACATGAAGTATAATTAAAATAAAATATGTAAAATGTCTTTGATGATAAATAGTAAGATTATAACATCCTCTAGTGAGGTTTTCAATGTATGTATGTATACTACTAAGACAACTTGAATATCAAATGAGGAGAATAAAGTGACTAATGCAGAAAGATATCACCATTCCACCTGAAATTGTAAAATATAAACTCTAAGTAGTTTGTGAAGTTAAGTATGCATATTGTAATCTTCAAAACAATTATTTAAAAATTATATAATGACATAGACTCAAAAGAAAGAGATTAAAATGAAATACTAAAAACTATTTTTAAACCCTAAAAAAAAGTGGGTGTAGAAAAGGGAACCAAAATGTATGAGTTCTTTTTCACACTCCTGATCAAGACATACCCGAGACTGGGCAATTTACAAAAGAAAGAGGTTTATTTAATTGGACTTACAGTTTCACATGGCTGGGGAAACCTTACAGCCATGGTGAAAGGCAAGGAAGAGGAGGTCACATCTTACAAGGATGGCAGCAGGAAAAGAGAGAGAGTTCATGCAGGAGAATTCCTCTTTTTAAAACCATCAGATCTCATGAGACTTGTTCACTATTACAACAAAAGCACAAGGAAGACTTGCCCCCATGATTCAATTACCTCCCACCAGGTCCTTTATTGGGGGAACCCACCCCCAATATTTCAACGTAGGTTCTTTCTATTTTCCATAAGTGTCGGCTGGCAGAGAAATAAAGAGAAAGATTACACAGAGAGGAATTTTACAGCTGGGCCACCGGGGGTGACATCACATATCAGTAGGACTGTGATGCCTGCCCGAGCCTCAAAACCAGCAAGTTTTTATTAAGGATTTTAAAAGGGGAGGGGGTGTACAAACAGGGAGTAGGTACAAAGATCACATGCTTCAAAGGGCAAAAAGCAAAACAAAGATCACATGCTTCTGAGGAAACAAGACAAGGGCAAAATCAGAAGTCTTGATAAGGGTGTATGTTCAAGGGTGCACATATTGTCTTGATAAACATCTTAACAGAAAACAGGGTTCCAGAGCAGAGAACCAGTCTGACCAAAAATTTACCAGGATGGAGTTTTCCCAATCCTAGCAAGCCTGAGGGTACTGCAGGAGACCAGGGCATATTTCTGTCCTTATCTCAACCACATAAGACAGACAATCCCAGAGCGGCTGTTTACAGACCTCCCCCCAGAAATGAATTCCTTTCCCAGAGTATTAATATCAACATTCCTTGCTAGGAAAAGAATTTAGCAATTTCCCTGCTTGCATGTCCATTTATACGCTCTCTGCAAGAAGAAAAATATGCCTCTTTTTGCCTGACCCCGCAGGCAGTCAGACCTTATGGTTGTCTTCCCTTGTTCCCTAAAAATTGCTGTTACTCTGTTCTTTTTCAAGGTGCACTGATTTCATACTGTTCAAACACACATGTTTTACAATCAAGTTGTACAGTTAACACAATTATCACAGTGGTCCTGAGGTGACGTACATCCTCAGCTTATGAAGATAACAGGATTAAGAGATTAAAGTAAGATAAGCATAAGAAATTATAAAAGTATTAATTTTGGAACTGATAAATGTCCATATTAAAATGAAATCTTCACAATTGATGTTCCTCTGCCGCAGCTCCAGCGGGTCCCTCTGTTCAGGGTCCCTGAGTTCCTGCAACAGTCCCTCCCACAACATATGGGAATTCAAGATGAGATTTGAGTAGGGACAGAGCCAAACCATATCACAAAGGAACAAAAACCAGAGGACACAAAAAGAAAATGAGTAATAAAATGGTAGACCTAAATTGTAATTTATCATTAATTACATTAAATAAAAATGGTCTAAACATACCAGTTAAAAGATAATTATTTTCAGAACTTTTTTTTTTTTTTGAGACAGGGTCAGGCTCTGTTGCCCAGGCTGGAGTGCAGTAGCACCATCTCAGCTCACTGAAATCTCCATCTCCTGGGCTCAAGCCATCTTCCCACCTCAGCCTCCCAAGTAGCTGAGACTACAGGTGCACACCACCATGCCCAGCTAATTTTTGTATTTTTTTGTAGAGATGAAGTTTCACCATGTTGCCCAAGCTGGTCTAGAACTTCTGAGCTTACACAATCTGCCCACCTTAGCCTCTCAAAGTGCTGAGATTACAGGCATGAGCTACCACATACAGCCCAGAATAGATTTTTTGAAACCCATGAGCCAACTGTGTGCTGTATAGAGAAATCTACTTCAAATATAATGATATAGGTAGGTAAAAATTAAGGCAGGGGGGAAGATATATGATGCAAACATTAAACAAAAAAAAAGAAATGGTGGCAGCCATATTAAAATGAGACAAAAAATTGCAAAAATGAAAAAATTAAAGAGTCAATTTATCAAAAAGAAATGACAGGCTGGGTATGGTGGCTCACGCCTGTAATACCAGCACTTTGGGAGGCTGAGGCAGGTGGATCACAAGGTCAAGAGTTAGAGACCAGCTTGGCCCATATAGTGAAACCCTGTCTCTACTAAAAATACAAAAATTAGGTGGGCATGGTGGTACATGCCTGTAGTCCCAGCTACTCGGGTGGCTGAGGCAGAAGAATTGTTTGAACCCCGGAGGCAGAGGTTGCAGTGAGCTGAGATAGCACCACTGCACTCCAGCCTGGGTGACAAAGTGAGACTGCAACTCAAAAAAAAAAAAGAAGAAGAAGAAATGACAATTCTAAAAGTGTTTCTAACAATAGAGCTTCAAAACACAAAACACAAAAGCAAAAACTAATAATAACTGAAAGGAGAGGTAGGACAGTCTACAATTATAATTGGAGACTTGAATATTCTTCTCTTAATGATAAACAGAACTTGTAGATAGAAATTCAGCAAAAATATAAAAGAAAAGAATAGTACCATCAACAACTGGATCTGACATTTATAGAACACTCCATTCAACAACAGAAGAATACACACTCTTCTCAATAGAATACTCTCCCAGAAGAATAGCAAAATACAGATTCTTGGAATATTAACAAAGATAGATCATACTGTGAGTCATAGAATAGACCTTAGCAAGTTAAAAAAAATTGAAATCATACAAAGTATGTTCTCTGACCACAATAGAATGAAACAAGATCAGTAAGAGATAACAGGAAAATCTCCTGTTGGAAATTTTAAAATACACTTCAAATCATCTATAAGTCAAAGATGAAATTCCATGAAAAATTAGGAATTATTTGAGAGTAAACAAAAATGAAAATACAATATATCAAAATGAGATATTATTAAAGTGGTACATCAACAGAAATTTATAGTATCCAGTGATTATATTAGAAAATAACCAAGGCTCCAAGTCAATAATCTGTCTCCACAGTAAGAAACTAGAAAAAGGGGAACAAAATAAATTGAAAGCAAGCAAACAAAAGGGAATAACAAAGAAAACAGATTATCAAGGAAATTGAAAACAGAAAGATAAAGGAAGTTAATAAAACCAAAACCTGATTATATGAAAAGATTGATCAAATTGAAAAGCCTCTAGAAAAACTGACAAAGGAAAAAAAGAGAGAGAAGAGATACAAATGATCAATAACAGCATTGAAGAAAGTGCTATCATTATAGACCCTACAGACACTAAAAGGATAGTAAGGGAATAATACAAACAATTCTACATGAGTAAATTTGACAACTTAAATGAAATGAACCACAATGCTTCAAAAACCACCAACTACCCTAACTCATCTAACATAAAATAGATGACCCGAATAGTCTCGTAACTACTAAAGAAATTGAATTTCTAGCTAAAATCTACCCAAAAATGTAATCCACAAATCTCAATGTTTTCACTGGCAAATTCCACCAAACATTTAAAAAAGAAGTAATACTAACTCTAGAGGATCTCTTCCAGACAATAGAAGGGGGTGCATTTTGTCTCAGTTTTTGGAGCTCATATTACCCTGATACCAAAAAACCAAAGACAATCCCAAAAAACCAAAGACAATACCAAAAAAGAAGGAGCAGGAAAAGGAAAGGCGGAAGAAAGACAAAAGAAAGCTAAAGACCAATAGCCCTCATGAGCATAGATGCAAAATATTCAAAGAATATTGTAAATTAAATCCAGGCAAATGTAGAAAGAATAACACACCACAAACAAGGGAAACATATTCTGGAAATGCAAGGATGGTTTGATATTTAAAAATCAATGCATGTGATCCATCACATCAGCAGTTTAAGAAAGAAAAACCACACATTGACATCAATGGATATAGAAAAGCCTTTGATGAAACTCAACAAATAATCACAGGTCTTTTTTTAAAATCCCACCAATCTGGGTATAGGGAAATTCTTAAGTCTACTAAAGGGCATCTACAAAAAAACCTACAGCTGATAGCATACTTAATGGGTAGAGACTGAATTATTTTCCCCTAAGATTGGGAAGAAGACACTCTCACCAGTCTGATTCAACATCATATTAGAAATCCTACTTAACATAACAAAGCAAGGAAAAGAAATAAAAGACATGCAGATTCAAAAGAAATACAACTGTCTTTATTCACAAACAACATAATTTCCTAGGTAGAAAATTCTAAGGAATCAACAAAAAACAAGCAAACAAACGAAGAAAATTCTAGAAACAATAAGTGAGCTTAGTAAGATCATAGGCCAGCAGGTCAACACACAAAAATCAATCATCAATCATATTTTGAGATACTGGCAATGTAAAATTGGAACTCAACATTTTAAAAATATATACCATATACTATTGAAACCCCAAAATGAAATATCTAAGTATAAATTTGACAAAATATGTACAGGATCTATATGCTGAAAACTGCAAAATGCTGATGAAACAATTCAAATTTTGAATAAATGGAGAGACAGAAATACCATGTTCACAGATTGGAAGACTCAATATATAGAGATGTCCATTTTTCCCAGATTAATCTTTAATACAATCTCAACCAAATTTCTATTAGAATTGTTTTTTATAGATTTGGGCAAGATAATTCTAAAATTTGTATGGAAAGGAACTAAATAGCCCAAACAATTTTGAAAATGAAGAATAAGATTGTAGAAATCATACTACCCAATTGTAATACTTGCAATAAAGCTACAGTAGTCAAGACATGCTGTAACAAAGAAATACACACATACATATCAATGAAAAAGAATATGGTCCAGAAAAAGATCCACACAAATATGGCCAAATGATTTTTAACAAAGGTGCAAAAACTATCCAATAGAGAAAATGACAGTCTTTTTAAGCAACTAGCATGGGAACAACTGGACATCCCTATGCTTAAAAAAAATGAACTTCAAATTAAACTTCATATTATATACAAAAACTAGCAAATATTGTATATTATATACAAAAACTTGATCACAGATATAAAATGTAAAACTACAAAATTTGTAGAAGACATAGGCAAAATCTTTTAGATCTGGAGTTAAGGAAAACATTCTTAGATATGACACCAAAAGCATAATCTATATTTTAAAAACTGAAAATTAGACTTCAAAATTAGAAACTTTTGGTCTGCAAAAGACACTGTTAAGAGAATGAAAAGACAAGCTATAGACAGGGAGAAAATATTTTGAAATTACATTTTTAACAAATGACTTATATCCAGAATATATAAAGAATTCTCAAACTCGACAATGAGAAAACAACACAATTTTTAAATGGAGAAAAGACTAGGACAAACATCTCACCAAAGAGGATATATGGGTGTGAATAAGCACACACACAAAAAATGGTCAGCATCATTCACCCTTAGGGAAATACGAATTAAAATCTTGGTGATATACCACTACATACCTATTACAATGACTAAGATAAAATCTAAAAGTACTGATTTTTAACAAAAGTGCAAAAGCCATCCAATGGAGAAAGGACAGTCTTTTCAGCAAGTAGTGTGAGTATCAAAAATCCCAAGTTTTGATGGAAATGTGGAGTAACCGGAACTTTCACACCTTGTGATTGGAAATGCAAAATGGTGTGGCCCTCTGGAAAAAAGGCAGTTTCTTTTAAAGTTAAACCGACACTTACCATATGATCTTGCAATCCCACTTCTAGTTATTTGCCTCAGAGAAATGAAAACTTACGTTCACACAAAAACCTGAATACAAATGTGTATAGCAGCTTTATTCCTAATTGCCCAAAACTGGGAAACATTTAAATGTCCTTGAATGGATAAACAAACTGTGGTACAGCCATACAATGGAACACCACTCAGCAATAAAAATGAACAAATTATTCATATACACAATTTGAATGATTCTCAAAGGCATTATGCTGAGTGAAAGAAGAGAGTCTCAAAAGGTTACATATGATTCCATTTATATGACATTCTTAAAGACACAAAACTATTGTGATGGAGAACAGACACTGAGTGCCAGGAGTAGAGGTGAGGGAAGAATGTGACAAGGAAGCACTAGCATGAGCACTATTCTTTATATTTTGAATTATTTTTAATGTACAAATCATAGTTGTATATATTTATGACATACAATGTGCTATTTTGATATATTTATACATTGTGGCATGATTGAATAAAGGTGATTAACATATTCATCATCTCACTTTTTGTTTTTTGAGATGCGGTCTTACTTTGTCACCCAGGCTGGAGTGCAGTGGCATAATCTCAGCTCACTGGAACCTTCGCCTTCCAGGCTCAAGCAATCCTCCCACCTCAGCCTCCCAAGCACCTAGGACCACAGATACGCACAACTGTACCGAGCTAATTTTTATATTTTTGGTACAGAGTTTCACCATGTTGCCCAGGCTGGTCTCAAACTCCTGAGCTCAAGCGATCCACCTTTTCTCTGCAAAGTCCTTTTTTTGTGTGGAGAGAATCACTCTGTCACCCAGGTTGGAGTGCAGTGGTGTGATCTCGGCTCACTGCAACCTCCACCTCCTGGGTTCAAGTGGTTCTCCTGCCTCAGCCTCCCGGGTAGCTGGGACTACAGGCACGCGCCACCACACCTGATTAATTTTTGTACTTTCGGTAGAGACAGTTTTACCATGTTGGCCAGGCTGGTCTCGAACTCCTGAGCTCAAGTGATCCACCCACCTCAGCCTCCCAAAGTGCTAAGATTACAGGAATAAGCCACCACACCCAGCCATCACCACACTTCTTTTTGTGGTGATGGTTGCATGAACTCATTTATGTGTTAAAAATAGAATGGTGTACACACAAAAGATCAATTTTACCATATATTAATTTAACTTATGAGACAAACAGGTTTTATCAACTCAAAGCTAGGAATGCATGGCCTTGTAGCCCCTGTCTTTTTTTTTCTTCTTTCTTTCTTTTTTCTGAAACGGAGTCTCACTCCGTTTCCCAGGCCGGAGTGCAGTGACACTATCTCACCTCACTGCAACCTGTCTCCTGGGCTCAAATGATTCTCCTGCCTCAGCCTCCTGAGTAGCTGGGATTACAGGCACACACCACCATGCCCAGCTAAGTTTCGTATTTTTAGTAGAGCTGGGCTTTCGCCGTGTTGGCCAGGCTGGTATTGAACTCCTAACCTCGGGTGATCTGCCCAGCTGGGCCTTCCAAAGTGCTGAGATTACAAGCGTGAGCCACTATGTCCGGCCATAGCCCCTGTCTTTATCATCCTTGCAAATGGCCTGCAAGGTCCATCAGGTTATGGGCTGTCACCACACAGCAAACTCCAGGGTTCAGACAACCATTGGAATAATTTTAGAAAATAAATTAATTGGAAGGTGATTCTTGGCATTAAAAAAAAATGATTTTTCACTTAGCCAAAGGTTCCCTTTGCATGGAGAATTATCTAGTCCCCTTGAGAGCATAATGGCAGACTTAATGGTAAAGAAATCAAAAACTAAAACAATGGGAGATTCTGCTTACTGAACTCAAGCTAAAATGATGCCATCCACAGTTCTAAAATTAGAAGATAAAGCAATAAGAAAACAAAATAAAATTTACCAATATTTCAGGTCTACAAATTTTAAAATCCAGTTATTACCTACAGGATGTATTCAATAGATACTTGACCCAGCAGAAAGCACATGTGTGGTAGATGAAAAATCATCCAGCTAAGGCCTGAATTGCCTTCTCCCCAAAACAGAAAGAGCAAAGTGGAGTGATCCAGCTTCTCCGTTCCTTTTCCCCAGTCTCTCTCTTTCATCATTATTCCCAGGGAGCAGATCTCACAAATCTATGTCAAGACTACAGAGAGGCCGGCCATGGTGGCTCACACCTGTAATCCCCGCACTTTGGGAGGCCGAGGTGGGTGGATCACTTGAGGTCAGGAGTTCGAGACCAGCCTAGCCAACATGGTGAAACCCCATCTCTAATAAAAACACCAAAATTAGCCAGGCGTGGTGGCACATGCCTGTAGTCCCAGCTACTCGGGAAGCTGAGGCAGGAGAACCTGGGAGGGGGAGGTTGCAGTGAGCCAAGATCACACCATTGCACTCCAGCCTGGGTAACAGAGTGATACTGTCTCAAAAAAAAAAAGGAAAAAAAAAAAAAAAAAAAAACTTTGCAGAGAAACTAGAGAAATTTTCAGGTCTTTGTCCAGAAGGACCTCTGACAATCTCACTTAATGCTCTAATCACAGCCACAACATAGGTACCTGTATCATTTAGGAATAATTTGGGCTCCGAGGAACAAACTTACCAGTTCACAGTGGCTTTAATAAATAGGCCTGGCTGGCATGGCGGTTCACACCTGTAATCCCAGCTCTTTGGGAGGCCGAGCAGGCAGATTGCTTGAGCTCAGGAGTTCGAGACCAGCCTGGGCAACTTGGCAAAACCCCATCTCTACCAAAAATACAAAAAATTAACCAAAGGTGGTGGCACACGTCTGTAGTCCCAGCTACTTGGGAGGCTGAGTCCAGGAGGTGGAGGTTGCAGTGAGCAAGTTCGCGCCATTGCACTCCAGCCTGAGCAACAGAGCGAGACCCAGTCTCAAAAAATTAATTAATTAAACAGAGGTTCATTCTTCTCACATAAAACATAGGCAGTCAATGGCTTTGTTTCAGCTGTCCTACAAAGGCAGGAGTATGGACAGGTGTCCCCACATTCTCTTGGTCTCTTGGTGATAAACTCAGCAAAGTTTCCCTGTAGGAAGCAGGGGGCAACCTAAGCAGGGAGATTCTTCTCACCCTCTGACTTCATATCAAGAAAGAGACTGGGGTCAGACAAAGCAAAAAGACACTCCTTGTCCTTCTTCTCTTACAAGGAGGGGACTGTTTCCCAGAACCACCTCGGAAAATGTCCTTTTTCATCTCATTAGCCAGAGATCATCACAGGATCACTCCTGGACCAGGAACGGAGCCCACCTCCCCCAGAAATTGTGGGAAGTGATATCTGAGCAAAACTGATCATCTGTTGCCAAGGAATAAAGGAGCCAATAAACAGTGTCTGCCATGGTGTCGTTATTATTTCCTCCTTTTGCAGATGGGAAAACTGTAGCTTAGAAAGGATAAGTGACAAGGTCACCCAGCTGGTAAGCACTGAAGCCAGGATTCAAACCCAAAACTGTGTGACTGCCATGCCTGCACTCTGAATCTCTGTGTGACAGTGCTGCTTTGGGATGAGGTTGAGGCTGTGATCAATCCCTTCATCCCTGGAACAGCAAGCCAGGAGGGCTAGCAGAGACTGTCATCAGTTGTTCTAGAGAGATGAGAACAACAGCCACACTATGGATCAGCATCTGGGGTGGCCTGCACCTGCTTCTCCTAACACAGACAGTACGTCTGTGACAGCTCTGTCCTCCTGTGGTTCCACCTGTCTGGCCCTGTCGCCACTGCAGAGCTGGGTAAAGAAGCTGGGCTGGAAAATTCTGCCCCTCTGGCTCACTCCCTAACCCAGCCACCCTGGGCTGCTTCCTTGGCCCTGTTGTGTGGGTTCTTCTCCCTGCTGATTTCCCCAGGGACCCTGACACCCAAAATAACTCAAAAGGCACCCTATATGACTCTGCCGCTAACATAATTTCCCCTAAAGTGAAGGCCGCAGAAGACATTTCAATGAGAAAATAAATTAGCAGGTAATAAATTTTCCCTTCTTTCTCTGTGTTCCTACTAGGCCTTGAAATTAGCAAGAACCAACTGTCACATTAATTTCACTGTTGGGGCCAGCACTAAGTGTGACATCATAGTGCCCCTTGGGACCAGGATTCATTCGCCTGGGTTGGAGGTAGGCAAGGCTGAAGCCCTAATAGGCGCCAGGTGAAGAACGGAAAGCAGATACTGTTCATGAGCAAGTCCCATACAAAGTCCTTTGTGATTTGTTTCTGGGTTTCTGAAAAGGAAGGTGCTGCATCTCTGAAAAGGTAAAAAAATAATAATAATGGTTTGGGCTGTGAGGGCAAGAACACATTTCCAACACTTTGGTCCTGTTACTAAACACACTGCTTGTACCACCATTCCTCTTTTAGGAGGCCTGTGGGGAAAGAACATCTTGTTGCATCTAAGTGATGGTTTCTGTGTGCCTAGAGAATTTCTGCTACATTATTGAGTGAGACCATCTTGGCGGACAGGAAAGGATTAGCAAGTCCTCGGATTACTTGAGCAATAAAGATATATTGCCATGGGCCTTTTCATTTAGAACTCAGTCTTGGTCAATATCAACATCTTAACGGCAAGTCGATGAATTGCAGTATCAACCGCAGTGGAAGTGTCAATGCCTGCTGCCGGCAACTTAGTTTATGGTGAATCAAGACCTCGAATAAGGCTTTAAATTTGCTGATGCTTTTTTCTGTGGGGTTTGTCGCGGCTCACCCAGCCAGATCGATTCGATGTGTCGTGCTGGGGTGGAGGAAAAGGTCTGTGGCTCTTGGAGTATTAGCAAGTTCATTTCACGCTGATGCAGCGACAGAGGCCAGGGGAAGGTTTTACAGAAGCCGCATTCATCAAGCCAGCTGGTCGCCCACGACATCCCTTGGGCTTGGAACAGAGAGGCAGAGAAGGGAGGGGACGGCGGCTGGCAATTCATAGAGAACACTGTAGCTTTCTTTGGCAGTAGGGGCAGGCAGTGAAGAGGGGATAGGATTTGGAGGCTCGGATGGCTCCCTTAGGACCGCCTTGGGATGTTTTCACAGCCTGCAGAGAGGAGCCAGATGTGGGCAGTGGCCTAGTTCACTTCAGCCTTCAGGAGCTATTTGGGGCTAAGGGCTTTTCCTTTCCCAGAGAGTTTGTGGCAGATTGACTATAAAAAATGGCCCTAATCTTTCATCCCTCCCACAGCATTTTCAATGTGACTTGGTAGTTCCTCTCATCAAGGGGTTGAGCCTATTACCCTGTTCTTTGAATCTAGGCTGCCTTGTCATTTGCTTTGACCAATAGAATGCGGCAGGAGTGACAGCATGTCACTTCCAAGCCAAGGCCTCAAGACCTTTGCCCACCTCTCTCTCTCTCTCTCATACACATACTCACTCACTCGCTCCCCTTGCCTCCATCATAAGAACAAAAGCAACTAGACTTTTGGAGTATGAGCTAGCATGTGGAGAAGATCTGAATCACCCCAGCTGAGGTCATCCTAGACCAATCAGCCTCTGGCCAACCTGCCAACTGACCACAGATGCATGAGCAAGCCCAGCTGAGACCAGCTGAGCCCAGCCCAGATCTGCAGAACGGGCCAGCCAGTCCATAAACCTGTGAGCCACGATAAATAATTACAGTTTTAAGTCAGTGAGGTTTGGGGGCTAGTTTTCTATTGAACGTTCTTGTGGCAATAGATAACTAATACAGAGTTCATCAGATTGTTTTTGTAACCAGAGCCATTCCCCTGGACTTTGGGGTTTCTGATTCTTTGAGAACCAAAATTTTACCAGCTGCTGCTAAAAGCCTGAAGCTTGTATACCATACGCATGTGAGAAAACCAACCTACAAGACCAGTCCGTCCCTTCCGCAAATAGACTGCCAGCTAAAAGGCTGCTGTCGTCATTCACATTGGCTCAGTTTAATGTCTTCTTAGAGACAAAGGTCATGATTTCCAAGACAACCAACCAGTTTTAGTTCCAGGACTCTGGACAACATCACCTTTTTTTCTTTCTCCTTTTCTGTTTTCTTTCTTTTTTTTTTTTTTTTTTTTTTGTCTGTAATGGATTGGGCAAATGTCCATCTGGCCTCACCTTCCCACTCTGCCTCTGAGTCACTGAACCATTTGGATTAAGTGACAGGGGCCGGCCATTCCAAGCCAAAAAAACATCAGTGTATCTGTCTTAGTTTTCTGTCGCTATTGTAACAAACTATCACAAACTTGGTGGCTTAAACAACACGAATTGATTATCTGACTCTTCTACAGCTCAGAAGTCTAACCTGAGTCTCATTGGGCTGAAATCCAGGTGTCATCAGGGCTGCATTCCTTTCTGGAGGCTCCAGGGGAAAATCTGTTTCCCTGTCTTTCCAGCTTCCAGAGGTTGCCCTTCTTCCTTGGCTCATGACCTTTTTCCTTCATCGTCAAAGCCTGCAACAGCATATCAAGTCCTTCTCACATCGCATCTATCTGACCTATTCTTCGGCTGTTCCACTTTAAAGGACTTAGGTGATTGCATTGGACCCAATTGGATAATCCCAGATAATCTCATCATCTCAAAGTCCTTAACCTTAATCACATCTGCAAAATCCCATTTGCTATGTGAAGTAACATATTCACAGGTTCCAGGGATTAGGACTTGGATATTTTTGGGGGGTCCATTATCCTGACTACCACAATATTATTGAATCTTTGTATAAGAAGAATTGAGAGAAAGGAAAGCTGTTCTTTTCTTGGATATCTCCATGGAATTGATGGGCCTACACCTGGAATTCTATAAAATGGGCTCATGTTGGAAAAGACAGTGAGGGATAGAAATGAACCAGGGTCAATAGGACCCCATAATTCATCCACAAAGTTGCAGGTTTTGTCTCCCTCCATGAGATGGTGATCTTACTACTAAGGAAGCAGGATTTGGCTATCAGTTCAAAGGCAGGATTAGATAGCTTTAGTCCAGAAGAAACACAGTTGTTCATGATGTCATACCCCTGCATAGAACTTCCAGAAGTTGATGATACCCTTTGTGACAATTTCAGGGGGGCCACTCAGGAGCCACGTTAGACTCTACAACCAACAAGGTTCTATCCTGATTTACTGAATTCTGGCTCTAAAAGCTGACAGGGTACAGAGATAATTCTAAAGAGATTCTGCCCTCAAAGCATTTACAAGCTAGAGCATTATGCAAAACAGATACATAAATAAATGACTATTTACAATTTTAGAAAGAGAAAAGCACAAAAAAAAAATACAGATAAATTGTGACAGAAATTCAGAGCAGGAAAAGATAGAAAAGGTAAAGAGTGGCTAGAGAGAGGAGGAATAAAGAAGAATCTGAAAGGCCAGGCATGGTGGCTCACACCTGTAATCCCAACATTTTGGGAGGCCGAGGCAGGACAGTCCCTTGATCCAAAGAGTTTGAGACCAGCCTGGGCAACACAGTGGGACCCTGTCCTGATTTTTTCAAAAAACAAGAAGAAGAATCTGAGAAGACTTTTTGGAAGAATTCGATGAAGCATAAAACAAATTTAAGTGCTAAATTTTATGGTTCAAGCCAGGGCAGACAGTAAATATTTTAGGCTTTGCAGTTTACATGATCTCTGCTGCAACTATTCAACTGTTCTGTTGTAATGCAAAGGCAGCCAAAGACAATATGTAAATATGTGAGCATGGCTGTGTTCCAATAAAACTTTATTTATAAAAATAAGCAGTGAGTCAGATTTGGCCCACAGGCTATAGTTACTGATCCCTGTTTTAAGTCATGCTGTAGCACCCAGTGACAGCTAGCATAATCATGAACAGATTTATAAAAGATACAGTGCTTTGGTTAAGCTTTGATGAATAAACAGAACTGGAATATGCAGCAAGAAGAATCATAAAAAAGGTGAAATTAACAATTTGTGTGAGATATTGAAGAGACCAGGCCCTCAAGAGTTTCAAATGGAGAATTTTGGAAGGGGAAAATGCTTGAAGTAGAGCTGGTTTCAGTAGGGTGGTTTTATGGAAAGTTTTGATAAATAAATAAAGAAGTTTAGGCTAAGACAATGCAAATTAGGGAGCCACTGACAGTTTTTGAACTAGAAAATGATGGCATGCAAATATTTTTCAAAACACTAAATGCAAGAATTGGCCTCTGGGGCCATGAAGCATGCAAAACAAGGGTTCTGAGGCCTTTCCTCACAATCCAGGAGATAGAAAAGGTGCATTTTATTTTATTTTATTTTATTTTACTTTTGAGATGGAGTACTCCAGGCTGGAGTGTAGTGGCACGATCTTGGCTCACTGCAACCTCTGCTTCCTGGGTTCAAACAGTTCTCTACCTCAGCCTCCTGAGTAGCTGGGATTACAGGTGCCCTCAACCACACCTGACTAATTTTTGTATTTTTAGTAGAGACAGTATTTTTAGTTTCACCATCTTGGCCAGGCTGGTCTTGAACTCCTGACCTTGTGATCCACTCACCTTGGCCTCCCAAAGTCCTGGGATTACAAACGTGAACCACCATGCCCAGCCAGGTGAATTTCAAAATTCAAAATATGCCCATTTGCCTGGGCATGGTGGCTCATGCCTGTAATCCCAGCACTTTAGGAGGCTCAGGTGGGGAGATCACTGGAGCCCAGGAGTTGGAAGCCAGCTTTGGCAACATAGTGAGACCTCATCTCTACAAAAAATATATAAAAATTAGTTGGGTGTAGTGGTGCACGCCTATAGTCCCAGCTAGTCGAGAGACTGAAGTGGATCTCTTGAGCCCAGGAGGTTGAGGCTCCAATGAACCATGATTGTGCCACTGCACTCCAGCCTATGTGACAGAATGAGACTCTGTCTCAAAAACATATAAAATAAAGTAATAAAATAAAATACATAAAACCTGGCCTTTTATCTCCTGGCCAGCTAGTGGCCATCTGCTTCCATACACGAGGAAGGAGCCAGTCTGTACCTCACACATAGCTGGGCTCAGATTCTCAGAAGATTCCAGGTGTCCAATAAGGTCTGGGTTTGGCTTCCCTTAAGCAATGGGCATTTGCATCTTCAGGTCCTCCACAAAAGGGACTCTCCCTCCATCTCTTCCCTGGCTGTCTTCACTTCCTCCACCCCAGAGCCCTCCCGCCTTTGTGAATCACATGTAACAAATGAGATACCAAAGGTTCCAACAAGCTGCCCATCGTTATCCCCAGCAGGAGAAAAGCAGCCATGACCTGGAGCTGGGACCTTGTTAGAGTTTGTAATAAGCTGACAGGAAAATATTTCTGCCTGATTAGAATCCCTAATGAGCTGCTGACTACGATGAGCAGGGAAAGGCCAGCTTCCAGCTCTCTCCTCAACCCCGCCCACACCTCTTCCTGTTCTCAAGCAGAGGTGCAGGCAGGAAAGGGTTCTTTGCCAGCAGTTAAAATCACAAAAACAAACACAAAACAGCCCCAGCAACCCTCAGTCCAGTCTCCCTTCTCTTGCTCCTGAGGAGGAAGGCTCCATCTTACTCATTTTTTCATGCACACCGTCCAGACACTTGCTAACGTCCTAATGATGCCACCTGGACCTATCTATAATTGGTGACCCACAGGTCCTGGTGAGGTCCTCACTCAAAAAGAAATGGAAAGATGGGAGAATACAGCATCTGATGAACCACTGGAAACATGAGACCACAGGCCAAATTGCCACGGTGGTCAGTCAGAGCAAAATCCCTAAATGCAAAGAATTTTGCTCAGTGTCAATTCAGAGAATATTTTGATATTCCCACTTTCTTCCAGTTGACTGGTTTTAGAAAGCATCTGGATTTGTTCCAGAGTGAATTGATTCACCACAATGATTATTTTTAAAAGGAAAATGAAAACTCAAAACATTTGGGGATAGTTCACGGTTTAATAAAAAAATAAAAAAAATTGAGTTTAGTTTGAGATTCAGATTGTTCAAGGCCCTGTGGAGAAGTGACTTGAATTTTTGAAAGTTTAAAAGACTTTCATGTAGTCCAGTGTTGTGACCTCAGATGGGAGGAAGATATTTTGTAATGGTAGAAAATGAAACTAGGATTTGGTACTTTTTAAAATCCCATGGGGTCCCTGTGGGTTCTGTCTGTGGGATACAGCATCTCCCTTTTCATTCCCTAAGGGATGAGAGAGAGACAGAGACGGAGAGACACAGACAGAAAGAGAGAAACCCTCTGCTGTATCCTCCGCAGAAGCAAGTTTTGGCTCTAGGCTAAATCACAAAGAATTAGGCTTTCAGCTGCCACCAAGCACATCACATCGGAGCAATGGTTCTCAACTTTGACTGTGTATCATTATCACCTGGAGAGCTTTTAAAAGTTTGGTTCCTAGGGCCCACCCCCAGAGATTCTGATTCAATTGGTCTGGGGTGTGATTTGGGTATTGAGACCTAAAGGTGCAGCTAGAGCTGAGAACACTAGTCTAGAGCAACGTTTCTCAAACTTGAATGTGTATATGAGTAGCTGGGATCTTGTTAAAAATGCAGATTCTGGTTCAGTAGGTCTGGGACAGTCCTGAGATTCTGCATTTCCAACAAGCTCCCAGGAGATGCTGATGCTGCTGGTCTTTGAACCACTTTGAGTAGAAAGAATCTAACATCCTGAAGTGATGCGACATTTCTTTGACACCATATTTGCCAGGACTCTGTCCACTGCAATCAATAGAAATTCAAGTCGAGGGCACAGTAAACAACCACAAAAGCAGTAGAAACCTCTGCAGACGCAAACGACTCTGTCTGACAGCTTTGAAGAGAGCAGTGGATCTCCCAACACGGAGGTTGAGATCTAAGAAGGGACAGACTGCCTGCTCAAGTGGGTCCCTGACCACTGAGAGGACAGACTGCCTGCTCAAGTGGGTCCCTGACCACCTAACTGGGAGACATCCCCCACTAGGGGCAGTCTGATACCCCACACCTCACAGGGTGGAGTACACCCCTGAGAGGAAGCCTCCAAAGCAAGAATCAGACAGGTACACTCGCTGTTCAGCAATATTCTATCTTCTGCAGCCTCTCCTGCTGACACCCAGGCAAACAGGGTCTGGAGTGGACCTCAAGCAATCTCCAACAGACCTGCAGCTGAGGGCCCTGACTGTTAGAAGGAAAACTAACAAACAGGAAGGACACCTACACCAAAACCCCATCAGTATGTCACCATCATCATCAAAGACCAGAGGCAGATAAAACCACAAAGATGGGGAAAAAGCAGGGCAAAAAAGCTGGAAATTCAAAAAATAAGAGCGCATCTCCCCCGGCAAAGTAGCGCAGCTCATCGCCAGCAACGGATCAAAGCTGGACGGAGAATGACTTTGACGAGATGAGAGAAGAAGGCTTCAGTCCATCAAACTTCTCAGAGCTAAAGGAGGAATTACGTACCCAGCGCAAAGAAACTAAAAATCTTAAAAAAAAAGTGGAAGAATTGATGGCTAGAGTAATTAATGCAGAGAAGGTCATAAACGAAATGAAAGAGATGAAAACCATGACACGAGAAATACGTGACAAATACACAAGCTTCAGTAACCGACTCGATCAACTGGAAGAAAGAGTATCAGCGATTGAAGATCAAATGAACGAAATGAAGCGAGAAGAGAAACCAAAAGAAAAAAGAAGAAAAAGAAATGAACAAAGCCTGCAAGAAGTATGGGATTATGTAAAAAGACCAAATCTACGTCTGATTGGGGTGCCTGAAAGTGAGGGGGAAGATGGAACCAAGTTGGAAAACACTCTTCAGGATATCATCCAGGAGAACTTCCCCAACCTAGTAGGGCAGGCCAACATTCAAATCCAGGAAATACAGAGAACGCCACAAAGATACTCCTCAAGAAGAGCAACTCCAAGACACATAATTGCCAGATTCACCAAAGTTGAAATGAAGGAAAAAATCTTAAGGGCAGCCAGAGAGAAAGGTCGGGTCACCCACAAAGGGAAGCCCATCTGACTAACAGCAGATCTCTCGGCAGAAACTCTACAAGCCAGAAGAGAGTGGGGGCCAATATTCAGCATTCTTAAAGAAAAGAATTTTAAACCCAGAATTTCATATCCAGCCAAACTAAGTTTCATAAGTGAAGGAGAAATAAAATCCTTTACAGATAAGCAAATGCTTAGAGATTTTGTCACCACTAGGCCTGCCTTACAAGAGACCCTGAAGGAAGCACTAAACATGGAAAGGAACAACCAGTACCAGCCATTGCAAAACCATGCCAGAATGTAAAGACCATTTAGGCTAGGAAGAAACTGCATCAACTAACGAGCAAAATAACCAGTTAATATCATAACGGCAGGATCAAGTTCACACATAACAATATTAACCTTAAATGTAAATGGACTAAATGCTCCAATTAAAAGACACAGACTGGAAAACTGGATAAAGAGTCAAGACCCATCAGTCTGCTGTATTCAGGAGACCCATCTCACATGCAGAGACATAGATAGGCTCAAAATAAAGGGATGGAGGAAGATTTACCAAGCAAATGGAGAACAAAACAAAGCAGGGTTTGCAATACTAGTCTCTGATAAAACAGACTTTAAACCATTAAAGATCAAAAGAGATAAGGCCATTACATAATGGTAAAAGGATCAATTCAACAGGAAGAGCTAACTATCCTAAATATATATGCACCCAATACAGGAGCACCCAGATTCGTAAAGCAAGTCCTTAGAGACTTACAAAGAGACTTAGACTCCCATACAATAATAATGGGAGACTTCAACACTCCGCTGTCAACATTAGACAGATCAACGAGACAGAAAGTTAACAAGGATATCCAGGAATTGAACTCATCTCTGCAGCAAGCAGACCTAATAGACATCTATAGAACTCTCCACCCCAAATCAACAGATATACATTCTTCTCAGCACCACATCACAGTTATTCCAAAATTGACCACATAATTGGAAGTAAAGCACTCCTCAGCAAATGTACAAGAACAGAAATTATAACAAAATGTCTCTCAGACCACAGTGCAATCAAACTAGAACTCAGTACTAAGAAACTCAATCAAAACCACTCAACTACATGGAAACTGAACAACCTGCTCCTGAATGACTACTGGGTACATAACGAAATGAAGGCAGAAATAAAGATGTTCTTTGAAACCAATGAGAACAAAGATATAACATACCAGAATCTCTGGGACACATTTAAAGCAGTGTGTAGAGGGAAATTTATAGCACTAAATGCCCACAAGAGAAAGCAGGAAAGATCTGAAATTGACACTCTAACATCACAATTAAAAGAACTAGAGAAGCAAGAGCAAACGCATTCAAAAGCTAGCAGAGGGCAAGAAATAACTAAGATCAGAGCAGAACTGAAGGAGATAGAGACACAAAAAACCCTCCAAAAAATCAATGAATCCAGGAGTTGGTTTTTTGAAAAGATCAACAAAATTGACAGACCACTAGCAAGACTAATAAAGAAGAAAAGAGAGAAGAATCAAATAGATGCAATAAAAAATGATAAAGGGGATATCACCACCGACCCCACAGAAATACAAACTACCATCAGAGAATACTATAAACACCTCTACGCAAATAAACTAGAAAATCTAGAAGAAATGGATAATTTCCTGGACACTTACACTCTTCCAAGACTAAACCAGGAAGAAGTTGAATCCCTGAATAGACCAATAGCAGGCTCTGAAATTGAGGCAATAATTAATAGCCTACAAACCAAAAAAAGTCCAGGACCAGATGGATTCACAGCTGAATTCTATCAGAGGTACAAGGAGGAGCTGGTACCATTCCTTCTGAAACTATTCCAATCAATAGAAAAAGAGGGAATCCTCCCTAACTCATTTTATGAGGCAACATCATCCTGATACCAAAGCCTGGCAGAGACACAACAAAAAAAGAGAATTTTAGACCAATATCCCTGATGAACATCAATGCAAAAATCCTCAATAAAATACTAGCAAACCGGATTCAGCAGCACATCAAAAAGCTTATCCACCATGATCAAGTGGGCTTCATCCCTGGGATGGAAGGCTGGTTCAACATTCGCAAATCAATAAACATAATCCAGCATATAAACAGAACCAAAGACAAGAACCACATGATTATCTCAATAGATGCAGAAAAGGCTTTTGACAAAATTCAACAGCCCTTCATGCTAAAAACGCTCAATAAATTCGGTATTGATGGAACGTACCTCAAAATAATAAGAGCTATTTATGACAAACCCACAGCCAATATCATACTGAATGGGCAAAAACTGGAAAAATTCCCTTTGAAAACTGGCACAAGACAGGGATGCCCTCTCTCACCACACCTATTCAACATAGTGTTGGAAGTTCTGGCTAGGGCAATCAGGCAAGAGAAAGAAATCAAGGGTATTCAGTTAGGAAAAGAAGAAGTCAAATAGTCCCTGTTTGCAGATGACATGATTGTCTATTGAGAAAACCCCATTGTCTCAGCCCCAAATCTCCTTAAGCTGATAAGCAACTTCAGCAAAGGCTCAGGATACAAAATTAATGTGCAAAAATCACAAGCATTCTTATACACCAGTAACAGACAAACAGAGAGCCAAACCATGAATGAACTTCCATTCACAATTGCTTCAAAGAGAATAAAATACCTAGGAATCCAACTTACAAGGGATGTAAAGGACCTCTTCAAGGAGAACTACAAACCACTGCTCAGTGAAATAAAAGAGGACACAAACAAATGGAAGAACATACCATGCTCATGGATAGGAAGAACCAATATTGTGAAAATGGCCATACTGCCCAAGGTAATTTATAGATTCAATGCCATCCCCATCAAGCTACCAATGACTTTCTTCACAGAATTGGAAAAAACTGCTTTAAAGTTCATATGGAACCAAAAAAGAGCCTATATTGCCAAGACAATCCTAAGTCAAAAGAACAAAGCTGGAGGCATCAAGCTACCTGACTTCAAACTATACTACAAGGCTACAGTAACCAAAACAGCATGGTACTGGTACCAAAACAGAGATATAGACCAATGGAACAGAACAGAGTCCTCAGAAATAATACCACACATCTACAGCCATCTGATCTTTGACAAACCTGAGAGAAACAAGAAATGGGGAAAGGATTCCCTATTTAATAAATGGTGCTGGGAAAATTGGCTAGCCATAAGTAGAAAGCTGAAACTGGATCCTTTCCTTACTCCTTATACGAAAATTAATTCAAGATGGATTAGAGACTTAAATGTTAGACCTAATACCATAAAAATCCTAGAGGAAAACCTAGGTAGTACCATTCAGGACATAGGCATGGGCAAAGACTTCATGTCTAAAACACCAAAAGCAACGGCAGCAAAAGCCAAAATTGACAAATGGGATCTCATTAAACTAAGGAGCTTCTGCACAGCAAAAGAAACTACCATCAGAGTGAACAGGCAACCTACAGAATGGGAGAAAATGTTTGCAATCTACTCATCTGACAAAGGGCTAATATCCAGAACCTACAAAGAACTCAAACAAATTTACAAGAAAAAAACAAACAACCCCATCAAATAGTGGGCAAAGGATATGAACAGACATTTCTCAAAAGAAGACATTCATACAGCCAACAGACACAAAAAAAAATGCTCATCATCACTGGCCATCAGAGAAATGCAAATCAAAACCACAATGAGATACCATCTCACACCAGTTAGAATGGCAATCATTAAAAAGTCAGGAAACAACAGGTGCTGGAGAGGATGTGGAGAAATAGGAATGCTTTTACACTGTTGGTGGGATTGTAAACTAGTTCAACCATTATGGAAAACAGTATGGCGATTCCTCAAGGATCTAGAACTAGATGTACCATATGACCCAGCCATCCCATTACTGGGTATATACCCAAAGGATTATAAATCATGCTGCTATAAAGACACATGCACACGTATGTTTATTGCGGCACTATTCACAATAGCAAAAACTTGGAATCAACCCAAATGTCCATCAGTGACAGACTGGATTAAGAAAATGTGGCACATATACACCATGGAATACTATGCAGCCAAAAAAAGGATGCATTTGTGTCCTTTGTAGGGACATGGATGCAGCTGGAAACCATCATTCTTAGCAAACTATCACAAGAACAGAAAACCAAACACCGCATGTTCTCACTCATAGGTGGGAACTGAACAATGAGATCACTTGGACTCGGGAAGGGGAACATCACACACCGGGGCCTATCATGGGGAGGGGGGAGGGGGGAGGGATTGCATTGGGAGTTATACCTGATGTAAATGACGAGTTGATGGGTGCTGACGAGTTGATGGGTGCAGCACAGCAACATGACACAAGTATACATATGTAACAAACCTGCACGTTGTGCACATGTACCCTAGAACTTAAAGTATAATAATAATAATAAATAAATAAAAATTAAAAAAAAAGAAAAAGAAAAAAAAAAACGAAATTCAAGTCAAATTGGAATCATCAAAAGGAGGAATACATGGCTGGGGGTGGTGGCTCACACCTGTAATCCCAACATTTTAGGAGGCCGAAGCAGGCAGATCACTTGAGGTCAGGAGTTCGAGACCACCCTGGCCAACATGGTGAAACCCCATCTGTACTAAAAATACCAAAAAATTGGCTAGTCATGGTGGCGTATGCCTGTAGTCCTAGATACTGAGGAGGTTGAGGCATGAGAATCGTTTTAACTCAGGACCTGGAGGTTGCAGTGGACCGAGATGACACCACTACACTCCACCTGGGTGACAGAGTGAGACTCTGTCTCAAAAAAAAAAAAAAAAAAGGAGAAACATATTGATACAAATAAATGAGAAGTCTAAGGGTGGTTCTGGCTTTAGGCATGGCTGCATCCAGGAGCTCAAATTATGTCACTGGGATCTTCTCTTTCTATTTTGCTTTGCTCCATTTTCAGGCAGGTCCTCTCCATGTGGCAACAAAGATGATGATCCCAAGCAGTCCCAGGCTTCCTCCATTCACATAGCTCGGGAGGCCCTCTCTCCCTCATCTTCCGTATTGGTCCCTGAATGACTCATTCTCCCCAGCTTGGGTCATTCGTGCACTGCAGGGCAGGGATAGGCAGAGCTCTCTGGTTAAGAGCCTCACCTGGAACACAGGTATTGGGGAATAACAGTTTTCCAAAGGAAAGTATGCAGGGCAAACCACAGAGGAGCACCACGTGAGCTGTTCAGCCTGGGATTTTAGCCATAGTGCTGCCCTCAGTAAAGCTCAGTGCCAGGAAATCCAGAAAGGAAGTTCAGTCTTCAAAGACAACATACTGACTGCCTGCAGCCCAAATATGGCATCAGTCCTTGGCCTCTCTGTAGCTCAGTTTCTTCATCTGTAAAATGGAAATCATAATAACATCTACCTCGTAGGGTAGTTGGATGAATTGATACACATAGGCTCTTAGAATAATACTTGGCACATGGCATGCAAGTATTTCGTTTCATTTGTTATAGCTACTCAGTGCTTAAAATGTTTTGCTTAAAGAAAAATATAAATGAGTTGCCAGTATTTCTTAATCAGATTTTTCTGTGAAAATCCAGATGTTCGGATTCTTCTGAAAAGTTTGAAGATCTGCTCTCATTCTACCTAATGTGATAATAGCTAGCTGGAGCTGGATCACAGCTGGGTACTCCCACTCCATGGTCTATGCCCTTTGGGGAGCTGCTCTCATTTCCTTTAACTCCCCAGCACCCATAGGCATATGATTTGAGACCCTTGCTTTCTGCTTTTTAAAATGCACAGGCTGAATATACTAAGACAGATGGTGTGCCAGCCACACACTCACCTGGCAGGCCTCACACCTGCTATTCACCCATTTAAAGACAAGGAATCTGATCTCCGAGAGGCTAACTCACTCAGTGTTGGAAGAGCAGAGTCTCAGAGCCCCGGTCTTTTGTTCTTGATTCGACACTCTTCACCGACCTCTGGGCAAAAGCCTGACTCAGAAGCAGCTCAGGGAGCACTCTCAGTGCTGGCAGTGGGGTGGGATGGAAAAGGCCTGAGGGCTGCCGGGCAGCTCACACCTGTACTCCCAGCAATTTGGGAGGCTGAGGCAGGCAGATCACTGGAGCTCAGGAGTTCCAGACCAACCTGGGCAACATGGCAAAACCCTATCTCCACAAAAAAATACAAAAATGAGCCCAGCGTGGTGGTATGTGCTGTGGTACCAGCAACTGGGGAGGCTGAGATGGGAGGATCACTTGAACCCAGATTCGGCCACAGCACCCCAGCCTGGGTGAAGAGCTAGACTCTGTCTCAAAAAAAAAAAAAAAAAGCGGGGGTGGGGGGAGGGGGCACCTGAGAGCTCTGCCCACCCTTCCTGGCTCCATGGACATTAGGGGCCAAGACAGCTGTGACTCTCAAGTAGGGTTACTAGATAAAATTCAGGATGCCCAATTAAATTTGAATTTCATATAAATTTCAAATAAATGATCGATTTTTTTTAGTATAAATATATCCCATGCATTATTTCAGATATACTAAATTTTTATACTAAAAATTTCATTGATTTCCAATAAACAACGAATTATTTTACTAAGTTTCAAATAATGCATAAGGCTTCCATATGCTAAAATAAAAGTGTTCATTTATCTAAAATTTACATGTAACCCAGTGCCCTGTACTTCTTTATTTGCTAAATCTGGCAACGCAGCCGTAAGAAAGCCTGAGAAGGGAAAAGAGCAGGGATCTTCAATCCACCGCTGCTTAGGAACTCTGGCTTGGGACAGCAGCAAGGCAGCCCACCACCCCTCACGCTCACCCCAAATCAGAACTTTTGTTGTCCTCCTGACACTTATTTTCCGAGTCAGTGCTGTTTTTATTTCGTATTGTGGGCGCCATTCTTGTCTCAGTGATGAGGCCTCCAAGGGTCTTCATCCAGCTCTGCCGCTGCCTCATTTCTGCAGTCACCAGGAAGCTCATCAGTGGTGGGAAACAGCGGGGATGGTCGCCAGATGATTCAGGGTTTTGTTTGTTTGTTTGTTTGGCGGGGGGGCGACGAAGGAGCGGAATTGGTTGCTTTTTTTTTGTTTTTTGTTTGTTTGTTTGTTTGAGGCTTTATCAATGCTACATTCCTCGTGGGCTGAGACCAGGGCGAGTTTCCAGGGGCCCCTGGACTGCACCCTCTCCTGCCGAGAGCGGCGAGACCGCCCGGGAGCCGCTGTGCCTGGGAACCACAGGCGGGCCGAGTTCGTTCCGGGGCCTCTCGCCTGCCTGTCCGCCAAGCCCTTGCCCAGGCCGAGGCTGCTCCCGCGCTCGCGGGCCGTGGACAGCACAGACACCCGGCGCCGGGACTGCCTCCGCGGCTGGGGCTCTAGACTTTCACTGGCAACCACAAGGACCTGGGGTGGGGGAAGGCAGCAGGTGGAGCGCAGGCCTGGCTGAGAAAGCCTCTGCCCTACCCGGACCCCAACCTGGGGCGGCGCGATAGCCCCTGCAGGCACCTGCCCAGGTGAAAGGGGCAGAGGAAGCGCGTGACAGCTCTGAGTCCGCAGGAGAGCGTGCGCGCGGACACAGGGACACACACGCCCACACACAGCTCGGCCTTGACTTGGGCCCAGCCGCCCTCTCTGCCAATCCACCCACCTCCTAGGGTTAACAATCAGGCCCGAGGCAGGGCCAGCTGTTCCCGGTGGAAGGCGACAGCGACAACTGGAAGACGCGCTAACCTCCAACTCCACCTGTGGCACCATTTCCTGACTCCTGAAACCCAAGGCTGCAGGTCAACACTAAAACAGATTTATTCTGGGAGAAGAGGCGCTGCCCCTACCTCCTGCAAAGAGGCCAGGAACTGTGGCCAAAAGATGCGACCACGCACACGGGGCAGTTCCCAGGGAGCCCAGTGCAGAGAGAGGATGCCCCGCCCCTAAACTGTCAGGGTCTTGCTGCTCTTGTCTTCCAAGCCTTCCTCACTACCACCCCCACCTTCCTTCTCCAGGTCCAGCCGTCGTTCAACTAACCCTGTTTGGTTTTCTGCTTTGCACTTGGCACTACCTGATGTTACATATTTGTTAGTTTATTGCCTCTGTCTCACCTGGCCCCTTCTAACACCCCCAGCACCTACAACAGTACCTGACATACAAAAGCTTCTTCAGCATTGTGGTGGACGCTATAATAGCCTTGCCTCCGCTGAAGAGAGCTGCCTGGCCCAAGTCACAGCATCCTCCCCAGGCTGGACTGATGGCGGTCCAGCATCTGTGCCCAATTCCGAACAACTTTGAGGAGCAGGTCTAGCTCCCGAGCGTCCTGTGGGTTTAGCCGAGGCTGTTGCTTGGTCTCCTTTTGTGCACTCTTAAATCTGTCCCCTACTCCTCAAACAGCCTGCACGACAAACTCTGCCTCAGTTGGCTTCCCAGGAAACCCAACCACAAACCACAGCAATAAATACTTGTGGAATGAACGTGGGGACTGGGGGAGAAAGGGCTTTCTCTTTATTGGAGGACTCTATTGTTGATCACCTCCCACATCCAAAAAATACCTGAAATCTATGTACCTCTCTCCCCATCCAATGCCACCACCATAGTCAAAGCCACCACCCTCTCCTTTGGTGCTCTGCTTACCTCTGCAGCAGCTGCTGTTGTTGCTCACCCCAGGTCTCCTCCACCCTCTTCTGAGCCGCAGCTGCGGCGGAGGATTACTGAGACCCCTGGCAGCTCCCACCTCTAGTGCTCCTCCACTTGAGGGCGTTTTCCAGCAACACCACAGTAGCTTGTTGAGCCTCTAAGCAGGGCAGCCCACAAGGATTAGGGATTTAACACCCCCAGGGACACGCCTCAACCCACAGGTGCAAGAGTCAATAAATAAATACCCCATCTCATCCCTCAGGAGGACGACGCTAAGACACGTTCCACAAAGTGGGCTTCAGCCCCAGATGCCCACAGCGGCAACCCATCATTAATCCGCCCTTTATTTACTGGCTTTTCTCTCTTCTCTCCTTTCCCAGATTCCCTCACTTGTGCTTCCCAAATAACAACCACCTGCACCCCAGTCCGTGTCTCAGTGTCTGCATTTGGGGAAATCCACACGAGGCCAGCCCCCTACCCAGCCTCTTCTCTTCTACTTTGCTGCTTTGAGCCTCCAGAAGACAGCCTTGCAGAGACACTGGCCTTCTCTCAGCTTCTTTCACGCCACAGGAACTTCAATTGTGTGACTTAATGTATTCTTTCATTCAACAACTATTCACTGAGTGCCAACTGTTCGAGGCACTGGGATGCAGCAGAAAACAAAAGTCAAAAATCTTTGCCCTCATGGAACTGAGGGTGTCCATCTACCATTAAGTCTCAGCTTCAGCATCCCATTCTCAAAGTCATTGTACCTGTCCTGCCCCTCCGCCGTCTAACATCCCCTAATAACTACCCCCACAGAGCTCAGTCCCTTCATGTTGTATCTGTTACCAGATGGTTCTGTCACCACCATACTGACTCCATCAGCACAGGGCTATGCCTCTGTCACCCACTGCCCACTGTACCCTCTGCCCTTAGCATCATGTTTGATGCCCCATTAGGGCTCAGAAAACACTGGAATGATAAATGAATGAATGAACTAATGCCACCATTGTTGTGACTGAAAGATAAGAAGAAAAAGAGAAACTCATCCTCATGAATGGATAAAGAGAGGCAGTCAAGGAGTAAAATTTCACAGTGACCAGTACGTGGTCAGCACTAAGGCTGAGATGATCACAAATTTTGGAGTCCTAGACCATCTGGTAGCATCAGGAATGTCCCTGGGGCCTGGAAAGAGTGGCAAGGGGGAGAAACAGCAAGATGCAGAAAGGTCAGGTCACCAAAAGCTTATCTCCCTCCTTCACCGTCTCCCAGCTACAGAATGTCAGAGATGGAAGGAAGCTCAGAGGCCATCATTTTCTCTCATTTCACAGGTGAGAAGACCGAGACTTACAAGCCCCTTGGCCTAGTGAAGGGTCTACAATTAGTGACAAGCTTCCAAACTCCAAGCTCATGACTTGCTAATCTGAGCCTCAGGGTGGTTCGTTGTAGGCTTGCAGTGGACTGAATGTTTGCGTCTCCCGAAATTCAGGTGTTGAAGCCCTGGTCCCAGTGTGACGGTATTTGGAGATGGGGCCTTCAGGAGGTAATAGGTCACATAGGTGGAGGCTTCATGAATGGATTAGTGCCCTCATAAGAGGCCCCACAGAGCTAGCGAGCTCTCTGCCATGCGAGGATACAAGGCAGCTGTCTGCAGCCTGGAAGAGGGCCCTCACCAGAACCCAACCGTGCTGGTACCCTGAGCTCAGATTTCCCAGCCTCCAGAACTGTAAGAAGTAAATGTTTGGTGTTTAAGCCACCCAGTCTATGGTAATTTGTTATAGCAGCCAGAATGGATGGAAACAGGGCTAGAGGAGCAGCCTCTCAAGCCAGTGCCCTCAGCCATTTGCAGCTCATTGTTCTAGGGGAGAGGGCTTCCAGGCTATGAGTCAGCAATCAGTGACTCATAGGATGGCATACCTCTCTCTTTGGAATCTAACACTTTCTCCTTCCTTTCTCCCCACAAAAGACTGTTCTAGGGAGACTCCTGCTTTCTAGAACTTATGCTTTGGATTCCAACAACCCCTTTCAGAGTCAAACTCTTGCCCCATTCCCACATTTAGGGTTCCTCAAAAAAGCTCAGTGTCCCCAGGAGTCTGTGCATCCCAGATGTGCCTTGGACAGTTAAAGCAAGCCTCCTTCGTTGGCACTGTATGGGGTTCTGCCCATTTTTTTGGATTTTGTCCCAGAAATAAGCCTCAGCCCAAACTGAATGGCAGATTGTCAATGATAACTAGGAAGTGTCCCAACCAGTCTTTTTATACCTTGTCTTCAGTATATCAGAAGAATGAGCAAACACATAGAAAAAAATAGCCCACATATATTGAAGGCTGATTATGTGCCAAGAACTAAGGTAAGCACTATATTGGTTTTATTGCAACAATCCTATGAGGTAGGTGCTTTTATTATCAGCCGCATTTACTTATGAGGAAACTGAGGCTTAGTGAGGTTAAGTGACTTGCCCAAGGCCACACAACTCATAGGTGAAAGTATTAGAAATCAAGCCCCATCCCCTTCCTAGCAGCCTTGCCCCCACTTCCCTCCCCTTCCTCCAGACTGACTCTCTTGCTCTGTCTGTCTCTCTCTTTCACACACACACACACCCCCCACACACACACACCCATTGTTATGCAGAGAAGTGGATAGGGAGTTAGTGATGTGTCCTGTAGGGTGTATTTCTTTAGAGCATTTACAGTTTTAAAGCGGATGTCTAAAGAGGCAATACTAACCGCAGAATGGATAGTTCTCTGCCTTACAGTGTCCCAGTTGTAATTTGTTACTATTTAATAGCGAAAGAACAAAAATTTGGGAGTTAGCTGCTTTTTGGAAAACTAGAGTGAATTCAAGATCCTCTCTAAAACCCCACGGTCACTTGGATTTGACACGCATTCTTGAGTGGAAGCAAGAGGATGGCATGACAGTTAGTTCACTGGTAACTGCATAACCCACAACCCATTTTGATTATGGCACATCCAAGTGAGTAATTATGACAGGTGTATTATTAATAGTTGTGGCATTTAGAAAGTATTATAGCATTTTCTTTCTCCCAATATTTTTAGACTTTATCAAAATCTGAGTATCCTCAGGGGAGTATATTCCCTGACATGGGAACATCATCCATCATGCATGTGGCAGTTGGAAAGAGATGCTCTAAAAAAAAAACTGCAGGCACAGAAGGCACTTTGCTGAGATATATAGGAAGCCCCAACAGTGAGTAAGGCACCTTTGTATTTATTCAAGAAGCTCCCTGACCCTACGTCTTCCATGAAATCTTCCTCTATATTCTGTCATTACATGCCAGGGCCAGGTAGACCGGCAATGGGAATGACTAGTGTGCAATTGGTCCTCAGGTGACTAATGCAAAAATTTATTCATTCATTCATTTATTCGCCCACTTATTCACTGAACTGATATTTATTAGCACTTGCTATGTAGCAGACAGAGTACTCTGCATTGGGGTTACAGTGCTGATTCAAGTAAACCTAGTCTCTGCCTTCATAAAAATTACAGTCTCAAAGACGATGATACCCATGACAATGAGACTCTGCGCAGAAGAGAGGACCAGATGTCAGCCTAGGTCTCCATGGGATTCATTCATTCATTCCGCAGACATTTAGTGAATGTGACTGTGTGCTGGGACACAGGAAAAATCAGACAAGAGTTCATAGTCGAGAGGCAGAGGCAGAATGCCAATGTGACATGGTAAGTTCTACTGGGTTCAGTCATGGCATAGGTGCATGTAACATTTGTGCATGCATTAAACAGCAAAAAAGAGAGAGAGAGAGAAAGCAATCAGCTAAATAACACAGTGATTCATCTACCATTCCTTTCAGTAAGCAATGCCCCAGCATTGACCTGAGATAGCAAAGGTGAAACTTGTGTATCCTCAGTATTTTCCAGTTCCCATGTACCTCTCTTGGTGTGATCACTGCCCACCTCACTGACATTCATTTATTATTGAAAACACACATTTTTTTCTCATGCAAGAGCCCCTAAGCTCAAGGCATTACTGCATCCAGCAATCAGGCAAAGATTCAGGCATCTGTTTCATCACTGGCTGGACTGGACTTCTTATGGGCTGTGATGTATTTTACAGGCAGGGTAACCAGATAGTTTATCATCCAACTGCTGAGAGAGAAGTGAAGCACTATTAATAATTACACCAGAAGATGAGGCATAAACAGATTGTCCTGGGAAAGCCACACATAGGGCATCCCTCTTCACAGGTAGGTGACTTAAGGGATTCTTATTTATTTATTCTTTAATCTAAAAAAAGAGGCTCTGGGTAGTGGCTTCTGCCTATAATCCCAACATTTTGGGAGGCCAACACAGGAGGGTCATTTGAGGCCAGGAGTTCGAGACCAGCCTGGCCGACACGGCAAGACCTCGTCTCTGTGAAAAATAAATTTAAAAATACAAAGAAGGGTTTTTTTAAAAAGAAAATAATGTGTTTTGCTCTACAGATATGTAGAATGTAAATGTAAAAATGTTTTCTAGTTTTCATTTTACTTTTATTTTAAAATAGAGTAAAAGTTCACCTGATTATTCAAAAGGAATACAGTGAAAAGTCCTCCTCCCAGTCCTGTCCTCAGCCATTCACTTGCCCCAAGAGCAACAAATGTCACTAAATTCCTGCAGGTCCTTCCAGAGATGTTTAATGCATATTCAAGCATATATATATATTTGAAATAACTTTTGCAAAGATGGTTACAAAAGCACACAACCATGTGATACGTTGCTAGGCCCTCCCAAGGCCTTGGGGGAGGTTTCTAGAGGCAATTGAGGGGCTTAGCAGCTTAAGTGCCATTACCCTGTGGTAGACACCATTGGCCAGCAGGGTTCTACGTACAGTCTGATCAGTCAACTGCACATGATTTGGAAGGTGGAAGGGAGGCAGAAGGCAGAAGCCCTTCTTCCACTGAAGCGGTAGTGGGTGAGGCTGGCTTCAGCAGACATGAGTTTGTGGAGTGGCCACTGGGCTCCATATTCCACAGTTCGTCACCCACTTTGGAGCTATAGGCTGTAAATGAGCTATGTGGGTCCTGCAGCAGATTTCACCTGTTTTTGTTTGTTTGTTTGATTTAATGGAATTTCCATTTTAGCATGCAGGAAAGAAGAGAGAGGAATACAATGAACACTATTATAACAAGCTTCCTCCTAATATATGATGCATATTATTTCACTACGGATATATATAATTTATTTAACCTGTCCCCATGGATGGACATATAGATTGCTTCTCATCCTTTGCTGTAATGAATGACCTTGACCATACATCATTTTGCATATGTGCCCGAATACCTGCAGGGCAAATTCCTGGAACTGGAATTACCAGGTCAAAGGGCAAATACATATATCACTTAGGATTCTGTTTGGTTGCTCACAACAGAAAAGGCAAGATAACAGTCACTTGAACAAGATAGAGACTTATTTCTCCCTCAAATAAAAGGAGTCTGGAGGCAGGCAATCCAGGGCTGCCATGAGGCTTCCCAGTGTCATGAGGGACTAGAATTCTATCCTTTTGCCCTGCCATTCTCTATCCAAAGTTTATACAACTGCAGAGGCCTTCTTTAAGTATTAGGTTGGTACAAAAGTAATTGTGGTTTTTGCACCGACCTAACAACAAAATACAAAATTGCAAATAGTTATTTGGAATGAGAAAAAAAGTCACAACATATTATACATTATAAAAAGCTGTAAGACTACAAACATCACAAAATCCAGGAAAAATAATGTTATAATTATTCAGCTGCTCAATATACCTTTATAATTTTTTCCCACACTTTGGGGGCTGCATTATCTTTGATCACTTTTTCACAGGACAAGATTGTGCAATATTATCTTCTGGAGAAGAAACAGAAAGGTAATTGATGTTTTCCTCTAGCATAGCTTATTAAAATTTATTTTTATTATTGACAGCTGGTATGTATAAAACATATGAGACATACTCATTTTTTGTAGTACTGCGACAGGCTTGTGCCTTACAAATGTAAGAATTCTGATAAACTCTATAATTCATGATGCCAATTTACAAAACTGGTATATTTATAAGTATATAAGCTAAACTCCTGGGCATATTTCTCATAGGAAAAAGCTTCCATTTTGACTAGGCATCAATAAGTAGTAAATTGTCTACTTAGAATTTCACACAACTGATAAGTGGAAGAATATTACACAGACTAGTTTCCAGATCATGCATTTCAATCACTTTCCTCCACTACCAACGTACTTCCGATGCTGTACATAGAACACATTCTTATTGTGATCTGACCTCTCGCCCTGCACCTTTGTGTCATAAAGCCAGGTGAGCTGGCACTGTAAGCAGCAGAGGTACTCATAGAACCATTCCTGTAAGAAAATGACTAGCAAATGACCACAAATTATGGAAACACCCACCAAATACCAGCTAAATGCATCCCAGCTCAACTTCCTCTTAGCTGGATCCCAGAAATTCCCATGGCTCTTCCAGTACAATCCAACATAAGGAAAGTACGATACAGGGAAAATCAGTGTAGAAACAGACAGTAGTCTTAATAGTTGCAGTTGAAATATACTTTTGCAAAGATGGTTACAAAAGCACATGACCATGTGATACTTTGTTAGGCCCTCCCAAGGCCATGGGAGAGGTTTCTAGAGGCAAGTGAGGGGTTTAGCAGCTTAAGCGCCATTACCCTGTGTTAGATGCCATTGGGCAGCAGGGTTCTACATACAGTCTCGTCAGTCCTGCATGATTTGGAAGGTGGAAGGGAGGCAGAAGCGCTTCTTCCACGGCAGCGGTAGTGGGTGAGGCTGGCTTCAGCAGACATGAGTTTGTGGAGTGGCCACTGGGCTCCATATTCCTCAATTCGTCACCTACTTTGGAGCTATAGGCTGTAAATGAGCTATGTGGGTCCTGCAGCAGCTTTCACCTGTTTTTTGTTTGTTTGTTTGTTTTAAGGGAATTTCCATTTTAGCATTCAGGAAAGAAAAGAGAAGAATACAATGAACACTCATGTACCATCCACCTGGTCTCAACCATTGTTAATATTTGACCATTTTTTGCCTTGTAACTGAATCATTTCTTAGTAAATTAAAAACATCGTGACACTTCACCCCGAAATACTTCAACATGTATCTCCAAAACCTAGAGAAAAAATTCCAAATAACCATACCAGAATTATACCTAACAAAAATAGTAATCATTCCCTAATATCATCCAAAACTCACTTTATATTCAAATTTCTACAATTGTCCTAAAAATGTCTTTTATAGCTTTTCTTTGGAACCAGAATCCAATAAGTTTCATACTGTGAGTTTATTTATTATGTCTCTTAAGTCTTGCCTAATCTAGGACAATCCCCCTTCATCTTTTTTTTTATGGCGTTGAGTCTTTGAAGAGATCAGGCCCACTGTCATGTAGAATATCCTACGTTCTAAATACATCTATTTTCTCATGCTCTCATTTAAGCAGTATTAGTATATTCTACAAATTGAGGTAGATCTAAAGGCTTGTTTTTTTAAAGCCAGGTTTACTAAGGTAAAACTTAGGCATGGTAAACTTCATCCTTTTTAGTTTACGGTTGTATTTGTTTTGATAAATGCATATAGTCATGTAATCTAAAAACTTGGTTTAATTCCGATTTAATGCAATTTATCAAATACTTTAAATGATGCTATGAACTTCCTATTGGATTTCATATCACATCAGCAGGCACATAATGTCTAGTTGTCCTATTATTAATGATACTAATTTAGAACATTTGGTTCTTATAGCTTTCTGATCTCTGAATGTGTGTTGGTTTTCTATTGCTATGCAAAAAATTACTACAAACTTGGTGGCTTAAAACAACACCTACTTATTAGCTCATAGTTCTACAGGTCAGAAGTCAGGCACGGCATTGCTAGGCTCCCACTCAGGCTATCACAAGGCTAAAATCTGGGTGTTGGCCAGCTACATTTTCTTTTTTTATTTTTTTGAGAGGGAGTTTCACTCTGTTACCCAGGCTGGAGTGCAGTGGCACGATCATGGCTCATTGCAACCTCCGCCTCCCGGGTTCAAGCAATTCTCCTGCCTCAGCCTCCTGAGTAGCTGGGATTACAGGCATGCACCACCATGCCTCGCTAATTTTTGTATTTTTAGTAGAGATGGAGATTCACCATGTTGACCAGGCTGGTCTCAAACTCCCGACCTCATGTGATCCACCCACCTCCGCCTCCCAAAGTGCTGGGATTACAGGCATGAGCCATCACGCCTGGCCTACATTTTCATCTGGAGCTCAGAGTCCTCTTCCAACCTCTTTAAGGTTGGTGGCAGAATTCAGTTCTGACTGATCTTAATTGTCAAGGGAAATTTTGACCTGATGCTACTCAGTGGTGACTTGAGGGAGTTCATCTGGAACCCATAGGAGTCTTTGGAATGCCTACTAGTACCTAGTGAAGGTTAATTTTATGCCAACTTGACTGAGCCAAGGGATGCCCAGATTAAATGTTATCTCTGGATGTGTCTCTCAGGGTGTTTCCTAGTGAGCACAGCACCACCTGTACCAGGTGGCACCGGTCACAGTACCAGGTGGCACCGGTCACAGTACCAGGTGACTGGTAAGTCACCCTGGCCACAAAACTAGCAAGCCTCTCACTCCTCTCTTTATCTCAGCACCCCTCTCTCCCCATCCAATCCTTAGTAATCCGTTAGCTCTACCTTCAAAATTCATCTAGAACATGATGGCCACAGTCCCACCACAGTCCCCAGCTTATTGTAGCAGCATCCAGCTGTTCTCCCTGCTTTCATTCTTGTCACCTAAATCTACTCGTAACACAGCTGTTGGAATGATTTCCTTAAAGCATGTCATATCACGTCACTATGTGACATGTTGGATCACAGTTCTTCATTGGAATCTGACATTATTGTAACAGCCAGCTCTTGCAATGGCCTACAAAGCTCTCCAGAATCTGAGGGTTATGCCAGGTCCAGTCTCCAGTTACCACCTCCATGTTCATAAAGGAAAACAGGAAGAGCATACCCGGAGTGAAGCAAAGGGGCCTTCCAAGGGTTTGAACCATGATAACAGAGAGAGCTCTCGGGGGAGGACCAGCAGACTTGGTTTCTCATCCTTGCTTTGCCACTAACTCTAAGGACCTTGGACTACTTATTGCCTGCTCCAACCATCCCTTTCTTTTTGTGCAGAGAGCTGGATCATATAATCTCACAGGTTCCTTCCAGCTTGGAAATTCCACAATCGACAACCAAGGTGCCAACTCCATTAACAAGGGAGGTAAGTGCATATCATAGACACACCTTTCCTGCCTAAAGCATCTAAGTTACCAGTACAATGTGTTAAAGGAAAAATAAACAAATAACCAGTGCCTGCTGGGAAGTCCTTTTCTGGGAGAAGCAGAAGCTCTAAGAAAATTACTTGGAACGGGGGAGTTATAAAGAGAACTGAGTGACTGAAAGGTTGTCCGTAAAGGCTGCCACTACTCACCTCAGAGACGTGTTTATAATCAGTGTGCTTATTCTTTTGGTGTAACAATTATGATAATGGCAAGCAAAAATGTAGACTCCACAATATGCCAGGGAAAAGGCTAGGAATAAACTTAATTCCTGAAAACCTATATTTAAGAAGCCATGATGCTAAAAAGGCAGAGTTTTGTGCATATACACGGATCTATAAATAAGTTGAAGCTTGTGTTGGTTTATAGACACATCTGGCCATACGCCTGTGCTTAGGTGTACATGCCTATACACACATTCACATATTGGAGCCTGGCTCTTTAAAATGGGGGATAATCACACTGGAAATTATTCTAAGCTTTGCAGAGACATAAATGACCAAACTATCTCCTGACTCCTGAATTACATTACCCAGAAAGAACTTAATAACATGTTATTATCACTTCTCCTCACTGACAGGATTTCAGGGCTGAAAAGACAAACAAGGAACGTGTTCATAATCACCAGCACAGTCACCTCTGCTGAGCTGCGACCACTGCTAATTCCAGGTAAATGCTTCGGGGTGGAAGAAAGCCTGGAGCTGTAATGTAACGGTGCTTGGTAATTGTCGCTAGTTCAGCTGGGCCATCACCATCTGAGAGGGGGCCTCCAGGAGCTCATGGAGCCAACAGAGAGTCCCATGGGGTGAAGGGCAGTGAAGAGAGACTACATTATGGGAACCAGAATAGAATTTCTCAGTTCAACTGAGATGATATAGGTGAAATTCCTTATAAACTGTAAAGTGCTCCACAAATGTGACTGTGAATGTGAGGGGATAGCATTAATGGGTCCTGTTTGGGTTCTCAGGGCTGCCATTTACAGCTGCAGACTGTGCACTGTTCAACTTCTGAGAATGTCATTAGTCTATGTGAATGATGCTCCCTGGAGTTGTGCATTGTGGCAGTCCTGTTGGTTGAAATGGGCCCAGTTGACTGATAAAGACCAATATGACAGCGAATGTTGTTCTCCTGGACAATGCTTAAGCCTTAATGATGGACCATCCAGGAGACAGTCAACAGTTCTAACGGCAATTTGCCAGTGCTTTGGGAGGTTTGTTTCAGAGTAATTAAAAGGCAACTACAAACAAGATCATTGAGGGAAGGAGCCATATCTTATTCATATCTTAGTATCCCAGTCTCGCAATATGTTTGGTATGTGATGAATATTTAGAAAACGTTTGTTGAATTTACGATGAATAGTGAGTGGGTGGTGCCAGGCACAATGGTTCATGCCTGTAATCCTAACATTTTGGGAGGCCAAGGTCAGAGAACTGCTTGAGCCCAGGAATTTGAGACCAGCCTGGGCAACATTGGGAGATCCTATCTCCACAAAACAATTTTTTTTTTGAGACGGAGTCTCACTCTGTTGCCCAGGCTAGAGTGCAGTGGTATGCTCTTGGCTCACTGCAACCTCTGCCTCCCAGCTTCAAGAAATTCTTCTGCCTCAGTCTCCTGAGTAACTGGGACTATAGGCGCCTGCCACCACGCCTGGATCGTTTTTGTATTTTCAGTAGAGATGGGGTTTCACCATGCTGGCCAGGCTGGTCTCGAACTCCTGACCTCGTGATCTGCCCGCCTCGG
Source organism: Macaca fascicularis (assembly GCF_037993035.2). Classification (NCBI taxonomy): domain Eukaryota; kingdom Metazoa; phylum Chordata; class Mammalia; order Primates; family Cercopithecidae; genus Macaca; species Macaca fascicularis. Next base: position 145,918,331 of record NC_088381.1, on the reverse strand, counting down.
CCTCCCAAAGTCCTGGGATTACAGGCGTGAGCCACCGCGCCCAGCCTACAAAACATTTTTAAAAATTAGACGGCCATGATGACACACACCTGTAGTCTTAGCTATCCAGGAGGCTGAGACAAGAGTATCACTTGAGCCCAGGAGGATGAGACTGCTGTGAGCTATGATCACATGACTGCACTCCAGCTTGGGCAACAGGCTGAGACCCTCTCTCCAAAAAAAAAAGAAAAAAAGCAAGAATGGATTGATATTGAATGAATGACTCCCTGGGGTCAGCTCCTGGGAAGAATAATTGGGTTGTGATCGTTGCAAAAAGCGTGTTTATTTCAACAGATACAACTGCATACTCTGCCCCATGTCGCCTTTTTCCATTAATAGGGTTATGGGAAGCCTTTTGTGAAATATGTTGTGAAGGACCATTGACATGTCATGGTTTCAGCAAGAGTTTGTCCAGGATTTGTGATGTGTCTCATCCAGTGCTAGGTGCTGCAGGCCTGTGCGATGGTGATGGCAGTGGGGACAGCAAACAGCACAGGTTGTGGTCCTTATCATCAAGGAGCTTCCAATTTAGATGGTTTGGTCACATGAAAGTTCATATAAAAATTAGAATAATGGCCGGGCGCGGTGGCTCAAGCCTGTAATCCCAGCACTTTGGGAGGCCGAGACGGGTGGATCACGAGGTCAGGAGATCGAGACCATCCTGGCTAACACAGTGAAACCCCGTCTCTACTAAGAAATACAAAAAACTAGCCGGGCGAGGTGGCGGGCGCCTGTAGTCCCAGCTACTCGGGAGGCTGAGGCAGGAGAATGGCGTGAACCCGGGAGGCGGAGCTTGCAGTGAGCTGAGATCCGGCCACTACACTCCAGCCTGGGCGACAGAGCGAGACTCCGTCTCAAAAAAAAAAAAAAAAAAAAATTAGAATAATGCTGCCAAGTGGTATGAACAAAAAATACCACTGAGCAGCAAAGATGGTGAGTGTTACCAGAGGCCAGGGCAGAAAGCACAGGACTGCTCCTCTGCCACTGGTTATATGTTCTTAAGACATCTACTTATTTGTCTGAGCCTCTGTGACCCAGTTTGTAAGACAGGTAATCATGTCTGCCACGCAAGGTAGGGACTAAACTCTTTAGGACACAGGTCCTTAAACAGCAGATTGAAACAGATATTTAAAGTGCATAGCACAGTACCTGACACATGGGAGAAGTTTCCAGAAGGCTGGTTCCTGTACAAGGATTTTTCGGTCACAAGTGCAGAATCCTAACTGATCACAACCTAAGCACAAAAGTGGGGTGGGGAGTGGGGGGACATGACTTATTGATTTATATAGCCCCCAAAGTGCAAGAATACATAGGCTTCAGGCATAGCAGGATCCAGGAACTCAACTGATGTCACCAGGGCTCTGCCTCTATTGCCATTTCTCACACAAGCTTTCTCTAGAGGTAAGAATAGGCAGCAGCAACCCGAGTTCAGGTTAGCCCCAGGAGGAGCTCCTCTTCCCAGAAATTGGGGGATGAAAGTCCCCAGGAGGTCTCTGATTGGTGCAAATCAGTTCATGCACCATCCCTTACCCAATCACTGTGGCCAGAGGAATTCAATGATCTGATGGGCAGTGCCTGAGTTTGGTTCCCACTCCTTTGCTGATGTGGGTGAGGGCAGTGGTAGGACCACCCAAACTACCTGGAATGAGTTTCTGAGTGGGAATAGGCTACCTAGTTCTTCTGTCAACTCAGAAGAAATTAATAAAAGTGAAAGCTGCTTGTTTCTCGGGGGTGAAAAATGGGAAAGCTCATATTTCTTTACGGAAACAAAAAATAGGCCGACTCACGGCTGTAATCTCAGCACTTTAGGAGGCTGAGGCAGGCGGATCACGAGGTCAGGAGTTCGAGACCAGCCTGACCAATATGGTGAAACCCCCTCTCTACTAAAAATACAAAAATTAGCCAGGCGTGGTAGCGGGCGCCTGTAATCCCAGTTACTCAGGAGGCTGAGGCAGGAGAATTGCTTGAACCCGGGAGGCGGAGGTTGCAGGGAGCCAAGATCACACCACTGCACTCCAGCCTCGGCGACAGAGCTAGACTCCGTCTCAAAAAAAAAAAAAAAAAAAAAAAAAAAAAAAATATATATATATATATATATATATATATATATAATATATATATGTTAGTATGCGAACGTGAACACAGTGTGTGTACGTGTGTGGGGTGGGGGGGCTTCCCTAGACCGACTACGGGAGTGAGTGGTACCCGCTGGCCAGGCAAGCGGGACTCAGCGACCCTACCAGGAAACAGGCACACGGTTTCTCTGCGCAAAGCGGGGAGCGCATCCGGAGAGGGTCCCCGGAGGACTAGGGGTGTCGGAGCTCAGCCCTGGTTAGAGGGAGGGCAGAGGCATGCAAAATGGAGAGAGGCAGGGACGCGCCCCGCCTGGCTGAGCCTGGAGCCGGTGTCTGAGCGGCTATTCTGGACACGCACTGGGCAGGAACATCCTGGCGCCCAGAGGAGAGCAGGGCATGGACACCGAGCCGCTCGCGGTCAGAACAGCCGGGCAGCCGACCGTGGCCGCCGGGAGGGGCTGGGCTAGGCGCCGGCACAGCCCGCGAAGCCTCCTTCCCTAACGTTCTGTTCCATTTTCTCAGTATTGAAAGTAAAAGGGCGGGGGCAGGGACGGGGGGCTGTTTACTTAACATCCTGTAACTGCGGCCTTGAGTAACCAAGCATTTAATGTCAAAGAACAGGAGAGGGGAAAGGGAGAGAGAGAGGGAGACAGAGACAGAAATCAAGCATGGGCATAAAATGTGCCGTCATCATCGTCACGTTCAATCATTTACATGCATGTTTGTCCCGTGCATGCTATTTTTCTAAACTATATTTAGGACACAGGAGTTAGGAGAGCAAGCTCAGAGTCGGACTGCACACATCCCAGCCACCTCCTACAGCGAGGTACTTAGCCTCTCTGTGCCTCAGTTTCCTCCTCGGTGAAATGAGGTACAGTACTTGCGAAAATTAGAATGGTTTTTACAAAGTATGTTAAAGTACTTAGCACCTAACTATTATTATTATTGACTTTATGGTGCTATCGTCAGGAATTACCATCAACATGGTGCTACCTTTTCTGAGTTTATTATACCAACTCAGATACAGAAACACATTTTGGAATTTCTATTTGTAAAAATATCTGCTGGGCTGAAATAGACCCATAGAAAACATGTCCTGTTATAGGCTGAATTCTTTATTATTATTATACTTTAAGTTCTAGGGTACATGTGCACAACATGCAGGTTTGTTATATATGTATACATGTGCCATGTTGGTCTGCTGCACCCATTAACTCTTCATTTACATTAGGTATATCTCCTAATGCTATCCCTCCCCCCTACCCCAACCCCACGACAGGCCCTGGTGTGTGATGTTCCCCTTCCTGTGTCCAAGTGTTCTCATTGTTCAGTTCCCACCTATGAGTGAGAACATGCGGTGTTTGGTTTTCTGTTCTTGCAATAGTTTGCTGAGAATGATGGTTTCCAGCTGCATCCATGTCCCTACAAAGGACACGAACTCATCCTTTTTATGGCTGCATAGTATTCCATGGTGTATATGTGCCACATTTTCTTAATCCAGTCTGTCATTGATGGACATTTGGGTTGGTTCCAAGTCTTTGCTATTGTGAATAGTGCCACAATAAACATACGTGTGCATGTGTCTTTATAGCAGCATGATTTATAATCCTTTGGATATATACCCAGTAATGGGATGGCTGGGTCAAATGGTATTTCTAGTTCTAGATCCTTGAGGAATCGCCACACTGTCTTCCACAATGGTTGAACTAGTTTACAGTCCCACTAACAGTGTAAAAGTATTCCTATTTCTCCACATCCTCTCCAGCACCTGTTGTTTCCTGACTTTTTAATGATTGCCATTCTAACTGGTGTGAGATGGTATCTCATTGTGGTTTTGATTTGCATTTCTCTGATGGCCAGTGATGATGAGCATTTTTTCTTGTGTCTGTTGGCTGCATAGATGTCTTCTTTTGAGAAGTGTCTGTTCATATCCTTTGCCCACTTTTTGATGGGGTTGTTTGTTTTTTTCTTGTAAATTTGTTTGAGTTCTTTGTAGGTTCTGGATATTAGCCCTTTGTCAGATGAGTAGATTGCAAACATTTTCTCCCATTCTGTAGGTTGCCTGTTCACTCTGATGGTAGTTTCTTTTGCTGTGCAGAAGCTCTTTAGTTTAATGAGATCCCATTTGTCAATTTGGCTTTTGTTGCCATTGCTTTTGGTGTTTTAGACATGAAGTCCTTGCCCATGCCTGTGTCCTGAATGGTATTGCCTAGGTTTTCATCTAGGGTTTTTATGGTTTTAGGTCTAACATTTAAGTCTCTAATCCATCTTGAATTAATTTTTGTATAAGGTGTAAGGAAGGGATCCAGTTTCAGCTTTCTACATATGGCTAGCCAGTTTCCCCAGCACCATTTATTAAATAGGAAATCCTTTCCCCATTTCTTGTTTTTGTCAGGTCTGTCAAAGAACAGATGGTTGTAGATGTGTGGTATTATTTCTGAGGGCTCTGTTCTGTTCCATTGGTCTATATCTCTGTTTTGGTACCAGTACCATGCTGTTTTGGTTACTGTAGCCTTGTAGTATAGTTTGAAGTCAGGTAGCGTGATGCATCCAGCTTTGTTCTTTCAGCTTAGGATTGTCTTGGAGATGCGGGCTCTTTTTTGGTTCCATATGAACTTCAAAGTAGTTTTTTCCAATTCTGTGAAGAAAGACATTGTTAGGTTAATGGAGATGGCATTGAATCTATAAATTACCTTGGGCAGTATGGCCCTTTTCACGCTACTGATTTTTCTTATCCATGAGCATGGAATGTTCTTCCATTTGTTTGTGTCCTCTTTTATTTCATTGAGCAGTGGTTTGTAGTTCTCCTTGAAGAGGTCTTTCACATCCCTTGTAAGTTGGATTCCTAGGTATTTTATTCTATTTGAAGCAATTGTGAATGGGAGTTCACTCACGATTTGGCATTCTGTTTGTCTGTTATTGGTGTATAAGAATGCTTGTGATTTTTGCACACTGATTTTGTATCCTGAGACTTTGGTGATAGGCTGAATTCTAAGATGGCCCCCCAAATCCCCCCACTGCTACCCTCCCACCCCACCCCTATACATCATGTATAATCATCTCATTTTCAATGTGGGCCAAATACATGAATAGGATGGAATGTTACTTTGTGATTGGCTTATGTTGCCCGGCAAAAGTGAAAAGGTTTTGCTGCACAGTTAATTTGAAATTCATCAAAGGAGATTATCTGGGTGGGCCTGGTTTAATCAGGTGAGAGGAAATGGGTCCTTCCTGAGGTGGGAGAGACCCTCTCCTGCTAGCCTTGAAGAAGGAGCTATGCTGTGAACTGCCTATGGAGGGGTCAGCATTTAGGAACTGAACACTTTCCGTTGGGTGCAATGGCTCACGCCTGTAATCCCAGCACTTAGGCCAAGGCAGGCGGATCACCTGAGGTCAGAAGTTCGAGACCAGCCTGGCCAACATGGCGAAATCCCATCTCCACTAAAAATACAAAAATTCGCTGGGCGTGGTTGTGCACACCTGTAATCTCAGCTACTAGGGAGGCTGAGACAGAAGAATTCCTTGAGCCCAGTAGGTGGAAGTTGCAGTGAGCCAAGTTTGCACCACTGCATTCCAGCCTGGACGACAGAGCAAGATTCCGCCTCAAAAAAAAAAAAAAGGAACTGAACACCTCGGTCCTACAACCACAAGGAAATGAACTCAGTCAACAATCTGAATGAGCTCAGAAGACAACTTGGCACCTCAAATAAGAGTATATCCAGTCAGCTTTGACTGCAGCCTTGTGAGACCCTCTCTGATCAGAGGACCCAACTAAGCTGTGCGCAAACTCCTGACCCACAGACACTGGAGACAGGTGTGTGCTATTTTAAGCCCCTGAGTTACTGCTAATTTGTTATACAGGCTGAGGCACACAGATCACCTAAAGTCAGCAGTTCAAGACCAGCCTGGCCAATATTGTGAAACCTTATCTCTACTAAAAATACAAAAATTAGCCAGGCGTGGTGGTACACACCTGTAGTCCCAGCTACTCAGGAGGCTGAGGCATGAGAATCCCTTGAACCTAGGAGGCGAAGGTTGCAGTGAGCCGAGATAGTGCCACTGAACTCCAGCCTAGGTGACAGAGCGAGACTCCATCTCAAAAGAAAATGGTATGCATTCTATATCTGCTTAAAAACTGTTTAAATTCTGCTTAAAGGGTAAGAGACAGAGAGAGGAAATATGAATAAAAACATGGCCATGTTTTCCTGTGATTGAAAACGTGAAGTATCATCCATTCGACAGGCATTTATTAAGCATCTACTTAGTATGTGCAAGGCAGTGGACTGGGAATTTAATCAGAATCTGAAACCAACACTGAGGCCAGGCATGGTGGTTCATGTCTGTAATTCCAGCACTTTGAGAGACCAAAGCAAGAGGATCTCTTGAGCCCAGGAGCTCAAGACCAACCTAGGCAACACAGGGAGACCCTGGGTCTAAAAAATATTTTAAAAATTAGCAGGCATGGTGATGCATGCCTGTGGTCCCAACTACAAGGGAGGCTGAGGTGGGAGGATCACTTGAGCCCAGGACGTTGAGGCTGCAGTGAACCATGATCCTGCCACTGCACTGCACCCTGGGCAACAGAGCAAGACCCTATCTAAAAAAAAAAGAAAAGAAACGGAAACATGTTACTGATACTACCAAGAAGAATTAAAGGGAAAATTGTTAACATTGAAATATAAGGTATCCTTAAATCATTATTATCACAGCTTATATTTGTCAAGGATAAAGGTTTCTTTGAGCTAGGGAATGAATAACAATAATATTAATAGCAATAATAATAATAGCCAATCTAAAGTGTTTAGTTTGTGCCAGACAATGTGCTAAGCAGTTGAAGTGCCTCTTCTCATTCAATCCTTATTCAAATAACACTAAGAGGTTAGAAAGTGGGGACCATTACTATTTTCATGTTATAGAGGAATAAAAAGGGCAAGTGATTTGCCCAAGGACTCATACAGCTGGTAGAAGGCAGAGCCAGAATTTTAGTCCAGCTCTGTCTAGCAAATGCCATGCAAACATTTGTTGAACACCTATTATGTTTAAGATCCTATGCTAGATGCCGTGGGAGATTCAGAGAAGACTCAGATGTAGAACATAACCTCTTAGAGCTACCTATCCAGGGGAAGAGATAAGCACACAAATAACTAATACACAATGGAATGCGGTAAATGTGCTTCGACAGACACCCAGAGTGCAGGCATTTAGAGGAGGGCACAGTACAGGGGCCAAGGGTTTGGCCCTCTAAAGACTCGCTGAAAAATCAACTCACAAAAGGCAGATTAGCTAGAGAAAAGGCACACACATTTGTTTAATGTGTGTACATAGGAGCCTTCAGAATGAAGACCCAAAGATATCGGGGGAAATTGTTCATTTTTATGCTTAGGTTCAACAAAGTATGGACAGCCCTGTAGAAATATGATTGGACAAAAAGACTATGATCTAATGCTAATAAACACAGGGGAAACCCAGCAAGGTCTGTCTATCTAGATGTTTCTTGGCCTCTCTGAGCCTGCATTTCTTCCTCTGGTTATGGGGTAGGGCCCTCTCTGGAGTGAGACCTCTGGAATAACCTGCAGTCAAAAAAGGTAACATAAGAACATAATTTCTTTATGGCCAGTTTTTACACAGAACATTTCTAGGTTTTACGGCTGGTTTTCAAGAAAAAAGCGTTCCGGTTTCTCTGACCCACCTTGGGGAAGAGGGATTCTAGTTTCTATAGCTGGCCTGGGAGAGAATGGGATGGAGAGACAGGAGAGCAGGAGAAGGTCAGAGAAAGACTTTTGCTTCTGAGGTTACTCCCAAGGCCTTCACTTTGCGGTACTGTTTTCTGAGCCCCAGGAACTGTCATACTCATTATTGGTGTGGGGAGAAGCATGCAGGGAATCAGGAATGGTTCCATGAAGCAGGTGGGGTCCGAGATAGCTTTGGCTGGTGGATAAGATGTAAACAGGGAGTGATTTGGAATAGGGAGGCCACGCACAGTTAAACGTGTGGCAGGAGGACCAGGCAAGGCATATTCAGAAAGCATTGTTCAGATGAACCAACTCCTAAGCAGGACTTAAAAGTGCCTACTCGGCTGGGTGCAGGGGCTGAGCACTTTGGGAGCCTGAGGCAGGCGGATCAGTTGAGACCAGGATTTTGAGACCAGCCTGGCAACAAGGTGAAACCCTGTCTTTACTAAAAATACAAAAATTAGCCAGGCATGGTGGCACGTGATTGTAATCCCATCTACTTGGGAGGCTCAGGCAAGAGAATTGCTTGAACCTGGGAGGTGGAGGTTGCAGTGAACCAAGATCATGCCACTGCACACTGCACTCCAGCCTGGACAACAGAGTGAGACTCTGTGTCCAAAAAAAAAAAAAAAAGTGCCTACTAACCAACCAACACTTTGTATAATAAGATACTGCATGTATGGTAGAGGGAGCAGTTCAACAAAACTGTAAGACATCTGGCCCTGCCCATGAAGACAACACGGCATAGAGGGGAGGAGAACAGGGGTTATCTCAGAGAGACCAGAGATAAGACCCTGGGTCCACTATTTAGTTGCAAGCCATACACCCTTGGACAGTAACAACTACTTCTAAAACTGGGCTTCCTTCTATGTGACATGGGAGTATGACATTGAATCAGCGTATTGCAAAATGTCTAGCACAAAACAAAAGAGGGAAAGCAAACAAGTTTTCATCTCATCAGCCTGGACCAACCAGTAATGGCCACATGGAGCTCTAAGGTAGGTGGGATTCAGAAGCTTTTGGTGTTTTTCCTTATTCTTGCTGTCATCTGAATGGATGCGGGCCATGATCCGTCAGCACTGCCTACTCAGAGCAAAGGGTAGACTGTGGTGTCACCTCTGCCACATATTTGGCAACAGTAGTAGGAGCTTTGAAAGTCCAATTTCCCTCTCTTTCCTTCCCAGAAGGCGCTGAGATATCAAAAATTATTAAGTTACAACTAAGCAATTGTAAAGATAAGACTAACACACACTATGGTTAGCAAACTACCAGACATAGCCACTCTGACTGTGTTTCACGCTTTGGCCAGACTACGGTAGGGCTGAAATTGGAGGTGGTCAGTAGTAGTGTGGACCAGAAAGTCTGAGATGACTTCGTGGAGATGGGGTGTGAGGGATTGGACGGTGGAGGATTAGACCCCAGAAAGGGAGAACCACATACCCGGAGGCCTAGAGGCAGGTCCATCTTTGGTGAATAAGGGAGGCAGCATGAAGATGGGCCTCATGGAGGGCAGGATGATCCCAGGGGAGTAGTAGAAGGTGAACACTGGAGGAGTAGAATGGACCATTTGGAGAGCCTTGAAATCAGGCCGAGATCTTAACTTGATGGGCAACAGGGATAGGAGTGACGAGTACCACTGTATTAGTTGGCTCAGGCTACCATGAGTCTGTGCCACCCACAGACTGGGTGACTTAAGCAATAGAAATTTATTTCCTCACAGTTCTGGAGGCCAAAAGTCTAAGACCAAGGTGCCATTAGGGTGGGTGTGTGGTGAGGCCTCTCTTCTTGTAGGCAGCTGCCTCCTTACTGTGTCTTCTCAGGGCCTTTCTTCTGTGTGTGCTCAGAGACAGAGAGAGCTCTCTGATGTCACTTTGTCTTCTTATAAAGACATCAGTCCTATCAGATGAGAGGCCCAACCTTATGTCCTCATTTAACTTAAATTATGTCCCTAAGATCGTATCTTCAAATATACTCACATGGAGGGTTAAGACCTCAGCATACAAATTCTGAAGGAACACAGTTTAGTCCCTAATAGTCATATAGACTCTTTATTTTTTGGAAGGAATTGGATTTTTTAATGGAAATATAGCTCAAATATAGCATTAAAGATACTTGTTTTGGGCCAACTGTGGTGGCTCACACCTAAAATCCCAGCACTTTGGGAGGCCGAGGTGGACAGATCATTTGAGGTCAGAAGTTCAAGACCAGCCTGGCCAACATAGCAAAACCTCATCTGTACTAAAAATACAAAAATTAGTTGGGTATGGTTCTTGGGCCTGTAATTCCAGCGACTAGGGAGACTGAGGCAGGAAAATTGCATGAACATGGAGGTGGAGGTTGCAGTGAGCCGAGATCGCACCACTGCACTCCAGCATGGGTGACAGGAGCAAGATTCCATCTAAAAAAAAAAAAAAAGATAAAAAGATACTTGATTAAATTTTGGCATTTCTGGAATAAAGGGAAATATCTCCTTTTGAAAAAACTTATATCATGTATTACATCTATCTGATGAGAAATACTATAGAAAATAAACATGTATATAAAAGGTTTCTAAGACGAGGGAGAAAAATGCCTATGTTACAGTGAGGGAGATGGGGAGGTAAAAAATTATTTAAGGGGGAAAAAATCAAGACCAGACTAAAGTATATCAAAATGATAATAGTCCATAACAATTAATTCAAATTCTACTGTAAGAGCTATCCTTTCTCCTCTTGTTTATTTCTTTGTTCAGTGTATTAGTCTGTTTTCACACTGCTGATAAAGACATACCCAAGACTGGGCAATTTACAAAAGAAAGAGGTTTAATGGACTTACAGTTCCATGTGGCTGGGGAACCTTCACAATCATAGTGGAAGGCAAGGAGGAGCAAGTTACATCTTACATGGATGGCAGCAGGCAAAGAGAGAAAGATAACTTGTGCAGGGGAATTCCTCTTTTTAAAACCACTAGGTATTGTGAGGCTTACTCACTATCACAAGAACAGCATGGGAAAGACTTGCAACTGTGATTCAGTTACCTCCCACCAGGTCCCTCCCACAACATGTGGGAATTCAAGATGAGATTTGGGTGGAGGCACAGCCAAACCATATCATTCAGTTATTTATATCAGTACACACTCATGGACATGTATTTTATTCTATAAATTATAATCCAATACTGTCATTATTTACTTGGTTGTTCAGATTGACCATATCTAGCCATTGGGAGCTCCTTCATGTTGGTTTCTGTGTCATTTCAATGTGCCACCATCACTTTATAGAGAACTTCTCACTATTTAGCATCACAATTTTGTTCCAGTCTTTTCTTATAATTTCCCTACCCCAGCCCTGGAATCACCCATTACTCTAAGAAGTACAGGTTTTTTTTAAACTGGAGAATGGTTTAGAAACCAGCATCTAAGATTAGCTGTGCTCATTGCTACCGGAATGTCATTGCTTCTAGACCTTATTAGCATAGTCAGGAAAAATATGTATATGTACATATACCAATATCTATATACCAACAACTATTAGTTAATATGGATACCATCAATCAATTTCAGGCCTCATTTTAGCATTCCCTTTTTTCATTTGTCATGTCTTTCTCTGACAGTCTTTCTAAGAAACCTAGCTTTCATTATCCACAATATATTTATTTATTTGTTCAATCCTAGTAGCTTCAGCATCACTCACCCATATCTTCTTTGAAAAATAAATTTACTAACTAGAGCACAATATTTGTGTAGAGTTCTTTTTTATCTGTAGCCTTGAAGTATATAGTCAAAATTCTGTTTCCCTAAGTTATTTATGTTAGTTTTTCCCTTTGGTGTGGTTATATTTTTCAGTAGTGATAGAGTTAGGTTTATTTGTTACTGTTAGTATCCCATTTGGATTCCTCCACTTCCAGGTTGGTTTGAATTATTTATTTTTTGAGTATGTGAACCATTAACATGATTCTAAAAGTCAAAGCTATACAGAAAGTTTCTGCTTTTGTCCATTTTTGTTCTTAGTTTTTGAATTTCTGGTTCATAGTGTTTTTTCATATTCCCAAATGTTGGCTTTAGTCTGTTTAATTCAGTTTAGAGAAATGTCTTACAGTTTTCTTCTGCCTCATGGTAGTTTTTCAGGGAGTAATTTTGTTTGTTTTTGTTTGTTTGTTTGTTTGTTGTTTTTTGTTTTTTTGAGACAGAGTCTCACTCTGTCTCCCAGCATGGAGTACACTGGCGCGATCTCGGCTCACTGCAACCTCCGCCTCCCAGGTTCAAGCGATTCTCCAGCCTCAGCCTCCCGAGTAGCTGGGACTACAGGCGCCCGCCACCATGCCCAGCTAATTTTTGTATTTTTAGTAGAGATGGGGTTTTGCCATGTTGGCCAAGCTGGTCTCCAACTCCTGACCTCAAGTGATCAGGCCTTCCTTGGCCTCCCAAAGTGCTGGGATTACAGGTGTGAACCACCATGCTCGGCCCAGGGAGTAATTTTTATCAGTTGAGGCATGTTGAATCTAGTTTTCTGACTTTTATAATGACTCTGTATAGATTTATTCATTTCCCCCCTGTTCATTTCAGTGATCTGGGAGTGGTTTACTAGATGTCTAGTTCAATGGCACCTCTTTTACCAGTATAACAAAATCCAGGGTTTTAGTGAATTCTTTTTGGAGATGAAGGGAGGGTTATATGCCATCTGATTTGGGGGGTTATTTTTTGTCTTGTAGAACCTTAAATGGTCCCTTTCTGTTTCTCATCCCCTTCATCCCCAAGTTCCAGGGGACTCCTCTCCTTTCCATCTCATGGAGACGATGGCACCTGCCATGTCCCGTCGACTCTCAGCGTTTCCTCCAAAACCAACCAAGAACAAGATGAAAGAATAAAGCTACACAAAAGCCACACCCTCAGCATAACATGAAGATAGGGAATTCCTATGCTTCAAAATAACGGAAGGAAGGGAAGGGAAGGGGAGGGGAGGGGAGGGGAGGGAAGGAAAGAGAAAAGAAAGGAAAAGAAAAGAAAAGAAAAGAACCCCAGTGAGCGATCTTGCCCGTCCTGCCCCACGGCAAGGCTTTCCTGTGGGCATGGGCTGGCATAGAAAAACTGGGGGACAGGAAGTGGGGAGCCAGCAACCAACCTAAGGCTGATCTAAAACTGCTGTCAAAATCATGAAAATTCAAATCAATAAAAGGTGTCCCACTAGAACAGAGCATGGCATATCTTCTGGTGGATAAAAAGGGCAAAAAGGAAGAGAGAAACACCCTTTGGCAATTGGACCCTCCCACAAGCTGAAAAAGAACCAAAACATCAGGAATACCTCACTGGAGATTCTTTAGCAAATGGAAGACTTGACATAATTATGACAGATTCAGATTTTTTTTCACAACTCAGTGATGAGACCCCTCCTCCCATTTTTGCTTTTTCACTTCCTTCTTCCCTTCCCCCATCATCCAGCAGCAACCAGGCCTTTCTTTGCATTTTCTTTAGGAAGAGGTGAGGCTGCAGAAGGAAGGAGTCTCTTACTGGCTTTTGATTTCAAAAATCTACTTATTTGGATCCTTCTTAAGAGAATGGAATAGACTCATAACGGAAGCAAAAGATTTGGGCAAAAACACGATGAAGATTCCCTCCTCCCCTCCCCCATGCTCACTACCACCTCCCATCCTCAACTCCAACCAAAAACATATATAAAACCTATATATATAGTTTTTTCTAGGCTGGGAGGAAGGAGACCGTGAGGTTCAATTGTGAAAGCTGGGACATCAGTGGATCCTAAGGAAGGAATTCTATACCCTCCCACTCTTAGGAGTCCAGAGGGGTGTGAAGTCCTAGAACACCTGTGGCCACTTCGTAGGTAGAACTGCCTCTGGACTAGAGGCGAGTCCCCAGACAAGAAATGGTTGTGAGGCACGTGTAGATATATGGTCTCAGAGCTTCCCTGTGTCCCAGCATGGTTCAGGAACAGTGCTACTGTGATTGCTGTGTGCGAAAGTTGTAATAGAGTCACCTTCCCCGAAGAGGTTAAGCAGAGAGGAATGAGGAACATCACCCAGGCAAACATAGTGTTAGAGGTTTACAAGGTAAGTGTCTCCAGGAAAGGCAAAACCGGTGCTCAATCTGACTGAGAACCAGACCATCCCCAGTGGATGTCAGCACGGCTGGACAACATCAAAGGCAAGATGGAAACCCACAGGACCAGAATGTCATCCAAGGGAAGAGCAGGGAGAAATGATGAATATCTCTTTCCTGGCTGAGTGGGCTTGACTGTGAAGTGGGGAGATCCAATGGCCTCAGCCTCATTTGAGAGATTCAGAACGTGGCTCTGTAGCACTGCTTAGGGAGCCTGGGCAGGCAGGGGCGGGGGTGGGGGGTGAAATGCACTCCCCGTGAAAAGCAGCAGTTGTTTGTGCTGCAGCATCTGAGCAGGACAGGAGAGGCCAGGAGAAGGGGGTCCCACCACTCCTGGAATTCTCAACCTGATGAGCTGTTATCAGACCAGGCTGTGATGACAATAGACGTGATTACAGCTCTTCCTCTCTCCTCTTTGAAAAACAGCCCACTGCCAACCCCCTTTCTTTGTTGATTGCCCAGCAGCTAGATTCCTTCGTTTTACTAGAAGCTGAGGAGGGACCAAGGAGAAGGAGAAAAGCAGAGGTAGAGGGGACAGAGACTGAGGCGGAAGAGCTCTGGGAGTAGGGCTCTTTCCGTTTTGGCTGGCTGGTTCCCAGAGGGTCCTCTGACTCTCATTCAAGCAGCCCAGGCTGCCTGCATCCCTGGTAAAGTGGATATGCAATCACCCGGGCGCCAGCCGTAGCTGGTCCTTCACGTTCCTTGGAACAGAGCGACCAGGACAGTTTGCTCCACGTAGGATGCAGATCACATTGTACCACCATGTGTTTGGTTACATGCCTACTTCTCCTATTCCGGGGGGACCTTTTTTTTTTTTTCTTTTGTATCTCCTTTTTTTCTCTAGAGCCCAGCTCCTTCTAAAGAGACAGGAAATATTACTAAATACTACATGAATACATTACTTAACAAATGGTAGAGCATACCTGTAGTCCCAGCACTTTAGGAGGCCAAGGCAGGAGGATCACTTGAGCCCAGGGGTTCAAGACCAGCCTGGGCAACATAGTGAGACCCTGTCTCAAAAGAAAAAAAAAAAAAAACCTAGCCAATCTCTAGGACATGTCACCTTTCTTACCATATCTGAACTCACTTGGTGAGCTACTCAATAAAACTACTACCAAGAAAAGAAAGAATGCATGCCCTGCTCCAAAAACAGAACACAGAAGGATAGAAGGAAGCAATCCCCAATCCAATGAGACAGTAATTGTCCCATTCTGGAGAACCATGACAGTGCAGTCTCCTCCATGACAGAACCTCAGTTTTATGGTCTAAATATTTGTGTCTCCCACCCCTACAAGTTCATATATTGAAATCCTAACCCCCAAAATGATGGCATTAAGAGGCAGGGCCTTTGGGGGATGATTAGGTCGTGAGGGTGAGGTCCTCATGAATGAGATTGGTTCCCTGATGAAAGAGGCCCCAGAGAGCTAGCCTGACACTTCT
This sequence comes from Macaca fascicularis, assembly GCF_037993035.2. Taxonomy (NCBI): domain Eukaryota; kingdom Metazoa; phylum Chordata; class Mammalia; order Primates; family Cercopithecidae; genus Macaca; species Macaca fascicularis. Next base: position 145,902,954 of record NC_088381.1, on the reverse strand, counting down.
ACCGTGTGAGGACATGGCAAGAAGTCACCATCTACAAACCAGGAAATGGGCTCTCAATAGACACCAAATCTGTGAGTGCCTTTATCTTGGACTTCTTAGCCTCCAGAACTGTGAGAAATAAATTTCTGTTGTCTATAAACCACCCAGTCTGTGGTACTTTGTGATAGCATTCTGAGTGGACTAAGACCCTCAGTGTTTAATAACCTCGCTTTGGCTTCTCCCTCAAGGAATGCCAACTCCTGCTGGAAAGGTCACGAAGTGGCCCTAGAACCTTGGGACTTAGATGTGTGGTCTGCAGACCACAGCATCCACATCACTTGCACACTGCAGCATCCCGTAGCGGGAGCTTGCTAGTGGTGCAGAATCTCAGACCCCACCCCAGGCTTGCTGCAGGAAACTCTGCACTTAACAAGAGTTAAGGTGGCTCTTAACTCTTGTCCAGGCACGGTGGCTCATGCTTATAATACCTGTACATTGGGAGGCTGAGGCAGACAGATTACTTGAGCCCAGGAACTTGAGACCAGCCTGGGCAACATGGCAAGACTTTGTCTTTACAAAAAATTGAAACATTAGCCAGGTGTGGTGGTGCACACCTGTAGTCCCAGCTACTCGGGAGGCTGAGGTGGGAGGATTGCTTTAGCTGGGAGTTCGGGAGCCTGGGAGGCTGCAGTGAACTGTGATCACACCACTGCACTCCAGCCTGGGTAACAGGGTGAGACCCTGTTAGAGGCCTGGATGATCCAAATGCATATTCAGGGCTGAGAAGCAAGGCCTCAGATTACAGTGTGATGGAGAGGGGAGAGTGCTGAGAGAGGGTTAGCAGTGAGAAGACTAGTGAGGAGACTGAAAGTACTTTGGGCGGCAGATGATCATTGTGTCTATTAATTCTTTAACCAATTATTATTCAAGAGTCAATGAAAGAAAAAACCAGAGAGACACAGAGTACATGTGACATCTGGTGCCAAAACCAGCCTGCTGAATCCCACAGTGTGGTCCACTTGAGACATTTTAGCATACAGACATTCACAGGTGATCTAGAAGGCCAGTGGGACTTTATCCACCTGTCATTTCCCTCATTAAGTTCTTGACTACTACCAGCTGTCCCTAGGAGGCTTTCCTTAACAACCCCAGCCCCACCCCCATCCTCCCTCCACAGGAGAAATTGACCATTTCCTGCTTTATTCCCAGCACAGAGTAGGCGCTCAATAATTGTGTGCCAAATAATCAAAGCGTTGTGCTAGCAGGCTCGGATCAATTAGTGACTATAATTGAAGCTGAATGTAATTAATTATATAATTTGGGGCTGTTCAAGTTTAATTCCTCTAAAATTACCTCGTGGAAACAGGGCATGATGAAGGATTACAAATAAAAGGGAAAAACCTATCAGTAATGCTTCCACACAGTAGGCACACATTTGAGTTGGATCCCTTGCAGTCTTAGTCAATTTGGGCTGCTATAACAAGAAAACTGTAGACTGAGGCCAGGCACAGTGGCTCACACCTATAAGGCCAGCAATTTGGGAGGCTGAGACAGGAAGTTAATTTGAAGCCAGGAGTTCATGACTACCCTGGACAACATAGTGAGACCCCCATCTCTACAAAAAATTTTAGCTGGGCATGATGGCACATGCCTGCATTCCCAACTACTCAGGAGGCCAAGGCTGGAGAATCACTTGAGCCCAGGAGTTACAGGCTGCAGTGAGCTATGATGGTGCCACTACACTCTAGCATGGGTGGCAGAGCAAGGCCCCATCTCTTTAAAAAATAAAAATAAAAACATAAACTCATAGACTAGGTGGCTGAAACAACACACATTTATTTCTCAGTTTCAGGGGCTGGGAAGTCCAAGATCAAGGCACCAGCAGATTCACTGTCTGGTGAGGACCTGCTTCCTGGCTTACAGACACCAGCCTGCTCATTGTATGTCTAAAACAGAACTCATCTCTCTTTCTTTTAATTTTTTATTTTTATAGATGGGGTCTTGCTCTGTCACCCAGGCTGGACTACAGTCGCACAATCATAGCTCACTTCAACTCCTGGGTTCAAGCAATCCTCCCTCCTCAGCTTCCCATAGCTAGGACTACAGGCACATACCACTGTACCCTGCTAATTTTTTAAACTTTATATAGAGATGGGGTCTCAATATATTGCCCAGGCTGGTCTCGAACCCTTGGCCTCAAGCAAACCTCCCGCCTTGGCCTTCCAAAACCCTGGGATTACAGACATAAGACACCATGCCCAGCCTCCTGTGTCTTTTCTTATAACAGCACCAATCACATTCATGAGGGCTCCACTCTAATAACTCAATTACCTCCCAAAGACACCACCTTCAAATACCATCACATTGGGTATTCAGGCTTCAACGTACGAATTAGGAAAGATATAAACATTCAGTCTATAACACTTGCCAACAATACAAAATTCACAGGGTTGCATAACAAGGGAGTTCTGATCCCGAAGCCCATTTGGACATGAAGTCCAAAACCAAGTACATCAGTACTCGGGTTATGGAGCAGTGGTTACTCTCAGCAGTGGACGTGCTCAGTTTGGGAACATACATTTACCTTGACCCATTTCTTTTTTCTTTTTTTTTTGAGACGGAGTCTCACTGTTGCCCAGCCTGGAGTGCAATGGTATGATCTTGGCTCACTGCAACCTCCGCCTCCTAGGTTCAAGCAATTCTCCAGTCTCAGCCTCCTGAGTAGCTCGGACTACAGGTCCCTGCCACCATGCCTAGCTAATTTTGGTATTTTTAGTATAGACGGGGTTTCATCATGTTGGCCAGGCTGGTCTCAAACTCCTGACCTCAAGTGATCCACCCACCTCGGTCTCCCAAAGTGCTGGGGTTACAGGTCTGAACCACCGTGCCCAGCCACCATCCAATACTCTTAAGAATTTATAGCATGCTGAAGTTTACATCATGAAAATGATATATTAAAATCATTTATTTTGGGTTTGATTTTTACTTTTCAACCTTATTCTGGAATTGTCCTCAGGGGTCAGCTGCCACTCAACTCCCCTGTAAATCTTTCTTCAGTTCATCCTCTAATCCTGGACACCTATTAAGGGCAATGGTTTCTAAAGTTCTTGGTTTGTGGAGGGATTTAATGATGGGAGATATGTTTTCTGAGACACTCTGTGCCTTGACCCATTTCCAGCACTGAATGTTTTCCATTATTCATGCCACCTAATCTCCCTTCCACTCTCACAGACATAGAGTATGTCAGAGTGAAAAAGGATCTTCAGGCATCTTTAGACCAGTAGATTTTAGCCCAATCAGACCTAACATACCATTTTTACAACAAATATTTGGTAATGTCCCCTTATGGTCCTGAAGTGAAATTCATAAAAATGGCAATGTACCTACACACATAATTGTTTGTTTAGTTTTTTATTGAGATGGAGTCCTGCTATGTTGCCCAGGTTGGTCTTGAACTCCTGGGCTCAAGCAATCTTCCTGCCTCAGCCTCCCCAGTAGCCTGTGCCTGGCTACACATAATTTTTTTTTTTTTTTTTTTTAGATAGGGTCTGGCTCTGTCGCCCAGGCTGGAGTGCAGTGACATGATCATGGCCTACTGCAGCCTTGACTTCCCTGGCTCAAGTGATCCTCCCACCTCAGCCTCCTGAGTAGCTGGGACAACAGCTGTGTGCCGCCACGCCTGGCTAATTTTTTGTAATTTTGGCGGAGACAGGGTTTCACCATATGCCCCAGGCTGGTCTTGAACTCCTAAGCTCAAGTGATCTGCCAACCTCAGCCTCTCAAAGTGCTGGGATTACAGGCATGAGCCCCACTGCACCCAGACTGGCTACACATAATTCTTAAAGTCACATTGATACAGTGGGTTGCACTGGCCATTCAAGTGTGTAGGCTCTGCCTTGCCATTGGTTATATGGTTTCCCAAAATGGTGAACAATAACTCCCATAGAAACAAATCATCCAACTTTCATGGTAATTGCATTCCTGAAAATTTCAACAGATACTAAAGCCATTCAAAAAATCCTTTGCCTTTACATGTAAAACAGAGTTAGGTTGTTGATTTAGTTCATTACAAACAGGATTTTTCACTGCATGCATATCCGGTGGAGCATTTGGAAACCACACAGGTACAGGAAAATTCTTTGTTGAGTGAGGCTGTGTTGCCCATAGGAAGACATATGGCATCCCTGACCCCACCCATTCAATGAGAGTAGCACTCTCCATCATTGTGATGGCCAAAAATGTCCCCACACAATTCCAGAAAGTAGCTGGAGGCAGTACAACCCCCACTAAGAACCACTGATTTAACCCAATCTTCTTAATTTACAGGTGAGAAATCAGAAAACAGGCAAGGGGGAGATTTTCCCTAAGTGCCAGCATCCACAGGTCTCTGGACTCCCATCTGAAGATCCTTCCCAGCTCCATGAGGCAGCTTGCCAAGCTGAGCACTGTGGGAGGAGACTGGGCTCTTGCTCAGAGCTCTTTTGGGTTTCAGTGCGAATGACTCAGGAGGATTCCTATACCCCAGAAAATCAAACTGCTTACAAAAGAAAACACAGCTATAAGTGTTGGTGGAAAAGTCCTCTGAACTAGGAAATGTCATCGCATTAAATTAATCTTCCCAAACAAGCCCAAGATGTCTGCTCCACATCATCAGAAAGCTAGGAATGTTCTGGAATGGTGGAGAAATTAAGCAGAACATCCTCCTACCTTCATTTATGAGAGCCCTAAAACTATCCCAGATAAAGAAAGGCTCCCAGTTAGAGAGCAAAAACAGCAAGTAAGCACTACATGCCAACCCTGCTCAATCAGTAGCAGTTGACTGGTCTGCTGTGTTAGGTAGGATTCTGGGGTCCTATCCTAGCTCAACTGGAAAGGGTGCAGCGATCAATATGTGGAGTCTGCCTTGGCCACGGGAAGGGTGGCAGCACCATGCCAGGCATTTGTCATATATGTTTTAGAATCCCAAACAAATCTGATTTACTTTCCTGGGACAAAAGCTCACTGATTCTACCAATGCCAGTCTGTTTCATTCCATCAGTTTCCTTGTATAAAATTTGAGGCAAATGTCTCCTTTGTGATAGTTGACACTGTCGAATTGCGGGATAAACTGCTTTGCTATGTATGGTGATACTAGGGCCTCATCTCAGAATCTCACTCACTCATACACTCAGTACACACAAGTTGAGTGTCGGCTACATGCCAGTCATTGGAAGTGGAGAGATTCAGCAAACCAGTTGTATTGCATATAAGAATAATTATTTTTCGGCCGGGCGCGGTGGCTCAAGCTTGTAATCCCAGCACTTTGGGAGGCCGAGACGGGCGGATCACGAGGTCAGGAGATCGAGACCATCCTGGTTAACACGGTGAAACCCCGTCTCTACTAAAAAATACAAAAAATTAGCCGGGCGCGGTGGTGGGCGCCTGTAGTCCCAGCTACTCAGGAGGCTGAGGCAGGAGAATGGTGTGAACCCGGGAGGCGGAGCTTGCAGTGAGCTGAGATCCGGCCACTGCACTCCAGCCCGGGCGACAGAGCGAGACTCTGTCTCAAAAAAAAAAAAAAACAAAAACAAGAATAATTATTTTTCAAGGTTGCTAATTCATAAAATATTATGTGCCACACAAAACTCAACATTAATACCCACCATTTTTCTATCTGAAATCAACATACCCTCAGTTAAGAGAGCAAGATGACAGTGTATAACAATTGATTATAATTAGTGTCTTGAATATTTATTGCTAGGACAGCTATATTTTGAGGAAAGTGTCTTTAAACAAAATGGCTAAATATTGGTTATCTTTAAAGTTCATTAAAGTTGCTAACCTAGAAAAAAAATCTAAAAGAATATACAGTAACCACCAAAAGCTGCATGTTTAATAAATATTTATTAGAAACACAAAATTAAATCAAATGCTCTTTCATGAACTGGTTTTTACAACCTTTAAAATGCCAAAGGGCAGTGGGGGGAAAGGCAAGGCAAGAAGTAATAGGAGGGTGAATGGCTCTGAAAATAATAAAAAATACTTGATTTTGGCCAGGCACGGTAGCTTATGCTTGTAATTCCAGCACCTGGGAAAGCCAAGGTAGGTGGATCACTTGAGGCCAGGAGTTTGAGACCAGCCTGGGCAACATGGAAAACACCTTCTCTACTAAAAATACAAAAATTAGCCATATGGGGTGGCACACACCTGTAATCCCCTCTACTCAGGAGGATGAGGCATGAGAATCGCTTAAACCCAGCAGGCAGAGGTTCCAGTGAGCCAAGATGCACTCCAGCCTGGGCCACAGAGCAAGACTCTGTCTTATAAAAAGCAAAAACAAACTTGATTTTAAGTAAACTGGCCTTTGGGAGAATTGATCCTTAGGCAAACAAGTTTTTGGCAATGTGCCTATAAGTGAAGAAGAACCAGTTTGGTGGCAGAGAGGTAGGGGAAGGGGGAGGGGGAAGGAGGATAAGGGGCACAAGATAGGAGGCCAGGAGACCTATAAGGAGACCAGAGCTGAGCCAGGTGGTGGGGAGGGAAGGAGGGAGTGGGGGTGGGGAAAGGGTTGCTGTATTAGTCAGCTGTCACACTGCTATAAAGAAATACCCAAGACTGGGTAATTTATAAAGGAAAGAGGTTTAATTGACTCACAGTTCCACATGGCTTGGGAGGCCTAAGGAAACTTACAATCACGGCAGAAGGCAAAAGGGAAATAGCCACCTTCTTCACAAGGCAGCAGGAGAGAGAAAAGCGAAGGAGGAACTTCCAAACACTTATAAAACCATCAGATCTTGTGAGAACTCACTCACTATCACCAGAACAGCATGAGGGAAACCACCCCCATGATTGAATCACCTCCCTCCCTCAACACATGGGATTACAATTCAAGATGAGATTTGGGTGGGGGCATAGAGCCAAACCATATCATTCCACCCCTGGCCCCTCCAAAATCTCATATCTTTTCACATTTCAAAACCAATCATGCCTTACCAACAATTCCCCGAAGTCTTAATTCATTTCAGCATTAACTCAAAATTCCAAGTCCAAAGTCTCATCTGGGACAAGGCAAGTCCCTTCTGCCTATGAGCCTGTGAAATCAAAAGGAAATTAGTTACTTCCTTAATACAAAGGGGATACAGGCATTGGGTAAATGCTCCTGTCCCAAATGGGAGAAACCGGCCAAAACAAAGGGGGCAGTCCAAAATCATGCAAGTCCAAAATCCAGGGGGCAGTTGTTGAATCTAAAAGCTCCAAAATGATCTCCTTTGACTCTACGTCTGACATCCAGGGCATGCTGATACAAGGAGTGAGCTCCCACCACCTTGGGCAAGTCCTTCACAGGCTGGTGTTGAGTGCCTATGGCTTTTCCAGGCACACAGTACAAGCTGTCAGTGGATCTACAGGGGTCTGAAGAACAGTGGCCCTCTTCTCACAGCTCCACTAGGCAGTGCCCCAGTGGGGACTATGTGTGGGGGCTTCAACTCCACATTTCCCCTTTGCACTGTCCTAGCAGAGGTTATCCATTAGGGTTCCACCCCTGCAGCAGACCTCTGCCTGGACATCCAGGCATTTCCATATGTCCTGGGAAATCTAGGTGGAGGTTCTCAAACCTCAAATCTTTACTTCTGTGCACCTGCAGGCCCATCACCATGTGGAAACCGCCAAGGCGTGGGGTTTGCACCCTCTGAAACAATGGCTCAAGCTGTATCTTGGCCCCTTTAGTCATGGCTGGAACTGGAGCTGCTGGGACACAGGGCAACAAATCCCAAGGCTACACACAGGCAAGGCCTTGGACCTGGCCCACAATACCATTTTTTCCTCCTAGGCCTCCAGGTCTGTGATGGGATGGCTGCCACCAGGATCTCTGACATGCCCTGGAGACATTTTCCTCATTGTCTTGGTGATTCACATTTGGTACCTCATTATTTATGCAAATTTCTGCAGCCAGCTTGAATTTCTCCCAGAAAATGTGTTTTTCTTTTCTATTGAATGTCAGGCTGCAAATTTTCCAAACTTTTACGCTCCGCTTCCTTTTTAAACGTAAGTTTCCATTTCAGATCATCCCTCTCAAATTCAAAGTTACACATATCTCTAGGGCAGGGGCAAAATGCTGCCAGTATCTTTGCTAAAGCATAGCAAGAGTCAGCTTTGCTCCAGTTCCCAAGAAGTTCCTTATCTCCATCTGAAGCCACCTCAGCCTGGACTTCATTGTCCACATCATTATCAACATTTTGGTCAAAACAATTCAACAAGTCTCTAGAAAGTTCTAAACTTTCCCACATCTTCCTGTCTTCTTCCGATCCCTCCAAACTGTTCCAACCTCTACCCATTACCCAGTTCCAAAGTTGCTTAGATGTTTTCAATTATCTTTATAGCAGTGCCCCACTATCCATAGTACCAATTATCTGTATTAGCCCATTTTTCACACTGCTATAAAAAAGTACCTGAGACTGGGTAACTTATAAAGAGGTTTAACTGACTCACAGTTCCACATGGCTTGGGAGGCCTCAAGAAACTTAGAATCATGGCAGAAGGTAAAGGGGAAGCAAAGCACCTTCTTCATAAGGCAGCAGGAGAGAAAAGTGAAAAGGAGGAACTTCCAAACACTTATAAAACCATCAGATCTCATGAGAACTCACTCACTAGCATGAGAGCAGCATGGGGGAAACCACCCCCTTGATCCAATCACCTCCTTTCCTTGACACATAGGGATTACATGTGTCAGGGAGATGAGATCTGGGTGAGATCACAGAGCCAAACCATATCAGTTGCTATAAAGGTCAAGGAGAGGTGTAAAGACTGACTCTTCTAGCTTCTGCACCACGTGACTGCTGGTGGCACCATCCACTGAGATAATGAAAGCAGGTCTCCTGGTCAAAATGAAATTCTGGGAGATCCTGGCCCCAAAGAGAAATATGGAGATGGTCTCCTCAAATCTTGCTTTCAGATGGGGCTGCTGACTAGCACACTGGTCCCCAAGAGTTATATAAATCCCTTTCTCTCCTCCCAGACTCCAGGCTTCTGGCTCACCCCTGCATCCCTTCATCAGGGACTACAGTTCCTTAAGGCAGGCATTGTGCCAGATTCATCCTGTTTCTCCACTTCCCCCTCCTATAAATGGGCACTGAAATGGATTGAGGCATATGTAAATGGCCACACAATGAATGAAAGGCTGACTACAGCCTCCACTATCGTAGTGTAAAAAGGCATGCAAGAGACAAGGAAGAAGCAACCCTTGCTCTCCAAGGACTGCACCAGGCAGGTAGACAGTTAAGTGTGGAAGGTGGGAGTGGAGAGAAGTGTCCAGAGAACCAGGATGGGAGGCAGTAAGGGCAGAGGGGTCTTTGAGGTTCCCCATAGAAGGCAGGACTTGAGGCTTGTCACCAGTACAGAAAGCAAAGAGCCAGACCATAGATGTGGGTGAGCCTGGTGTCTATAAATCACCAAGACCAGCCTGTTAGGGAATCTCTAAATGATGGCATAACCGGGGACAGGAAGAGAGAGGTGACAACCCTCAACCCTCACTCAAGCTCTCACTTTACTCAACCAGACATATGAAATTAAGAAGAACAGAGCGGGAAAGAGAGGTTTCCACCACACACAATTACAATCCAAGTTCCCAAATTTGTCCCTGGTTCAGCATGGCTCCTATGAACCAGTCAGCCTCGTTTGCAGGCAGATAGAGAACACCCATGTGAGACTGTCCTTATGTTAAATGCTCCCAGGGATGTCTGTATCTAACTAATACTGTGATTAAGAAAACAGCTCCTGCCAACTCTCTGGGGGTGACCTGTGTGGACAGTAACTAGCAGAATCAATAAGAGAAATTAAGCCTATTCCAGCTAAATAGCCAGTTCTAAGAACCCCATGGGTCATTTGAACACAGGCATGATTTGACAAAAATATATCTAAACAACTGTCATCCAGCCAGAATCACATGGGCCTTTCTGCTGGGTTTTTTTTTTTTTTTCCTTTCTGCTGTTTTTGACCAGAAAATGGAGAATATAAAGTAACTTATCAGTAGCCCTTACTCTCATAATCTCAACAACAGCAATAAGAACTCATTGCAATTTACCCCTGTTTGCTCTCATTCAGCTCTCTGGAGAGTGTCCAGTCTGTTGATGTCTTTTTATTTTCTATCCCTGTAGACATATGAAGATTCTCCTCTAGACTTCTCTAGGCTCTCACAGTTCCCAGATGGATCCAGGGCCCTTAAAGATAATAGCTGCCATGCTCAGGGCTCTTTCAGTTAAAAGTCAGATAACCAATTTAAAGTAATTTACACAAAAAAATGGGAGTATGGGAAAGATTGCAGATGTATTGGTTCATATTATTGAAAAATCAGGGGTGAATCTGGCCTGCAGGAATGACTACATCCAGAGGTTCAAATGATAAAGAAGGTGAAATAGCCCCTTAGCCCCTGGATCTTCACAACCAGCAGAAAATTAATTATTTTTCAGAGCTCCAAATGAAAGATACAGGAAGTCCTGCTTGAGGCATGAGCCCACACTGAAATCAATCTCTGGTCAGAGGGGTGGCCATCTGTCTACTCCCCTGGCCTGTGGGAGATGCAGAGGTTAGCACACTTGCAGGAATGGAAGGGAGTCCTGTTAAAGCTGCAAGGGATGCTAGGTAGATAAACTGTCCACCACCAAGCTGTGTATCTGTTGGTTTTTTACTGTTGCTTTTCCCTGTCACTCTCACTGGCACTGGCACTATCTATTCATGTTCACCACAGCCCTCTGGGAAGGCCAACCTGCAGATAACCACGGCTATTTCACAGCAGGGGAAGTGGAGGCTCAGTGAACAAAGCCACCTGCCCAGTGGTAATAGAACTAGGATGAGGGACCAGATCTCCAGCTGTCTGGCCCAGTGTGGGTGACACTGGCCACTGCCCAGAGAATCCATTCCAGGCTAAACATAGGGAAAGATCAGAGCCTACTTGGGACACCTCTTGCCATCATATTATTCTGGATATAAACTACTACAAGTCAGAACTCACTGCTAATCAGCTCATCAAAACATCTGAATGTTTATGATTTCTCTCCTAAATTCCTTCACAGTATTATCACTTCTCCCTAAACACTTGGGAGGGAGAGAAATAGATGAAAAAGGAAGAACTTCTATATTCCTACTTACTATTGGGCAGAATTGAATTTCTGCCAATATTAACTCCCCTTACAAAGATTTCCCTAGAAAGGGGCGTGTCCCAGCATCCAGAAAGGCCCAACGTGGTACGGCTCTGACGCCCTGTTGGCTGGGTGAGCTCTGGGCTATAAAGGCCCCTGCTCTGTGCAAAGAGATGACTGCTCAGGGGGGTACCCCTGACCAGCTGCACCCACTGTAGGAATAATATAGTTTGGATATTTGTCCCTGCTCAAATCTCATGTTGAATTATAATCCCCAATGCTGGAGACGGGGCCTGGTGGGAGGTGTTTGGGTCATGGAGGCGGGTCCTTCATGGCTTGCTGATGTCTTTGTGATAGTGAGTTATCGCGAGATCTGGTCATTTAAAGGGTATGGCAACTCCCCTCCTACTCTCGCTCTTGTTCCTGCTTTGGTCATGTGATGTTTCAGCTCCCCCTTTGCATTCAGCCATGACTATAAGCTTCCTGAGGCCTCATCAGAAGCTGAGCAGACGCCCGGCGCCATGCTTCCTGTACAGTCTGCAGAATCATGAGGCAATTAAACCTCTTTTCTTTATAAATTGCCCGGTCTCAGTTATTTCTTTATGGTAATGCAAGAACAGACTAACACACAGAGCCACAGAAGCTCACCACTGCTGCAGGAGCCCACCAGCTCTGGACTGAGGACATGGTGGGAAGGTAGAAAGCGTACAACCTCTAGCAGCCTTGGCAGGACTGGGCTCTGTGGAAGCAGCCTACTCAAGCAAAGGAAAATAGTAAGTCAAGGACACAGTTTGTGGTCAGAGGGTGAGAGGCCAAGCTTTGGCTACGGACTGCCTCCATTCAAAGCCTTTGCCCGCCATTCATTGCCTGTGTTGCCTCCCGAAAACAACCTAAGCCTCCCGTGCCTCCATTTACTCACCTGTACAAAGGAGCTACTAGTGGTCCCTTGACTTCACAGAGTTTCATATGAATTGAAATTGAATCCATGCAAAGAAGCTAGTATGTGATCAGTGCTCAGTATTAGCTGTCATGATTATTATTATTATTACTGTGTCATTTGTTGATAGCTAATTCTTCCACTCAGAATGAAGCCTACCTTAGCATTCCCAGGCCTACCACAGGATTCTGTGGTGTGGCAGGTAGAATAAAGCCTCCCTGCCCCACAAAGATATCTACTTCCTATTCCCTGGAACCTGTAACTGTTACCTTGCATGGCCAAAGGACTTTACAGGAAAATCAAAAGGACTTTTCAGGAAAGTGATTACCTTAAGAATCTTGAGATTGGGAGATTTTCCTGGACTATCCAGGTGGGCTCAAATTAATCACAAGGATGTTCCTAAGAGGGAGGTACAGGAGGGTTAGAGTCAGAGGTGACAGGGGAAGCAGAGGTTGGAGTGATGCAGCCATGAGCCAAGGAATGCAGGCAGCCTCTACAAACTAGAAAAGGCCACAAAACAGATTCTCCTTCAGAGTTTCCAGAAAGCAAGCAGCCTGGCTGATACATGAATTTTTGGACTTCTCACCTCCACAACTATAAGAAAATAAATTTGTGTTGTTTTAAGCCACTCACTAAGTTTATGGTAGTTTGTTTTAGCAGTAATAACAAACTAATACAAATGATCATTGTGTCCTGATACAGGCCTCCTGATCACCTCCTCCAAGGCACAGGTATAGGGAGCATTTGATTAAAGAACACTCAGAAGGAAGCTCCTCGCACTCTAAAAGCAGCCCTTTCATGTTCATTTCTTCAACAGATATTTATCATGTGTCTACTCTTGTGCATAACCCATGCCCGCAGCCACACTCAGCAAGGACAGAGGACAGGAGGGCTCATCAGAGACCCAGGCTCTTCCCATCCTTCTGGTGGGCTCCCCCAGCCTGTTGGATTCTCATGTACAATAGAGTCTGACTCCATTTCTAATGTTGACTTCTGACAGCTTTCAAGCCCTGAGCCTCCCACTTACCCTTTTGCCCAGGTCTGGCCAGCCCATAAGAAAGCTCAAGGCCTCCTGACTTGTCACTGGTGGGGAAGTTCAAGCTAGGTAAACCCTGGCCACGCATGGGAACCCTCATCCTGGTTCCACTCCAGCCACAATAAAAAACCACAGCCATTCTGCCCCAAGTACCTCTCACTCAGGTTCACTCCAGACGGAACCTGAGCCCTTCTCCTTTGGGAAGCCTTTTGCTATTTACTACATAAGTAATAAAATTTATCTCAAATTCATTCATTGGTGCCTATGAGACCTCAGTCCAACATCTACAAATTCTGGGAGGGGGGACAACCCAGCATTGAGCAGAGAAGGCAAGTGCCTGTGTGAGCTCAGGCTGCCATAGCAAAGTACCATAAAGTACATGGCTTAAACAACAGAAATTTGTTTTCTCACAGTTCTGGAGGCTGGAAGTCCAAAGTCAATGTGCCAGCCCAGTTGGTTTCTGGTGCTGTCTTCCTGGCTTGCAGACAGCCACCTTCTCACTATGTCCTCATATGGCCTTTCCTTTGTGTACATGTGGAAAGAAAAAAAGCTCTGGTGTCTCTTCCTCTTCTTATAAGGACACCAGTCCTATAGGTTTAGGGCCCCAGTCTTAGGACCTCATCTAACCTCATTAATTCCTTTAAGGCCTAATCTCCAAATAGTCACATTTGGGTTGGGACTTCAACATAAGAATGTTGGGAGAACATAATTCAGTCCATACAGTGACCAAACAAAACATCATACTGTGCTCATTGCCTCAAGGTCACAAAATAGCTGCTGTAGTTCCAGATGTCCAAAATCACACACCAGTCTCCCTTACAGGAAGAGAGAGCAAGGGGCAACACTAACAAACTATACCTTTGTTAACTTCTAAAGAAAAATTCCACCAGATGTGGTGGCTCACGCCTATAATCCCAGCACTTTGGGAGGCTGAGGCAGGCAGATCACTTGAGGCCAGGAGTTCAAAACTAGCCTGGCCAACATGGTGAAACCCCATCTCTAATTTAAAAAAAGAAAAGAACAACTTGTCCAGCAGCCCTCCATAAGATTCCCCTTCACCTCGCATGTCATGTGCCACTTCTAGCTGCAAGGGAGGCTGGGAAAGCAAGATCTCACTTTTCCAGTCTCTCAAGTAGAAGGCAAGAGTTAAGGGGGTTGGAAATAGTCTGCTACAGCAGCTAATTAAAAAATTAAAAATATCTGTGGAGGACTTACTATGGTTTATCTTCTCCAAACACTCTCCAAGTACACAGTATCTATTATCTAATTTGATTCTCCCAATGTACCCTATGAGGCAGGTACTATTATCTCCACTATTCAAATTTGGGAATTGAGGCCCAGAGTGGTTGGGTTACTTGCCTAAGATCACACAGAACACTGAGGGCAAAAGGATTTGAGCTTAGGCCAACTCAAGGGCCCAGCCCTTGAGTTCACCATCCATCAACAGAGGTCTGTAGATGCTGATGTGTACATGCTTACTCTTAGCAAGAGAAAGCAAGTAGTGGGCAGGAAAGGAGACCTCCCACCCACTACACAGCCCTGGCAGCTAAGTTGTCCTGACAGCTCCAAGAAGACAGGGAACAGCCAGAGCCCCTGACCTCTGTCCCCAGTTCAGCACCCTGGGGAGCCAGGAAGGACTTCATGTCCCACCCAGGGTCAGCCTTGGAGAGAAAAAAGTCCACACTGCTGACCATATGTCCCTCCAGCCTTCCCTCTCCATGATTACCCACCCATAGAAAGGGCCACCAACCACTTCAAACATTCATAGCCTGGGGCTCATGGGCTTGATACCAGCTCAGATGAGACGCTGGCTGGCCCCTGCTGGGCACCAACAGGTGGCTGCCAGGTTGGGTTGGTACAGAGGGTTCCAAGCCCACCACTCATGGGGACTGATCAGAGAGCTCCATGCCAACACCCCACCAGGGAGTCCCATTTCTAGAACTGCAAATACACCTGGAAAACAAAATCCGTAGTGCCAGGCCTACCTTTTGGGAAGGAGGGCTCAATGTTCATGTTTCTGATGTTATCCATTTGTCATTACAATTGTGTGTATGCATAAAGAGTGAATTTGTGGTCAATGCAAACATGAAAGCCATACCACCCTTTGTATTACCTTCTTGCAGCATATCTGCAGCTTTTCATTTCCAGAGCGCCTTTTAATTTGGGAGTAGCCAGGCTCTCTTAATCTCAAAGAGGCGCTGCCTAATTCTCACAGGTGGGGTTCATGAGCTGCATTTCTTCCTTCTCTGGAAGACACCTGGAAGGGGTGAGAGCCTGAAGCAGGGGTCCCCACCCTGACTGTTGAGCATTAAAGAACAAAAGCAGTAAGTCATGTTGATATCTTGTTCTCTGGATAGGATGCAATGAGAGGGCCACTTTCACCTGTGTTGTGTTTGTTTTGAAACCCCTAACTCCAGTCTAATCATGAGAAAACATCAGACAAACTCAAACTGAGAGACATTCCACAAAACACCTGAGCAGTTACTCTTCAAAAGTGTCAAGGTCATGAAAGACAGAGAGAGTCAGAGAAACTGTCACAGATAGGAGGACACTAAGGAGACATGACAACGGAATGCCAGGGGGCATCCTGGATGGGGTCCTGGGACACAGAGGACATTAGTGAGGAAGCTGGTGCAATCTAAAGACAAAACACAATTCTAAAAAAAGGCCTGGCCCCTGGCCAGGTGCAGCAGCTCAGACCCGTAATCCTAGCACTTTGGGAGGCCAAGGCGGGCAGATCACTTGAACCCAGGAGTTCAAGACCAGCCTGGGCAACATAGCAAGAACCCATTTCTACAAAAAAAAAAAAAATGCAAAAAAAAAAAAATAGCCAGGCATGGTGGCACATGCCTGTAGTCCCAGGTACCTGGAAGGCTGAGGTGGGAGGATCACCTGAGCTCAGGAGGTCAAGGCTACAGTGAGCTGTGATCACACCACTGCACTCCAGCCTGGGCGACAGAGTGAGGCCCTGTCTCAAAAACATGCCTGGTCCCAATTCAAACCAATTAAATCAGAATTTTGAGCATTTGAAGCTTTCCAGGTGGTTGCTCTGGACAGGTAGGGTTGAGAACCATAGATCAGTGATTTTGAATCCAAGTGTGAGCATCCAAATCCCCAGGAAAGCTTATTAAAACAGTTGGGTGGGTCTCCCCCAGAGTTTCTGATTCAGTGATTCTGGAGTGAGGCTTGATAATTTGCATGTTTCAACAAGTTCCCAGGTGATGAGTGTGCTGCTGGTCCTGAGAACATACATTCAGAACCACTGACCTAGATCCTTGCAACTCAAAGTATGGACCAGCAGCATCGGCATCACCTGGGAGCTGGTTAAACATGCAAAAACCTCAGGCCTCATCCCAGACTCACTGAGTCAGAACCTGCGTTTTAACAAGATCCCAAGTTATGCATTTATGCATGAAAATCTGAGAGGGATTGCTCTAGAATGAACGTGCAGGGAGAGGGAATGAGGAAATAGGAGCTGAAATGGCAAGGGTCAGGGAGGCTTAATATCCATCATTTTACCAGTCTTAAGAGTCTATCCTTTCTTCTCGCACACAGGAAAGTGAAAAATAGGAGCAAACATCAGAGGAACTCTGCAATAATCAAGCCAAAAGCAGAACTAGGCAGAAAGAGCCTTCACTGCCCCCAGCAGTGCTGGCCAGGGACACAGCGACCTGGCTGGGAGGGTGTCCTACCTAGCTGATGGCAGTTCTGAGGTAGCTTCTGCAGAAACCAAGCAAACCAGGCCAGGAGGTACTGACTGCAAGAAAAAGGACATGGCAGATACAGCCCAGGGTTTAACATTTACTCTTTTGAGGGCTGATCCTCTCCTTCCTTCAGTAAAGGAGTGAAAACCAAGGCAGCCTGTGCAGCCTTATAATAGACATTGCTTCCCAGGAAGGAAAGAGTGGGAGAGACAGGGAGAAGGAAGCAAGGAGGAAGGGGACAAAAAGGAAAAAGAGGAAGAAGGGCAGAGGCTTTTTGAACAAATGGGTCCTTACCAAACAGCTTTTTTTTTTTTTTTTGGAGACAGAGCTTCTCACTCTTGTTGCCCAGGCTGGAGTGCAATGGCGCCATCTTGGCTCACTGCAACCTCCACCTCCCAGGTTCAAGCGATTCTCCTGCCTCAGCCTCCTGAGTAGCTGGGATTATAGGCACCCACCACCATGCCCAGCTAATTATTTTTGTATTTTTAGTAGAGACGGGTTTTCACCATGTTAGTCAGCCTGGTCTCAAACGCTTGACCTCAAGTGATCCACCCACCTCAGCCTCCCAAAGTGCTCAGATTATAGGCGTCAGCCACCACACCCAGCCCCAAACAGCTTTTACCGAAATGTTTTGTGGACTTAAGGCTTGCGGGGGTGGGCTGCCGGGGGCGGGGGGAGGGGCTGGTCTTCCCATTTGACCAGTTACCAGTGGCAGTGGTACCCGGTCACTCAGCATTCAGGACCTCTCTTTAAATATGGGCCCTCCTGATCTAGCCCAAGAAATAGCACTGCTACACTGGGGCAGGCTGCCAGGAAGACACCACCCTCTGTGGTTCTTTCATCCTGATGAGATTATACTCGATCACCAGCTCCCAACTTGGATCCTAGCTCCTCGTGGCTACACTCTTCCTAACGACTTAAGTCCCAAGTGCCACTCTGTGTGACTCCATTTAAAACTCACATTTGCCTAAACTGAGGGCTATTCCAAACCTCCCAACAAATTCCATTGCCCAGGATTTGCTGGAGTGCCTCTTGGAGCCACTTTGTTTTCTGAGATGATATTAGATGCTTGCAGTTTTGGAGCCCTGCAGCTGTGGCAGTAGGGCCCAGGGCATCCTGTAATGCTGAAACAGACCATCTCTGATCTTGAGAGTAGGTTAGGAATGCTGCAGAAGTTAACCTGACAACTAAGCAGCACCTCATAAGAGATGAGAGCATGTGCAGCTTTTTAAATACACAGATTTCAACACTCCTGAAAATAACAAAGAATGGTGCAATTCTATTTCTTATTTTTATTTTTTGAGATGAGGTCTTGCTCTGTCACCCAGGCTGGGGTGCAGTGGCAGTCTCGGCTCACTGCAATCTCCCGGGTTCAAGTGATTCTCCTGCCTCAGCCTCAGCCTCCAGAGTAGCTGGGGAGGCGTCAGGTGCACAACACCATGCCTGGCTAATTTTTGTATTTTTATAATAGACTTTGCTTCCACAGCAAAGTCACGCACCACCATGCCTGGCTAATTTTTGTATTTTTAGTAGTGATGGGGTTTCACCATACTGGCCAGGCTGGTCTCGAACTCCTGACCTCGTGATCCACCCTCGGCCACCCAAAGTGCTGGGATTATAGGTGTGAGCCACCATGCCCAGCCAAATAGTACAATTCTAAATGCTTGCATGCTTATGAGCACTGTACCATAAGCCAGGACATTTACACTTACATATCTGAGAGGCTCTGGACCAAATAGGCCAGAGTCAGAATTCCTCTTCCCTCCACCTAAGAAGAGGGAGGAGGAATAATAGCTATGTTGCCTAAATCAAAGAGGCCAATGACTAGGTTAAATAAGAAGTACCCACATGTTATGAGAAAACATTCATCAAAACTGGTGATGCCTAGCAGAGAGACATTATCACTGCTGAGGGGTGAGGGAAGCTGCAGAATTTTGTTGAAAAGCACCAAACCCAAATCAATGGCAAACCCTCATGGCAAATTCCACAGGAGAGAGAAGGGATCAGGGCAAAGTTCACCCGAGTGTTTCTGAACTGCAGAACAAGATCCGGGAGAGAGGGTTCTCCTACAGATTTGAACTCCAGAGATGACTCCACCCAAGCCAAATAGAAGGCCCAGGACAGCAGCCAGTCAATAAAAGCTTACCTCAGCCCCAGGATAAGTCAAGAACTCACCACAGTGGTTGTCAAATGTTGAAGAATTTGCCTGGTCTTTGTGCTGGTTCCTCTAAATCCCTGGAAACTCCCAAGGGATAGGAATGTCTGTTATTCATGGTGTGCCCCTTGTGGCACACCTAAGTTTATGCTAACTAGATGACTTTGAATGGGGGCAAGATTACCCCAGCCTCCTCTGGGGAGGGGAAAGAAACAGGAGACTGAGTTCATTTAATGTGGTCCATGATTCAATAAATCATGCCTATGTAATAGGACCCCAATAAAAACTCTGAACACTGAAGCTTGGTGAACACATTGATGTGGGGAGAGGACATGGAAGTTCTGCACTCAAGACCCTCCCAGATCTCCCCTGTGTGGCTCATGTGGCTGGTCCTGAGTTGTATCCTTTATATTAAAACTGTAATTATAAGTAGAGTGCTTTCCTGAGTTCTGTGGATCATTCTAGCAAACTATCAAACACGAGGGGGCTATGGGAATCCCCAAATTTGTAGTTGGTCAGAAGTACAGGTGGTCTGGGGCCCCCACACCTGAAGCTTGTGGCTGAAGTAAGGGCAGTCTGATGGGGAACTGTGTCCTCAAGACTGCAGAGTTTGCACTAACTGCAGCTGGTTAGTGTCAGAACTGCACTGCAGAAATGTAGTGGTCCAGGTCCATCCTGTCTTAGGCCCTGGGTAACATCTGGTGGTAGTCTGCATCTTCCAGGGCTTTTGCCTTCTTTACCCATCGACTCCCTCCTCTTACCCTACTCCTGTAAATCCAATTTTCTCTGAATTCAGGACATTTGAGACCCAAACTCAGGCATGTAAGACAGCCCAAGAAGCAAATATATTCCATCTCTACAGCCTGTAGAATTTAAAAGAAAAAAATTTAAAACCACAGGCCTGTGTGACCACAGGCAAATTACTAAACCTCTCTGAGCCTTGGTCCCCACCTCTGTAAGATGAGACTAATAACCCCTCCATCACAGAGCTGATAGGACAACTCAATGATGTAATATATTTGCAGAGCCTAACACAGGCTCTCACATATGGCAGGTACTCAGTAAACATCCACCTCCTTCCTTGCTATCTTCACATAGCCCCATACTCCCAACTCTTCTTGCCTCTCTGCTCACCCCAGCTAACTGTTCTGGGTGCTGGGCCCACTGGCACCATGCTGATGTTTTAGATCCCAGGACAGTAGGAAGCCAACCATTACACATACCCAAACTAAAAAGCAAGTAACCATGACCTTGAACAGAAAGGACATTTATATTTACTTCAGTGGCTATAAAAGACACCATAAAATAGACTATGCAGCACACATCCTCACGATTAATAATCAGATATTGCAAATTATACTCTCTGGTCCCTGGGTGCATCCAACTGGTCACTAAGAACAATTAATTCTTTCGGGAAATAAAAGGATTGTGAATTGTCGCTGATCACTGAAAAATCTGCTTGCTGTACTATGAATAAAGAGTACAGAAAATTAGGCTCAAATTCAGGATTTTTTCTGCCCTTGTGAATTGGGTGAAGTAAGATCGGAGAGGCTCAAACACAATTATTGTCCGTGAGAGCAGACAGTAGGACCTGCCAACGACAAAGACATGGGAATTAGAGCAGGAGTTTAGGGATGTCCAAGAAACAGAAGCAGACAACCAGGCTGGGAGGAGAGGCAGCGCTGGCAGCAAGCAATGGGGTAGAAACACAGAAGTTTCCAAGTGAAAACCTAGCCACAGTGACGGAGGTTTCAGCAAGAGGACTAAGGTCTCCAGAAGGACTGCGGGGAGACAAGTAGAATTCCAGGCCTAAAACTGGGGCCACTGAATGAGAACCAAAGGAATAAGTCAGGAAACAGTAGAACAAGGTTGGTGCTCAGGTCACAGAAAACCAAGGTGCAAGGTTTCAGCTGAGCCTCTGAGTTCCTGGCCCTGGGCTGCTTAACTCCTCCAACCAGAGTCTCAGAGTCTTGGAAGGTGAGAGAAACCCCCAAGAAGCAGGAAGTAGCCCCACAGTTGAAGTGGCCCCACCGGTTGGAAGGATTATAGGAGCAAGAAGCCAGGCAGAAGATCACACCAATATTCAATTCAGGTCCACTCTGACCTAATGGGCATTGTGGGCGAACTCCCAACCTAGAATACAAATCCCACCAAACAGCCCCGGGCCTTCTGTTCCCTAGATCTCCCTGGGAAACCCTGAGGAAGCGGCAACCAAGAGGAACCATAAGCCCTTGGCGAGGACCATGAGCACACTCTGGAAGGGCATGTGCCTGGGGTCAAGTGAGTTATGATGGACAAACCCTGGAACCTTGAAGGAGTTTTTATTGAAACAGTACAGAAAACACCAAAGGTCACTGACAGCAGTGAGCTCATGGCTGCAATGGAGTCGGCCCCAGATGCCAAACCACCTCGCTGAGGTGTGACTTCCTTTGGAGGGTGACATGGCTAGGAAAGGGAAGCTGTTCTCTGTCAAGTTCAGAGACCATGTTCATCTCCAACAAAATCAAACTCCCTACAAGTTCAGTGTGCCCCCAGTGGCACCCGTGGCACGTCTTGGCAATGGGAAGGGTTAATGGAAGTAGTGGGGACATCCAACCCAATGGCACATACCAGGAGTGGGAATGTAGGCTGCTGAGTCTTCTTGGAGAAGAAGAGAGAGCTATGCCACAGTTCAGCCTGTGGGCCCTGAGATAAGGGCCACAGTATGCAGAGAGGATTCCAAAAGAGGAGGAGGATGGTGACATGGACAGTGACTCTGGGGCTGCAGGCCACCATGTGGCAAAAATGGAGCAGCTGGGTGGAGGCAGGATGAGGGGCTGAGGAGTGGAAAGACATCAGAATGGGGCAGGGAGAGCAATTCCAATCAGAGTGGAGCAGGGAACAGCCAGCATATTAGGGCCAAGACCCGGTCAGCCAGCTTCAACCCCTTCACACGCAGGATGAGCTCATGGAGGTTGATCTGCCATAAGTTGAAGGCCTCTCTGAAAGAGATCTGGGTTCTTCTGAAGAATGAACAGGTATTCTTCTTCTTGTGCCTGGAAGAAGGGAAAGAAGAAAGAGAAAAGAAATAAAGAGGCAAGAAACACCAGCTCTGTATCATTTAGAAAAACTAAAGATGGTGGCTTTGGCCAACTCACCAGCTCCCTGCCCCTACGGACCTCTCTTGGATACAGGATCATACTATACCACTACTCAATCAGGAGCCAGAGGAACTCAAATATTTCAAAGGAGTTTTTCAAATAAGTGGGATAAATAAAAGCAGTTGTTTCACAGGGCATCAAAGGTCTAATAAACCCATTTGGGTAGATCATTCCAATGTTTCTTTCTCCAAAAGCATGGTAAATATATGCCAACCAAGAATCCCCCAAACTCAAAAATAGTCAAAGCCTTTCCAAACTTTCTAAGGATAAGAATCACTTGGAAACCTGGTCAGGTGGTCCTGGGAGGCTAAGGCCATTATGAATTCAGCCCAGCTCAATCCCTTCTGCACCCACAAAAGGACATGATGAAAACTGGTGTTTATGATGATGACCTATTCAAGACTTCATTTCCTGAACCCTCAGAGGAAGAATACATCAAAGTTGGCCCTTTCAGTGTGCAGTATATTATGCTGTAAACTAATTCAATATTTGATAGTGGGCACATGATATAGGTTCCCAGAATGGTCCATTCCTAGCATGGAATTGAGCATCATCTAAGCTTCCTCTCTTGAGTGAGAACAATCAGCCAGAGTGTGGCCCTTCCAACGTATTCGTCACACTCAGTAATAGAGCCTGAAACCCTCTTTCCTCTGGAACCAGCTCCCTGAGGAAGCACACTTCTCTTCCTCATGAATGCCCAAAGGTGCTGAGGCATCTAAAAAGATCTGAAGCCAGACATGGTGGCTTACGCCTGTAATCCCAGGACTTTGGGAGGCCAAGGCAGGTGGATCACTTGAGGTCAGGAGTTCAAAACCAGCCTGGCCAACATGGTAAAACCCCGTCTCTACTAAAATATAAAAATTAGCTGGGCGTGGTGGTAGGAGCCTGTAATTCTAACGACTCGGGAGACTGAGGCAGGAGAATCGCTTGAACTCGGGAGATGAAGGTTGCAGTGAGCCGAGATCACACCACTCTACTCCAGCCTGGGGGACACAGTCAGACTCTCTCAAAAAAGAAAATAAATAAATTAAATAAATAAATAGATCTGAGATCAAGAGAATCTGAGTCACACTCTCACCTACAGGACAAAGAGCACTGGCCTGGCTGACAAGTTCCAGGACCAATTAATGGAGAGATACACACCAGGGCTTCCTGTCCTCAAACTTGGGATACTTGGATGGGGCTGAGACTCTCAGAAAACATTTCAAACTTTAACTTTTCCTGCAGGGAGATCTGGAGATTTGGAAGCTCAGGCAGGGCCCTGTAGACTGGTGGGGAAAGGTGGCAGCAAAAGCAGGACCCCTGGGGCAGGCCAGGGGGCTAGGAGGGGAGGAGAGGGAGAAGCCCACACTCACTCGGCTAGCGCTCTGATGCAGCAACGTGACATGTTGAGAAAGGAGCTGGCGCTGGCACGGGTGCCCAGGGCGGCCTCGATGCCACGCAGCAGGTCATTGGTCTTCAAGATGAGCAGCATCTGGCGTGGCACGTGGTTAAGGAGCTGGCTGATCTGGGGGAGGTAGTTGGCCGCGTTGTTGCGAATCTCTAAGTCCTGAGGCAGCAATGGGGAGACGGAAACAGATGGTTGGTATGGGTAGTGGGGCCAGGGGTGGCAGGGGTCTGGCAGGCTGGGACCAGAGGGCTGCAAAGAAGTCCCAGGAGGGAGCTTCAGGCACCGCTGTCTTGGCACTGCTAGGAGCACTCCCAATAGACAAGTCTAGCACAAGGCGCTGTATAGCCTGACAAACCTGGAAGGGGATGTCTCAGCCAAACTTCTAGGAAAGTGCTGAATGTGACACAGGATACACTGAGAGAGACCAGGTTATTCTCCAAGGCTTTTTCACTGGCCACCAATTTTAGATCAGGTCTGGAAGGACCCCCAGAAGCCAGTGCCAGCTGAGTCTGGTTTCCTACCCCTCCAAGCCTAGCTCAGGCTGACCTGACTTCAACCCAACTCCAAAGTCCTGCCCCATAGCCTGCACCCCGCCAGACCATGCTGCTGCTCACACTCCATTGCTTACCACTGTCCTTGCATGGGAGCCAGTCTCATCCCACCTGTGGCCCAAGGTCTGATGCCCTGGCTTAGGATCCAGGATTAGCCCTTCATGCTGGTCATCGCCACAGCCCTTGACCCATCTGGTCTTTAAGTTTGGGGTCTGGCCTCCCCACGATCCCTGTCCCTACACTCTTCACAGCTCTAGGCAGAAAACTGCCCCAAATCCTAAATATAAGTGTGGTTCTGACCCCTTTTCAGTCTCCGTAGATATGATGATGATGGTGACGATAAGCACCATATATTGAGCATTTACTAAAGAAACCAGGCACTTTGACAATTTTGGCATGTATTAATTGATTTAATCCTCACAACAACCCTATCAGCGTATCATCCCCATTTAAGATGAGGAAACAGAGGCATTGAGAAGTTAAGTGCGAGTAAATGGTGAGATGGGACGTGAACCCAGGCAGTCCAGCTCCCGAGCCTGTGCCCTCACCATCTGGCAATACCACACCTCCTCACCTCACCACAGGACTCCACGACTCTGGGTAAGTCCTCTAATCTGTTTCAACTCAGTGTCCTCACCCAAACACTGGGAATGCCAATACCCTTTGTGCCCACCTCCCAGCAGCACTGGGAGGGTCACCAGAGATAAGGTCTGAGGAAGCAATCAGTAGCCAAGTCATAATGAGGAGACCTTGCGTGTTGTGGAAAGGCTTTACCACCCCTCTCCTCTCTGAAGCAGCAGGCCTCTCAGTGCTTTCAGGAGCACGTGTGGGCTGTTGAGAACAGAGTCACTGCAAAAGTTGAAATGTCTTGAAATGCCTCTCAGGCAGGAGCTATCAGGCTGGCACATCTCAACACAAAGCCAGACTTCAAGAGGTGCCTGCGGCCACAGCTACAAGTCCCCTGCTCACCGCAGGGACCCCCCAACCCAGCATGGTCAGGACTGGCCTGGCAACAGCCTCTCAGCTCCTTCACTCACCCAGGCTACTACCGGGAGACAGTTCTCAGAGCAGCAGAGTCTCCAGCTAAGACAAATCCTGATGGTGGGTGTCTGCAGTAGACCCTGTTGGGTACCTACCTGAGTCTTCACCCCAATCTCCTCTATTAAAAGAACCCAGGATCATGCCTGTAATCATAGCATTTTGGGAGGCTGAGGCTGGTGGATCACGAGGTCAGGAGTTTGAGACCAGCATGGCCAACATAGTGAAACCCCATCTTTACTAAAAATACAAAAGCTAGCCAGGCATGGTGGCACACACTTGTAGTCTCAGCTACTCGGGAGGCTGAGTCAGGAAAACTGCTTGATCCTGGGAGGCAGAGGTTGTAGTGAGCTGAGATCACACCACTGCACTCCAGCCTAGGCAACAGAGTGAGACTCTGTCTCAAAAAAAAAAAAAGTGTTCACTTGATCCCTTGGGTCATGCTCCCTTGGGAGGTGTAGCCCCTCCCTGGCCCCAGCAGAGAATCTGGATTGAGTTCAGCCAGGGCTGGCTCTGAGCTCTCAGCCCCTTGCCACATGACTGGTTTAGGCAGGGACACGTGACCTGCTTCAGCCAATGAGGCAAGAGGAGGTTGTTGGAGGGAGGCTGACACTTCTAGAAAAGGTTTTCTTGCTCTTAAATTATATAAGGAGACTTAGCACCTTATTCCTGCCTCTAGCGACCACTGAATGAAGATGTAAAGCTTGGAACCACCACAGTCATCTTGGAATTGTGATGGACAGCCCAGAGAATCATGAGTTAGCCCGGGGACCTGAATTTGTTGATCCACTGAGCTAACCCACCCATCTCCAGGCTTCTTGTAGGAGAGAGAACAAATTCCTTATGTTTAAGCTACGGTTAGTTGGGGAAAACATTCTCCCTCATATAATGTTGGAGGTTTCCCTAATCCTCAATGACAGCAGGGCTCAGAAAGACCAAGCCTGTGGATCCCTGAGATCAGGCTGACCTGGAGTAGCTAACTTTATGATCTATCTGGGTTGTCCAAAGTGAGCAAATGGAGTAAGTGTCTCAAGAACGTTCACAAATGTCCCTCTACCAGACCCAGTCCCAGGATGGCAGGGATCTTCTAAAAAGATATACAAGACGGGGTCTTTGCCTTCCAAGTGCTCACCACATAGTTGGAGAGTTAAGGTGTGCAGACAAATAACTACAAGGGGCATGGTGTACTTGCCTTGTTAGCAATACAAGTATTAAGGGGTGACTTTTGGCAAAGGTGGTAAGAATAGGCTTTCTGGAAGAGACAAGACTTTTTCAAAGGACTGGCATTTAAACTGAGTCTTTATCAACGAATAAGAATGCAAAAACAGGCTGGGTGCGGTGGCTCATGCCTGTAATCCCAGCACTTTGGGAGGCCGAGGTGGGTGGATCACAAGGTCAGGAAATCGAGACCATCCTGGCCAACATGGCGAAACCCCGTCTCTACTAAATATATAAAAATTAGCCGGGTGTGGTGGCACATGCCTGTAATCCCAGCTACTCGGGAGGCTGAGGCAGGAGAATCACTTGAACTCGGGAGGCAGAGGTTGCAGTGAGCCAAGATTGAGCCACTGCACTCCAGCCTAGACAACAGAGTGAGGCTCTGTCTCAAAAAAAAAAAAAAGAAAAGAAAAGAAATAAAAAGAAAATAAAAAAAGAATGCAAAAACAAAATTCTATCTTAGTTAATAAAAACAAATATATACTGAGAACCTAGTAGATGCCATGTGACCTCATCCAGGCCTGAGGTTTTAAATATCACCTTACCCTGAAGACTCTTAAATTTGTATTTTAAGTCTAGACCTCTTCTGTGAACACCAGATGCCCATGACATCTCTACCTGTTCAAGAGAACCATTGACTACCCCACCCCAAATATGTCCTTCCCAGTCTTCCCTATGATAGGAAGTACCACCATCCGCCACCATAAAACTCATCCCAAAAAGCTATGATGCAGCCTTGGCCCTGCCCTTTCCCTCCTCTCCACATCCAGTCCTACAGAAACTCAATCTTACTTCCAAAACACACCTTGACTCCACTGCCTCTCTCCATCTCTGTTGCCACCAAGGCTGAGCCCCTGTCATCTCTCAACCTGGAGTCCTGGCCCAGGCTCCTAAATGATCGCCACCACTCATCTCACCCCACTCGAGAGAGATACTTAAAAAGAACAAGTCTGGGCCTCTCCCCCTCCTGCTCAGAGCCTATCAAGGGCTTTGTTTTGTGCTGAGAATTAATTGGAACATCTTCCCATGGCTTTTAAGACCCTGCGTAATGATCTTCCTGCCCACGACTCCTCCAACTTCTCATCCCACCATCCTCCTCACCACACTCTGGGCCATACCAAATGCTTTCTTTCCCCTTGGCTTGAGTGTGCCTAGAATGTGTCCTTCAAGCTCCTCCTGGAACTGGTGCCTTTCCTGTCCTTTGGGCCTCAGCTGAAATGTCACCTCCTCAAGTCAGGTCTTCTCTGAGTGCTGTCCCGTCCCCCTCCTCACAGCACCCTACTTGTTTCGTCCAGGGCACTGACAACCTGCAATTATTCCATTCACCTGTTTGTCCACTTGTTTACTGTCTGTCTCCCTCAAGCAAAGTGTAAATTACAAGGCCTGTCTGCCTGTTCATCATGGGATCCTCAGCTCGTACCCACGGCCCCACAAAAACAAATGTTTGTCAAATGAACAAACTTCAGGAGCTGTGGGTAGGCACTTTACATGCACTATCAATAAAGTGGAAATTATCCTTACCATCCCTATTTTACAAAAGAGGAAAATTGTCTCTCTTCCTTAGAGATGATGGAGTTCAAGGCTGTAGAAGCCAAGAGCAGTTGGTGGCCATCTTTGCCACCAAGCTTGCTGGAGAAAGATGTCAACTTGGAGGAAAGTGGAGCCAAGAGATGGGGATGGATGGCCTCTTTGATGACATCATTTGAGAATCTGGATCTAGCCATTCCCAAAGCTGCCTATCACAAAGCAGCTTACAGGGTAAGCAGCTTACCCTGAGGCTCAAAGAGGTGATGAGGACCACCCAAGGTCACACTGTAAGGAAGAAGAGGCACTGGAGCCCAGGGCTTTCTGACTGCACAGGCAGAACCCTGTCCCTGGTGGTGAGCAGGGGCCTCAGCTGGAGCCCAAGGCCATCCCCCACGTGGATTCAGGCAAGTCTAAGTGGGTCTGGCAAATTAATAGGCTGTGAAGACAGCAGCCAATTCCGGGAGGCTGGAAAGGCCCCCTGGAAGGGAGCCCACCTTGAGCCAGGAGGAATGAGCTCACCCCCGTAAGCCTCTGTTGTGCAAGCAGAGGTGGGTCTGAGTACCCGGTGGAGGTGCTCCCAATATGTCTCCTGGCCCAGACTCCATGAGACTCTTGTCTAGGTGAAATGGAGAAATGAGCTACAAATAGTGACCACAAAAAAGCTGCTTTAGCCTGGTCAACATGGCAAAACCCCGTCTCTACTAAAAACACAAAAATTAGCCACTCATGGTGACATGCACCTGTAGTGCCAGCCACTTGGGAGGCTGAGACAAGAGAATCACTTGAACCCAGGAGGCGGAGGTTGCAGTGAGCCGGTATCATGCCACTGCACTACAGCCTGGGTGACAGAGCGAGACTCCGTCTCAAAAAAAAAAAAAAAAAAAAAGTCTGCAGACAATGAGATGAGCACCCCTGCTTGAGTGCCACCTGAGTAGTGAAGGGCTATCTCAGCTTGGTGCCTTAGAGGAGCCATGTGATGGGAGACAGTGCCAGGCAGAACACAGCAGTACTGCCAGATTTATTTAAGAGACAGTCCCTAAGGATTCCCAGAGGTCCTGTGGGAGAACTTGGGGAAGGCCTGGAATCTAGTGTGAGTGGGTCAGAGCTAAAGCTACAGAAGTCTGAGTTATTATGGTCAGTGTGCCCCTGTTTCCTCCAGACTGATAAGGCTTGAAGGGGAGCTAGGGAGATATCACCGCCTTTCCCTCCTTCCATCCAGGGCACTATTTCTCCTTGTCTTTCTCTTCTTATCCAATATAGTCCCAATTCTTCCCCTCCCCCCACACGTAGCCCACCAGCCTAGACTCTCAGACCCTACTTGGTAGGGGTCCATAGACCACCTCTAGCCCTGCCTTCTGCATTTAGGAAGAGGCAGGGCCTGGAGGGGCCCCCTACCTCAGTGGCAGTGACGGGAGCTTGGCTGATGCCTCTGTTGACTGAGTTCCATGACCGCGCTGTCAGCATGCAGGCAAACAAGGGGTAGAGATCCCCGGCTCCCAGGCGCTGGCTGTACTCCTTCACTCTCTTCATGTCAGTCCAGATCAGAGACTGCCAGAGGTGGCAGTAATTCAGGCGGAATTCTTCCGTGAGCACCTAGGGTGGAGGCGGCAATGATGGGACCTGAGCCTCGTCTCCCCACGAAGGCCCAAGTCCCTAGCTGATGCCAACCATTATAAAAGATGATGGTGAGGACTGCGCCTTCCCATGGCGTCTGCTTCTCCCCCAGAGCTCCGCCATCCCTGAAGGTTTAAGTTCAAAGCGACTCTTTAGCAAGCCTTGACCCTGAGTGGCAGTGACTATTAACTGCCCACCCAAGTCTACATTCTCCTCCTCTTCCCAGGTACAGGCTACTTTCTCAGCCTCCCTCAAAGTTAGATGTGGTCCTCAGCATAAGCCTGACTGAAGGAATGTGGCAGAAGCTCCACTTCCAGGCCCGGCCCACAGAAACTTTCCCCGCCTGCTCCTCCAAGCCCTCACCCCGCCGCCAGCTGCCAGCACCATCACCTCTGGTGAAGCTTGGGGGTCAGAGCCCGGCAGTCTTCACCCATCCAGGACTGGCATGTGAGCAAGCAATTAAGTTTCTGTTGTATCTGGGCCATCATTCATTTTGGGGCCACATGTGAAAACAGCTAGCCTACCCTAAACTAATGCATTCTACTTCGTTAAGCCTTTCAGAAGAGGCCAAGATTTGGGGATGTGGGATCAGGTCCCTGAGAGAAGGAGCAGAATCCCCTGGGGAAAACCACCCCGGGACCATCTGCCTCATGGGACCAAGCCAGGCCCTGGGGCCCAGATTGGCAGTGAACTTCCCATCTTCCAAGTAGGAGCTCATGGCTCCTTTGAACCAGATCTGTATCCTGAGGACACAGTCTGAGGCCCTCCAGCCCCCATCAGCTGCCTGCCCCCTTTCCCACTAGGCCTAAACATTAACTCCTTCCCCATGAAGCCCCAGCTCATGCAGAGGACAGCTCACTGCTGAGGATCCTTGCTGGCCTGGGGCTCCATGGGAAAGTACAATCTAACATACAAGCCTATTTCCACCTACTCCTCACAACGGCCTGTAAAGGGGGTGCCATCAACCTCACCTTCATGAGGAGGAAGCTGAAGCTCTGAGAGCTCTGTGACAGTGACTTGCACAAAATGACAGCTCCAAGGGAGAGGGCAGGGCCCTTTCCAGCTACTCTTGCTGTCTCCCTCCCAGTTCTGCAGCTAATTAGAGTGGTCAGCAGACTCTAAACCCAGAGGTCCCGGGGCTGGGTAACAAAGGCCTCTTCTACCTGGTAAAGCCCATGGTCCAACAGGACAATCTCCGCCTTTCCCGTGCCAGGGTGCTTCCGCACCAGTACATTGCCGGGGTGGGGATCGCAGTGCACGAAGCCATTGACGAAGATCATCTCACTATACATCTTGCCCAGGTGGCGTGAGATCTGAAAGAGAAGCGGGGGCAGGTGGGAGCTCCTCTCCACTCACATCTGTCTCAGGGACTTCTATCTGGTCTCTCGATGTGGTCATTAAGGGGAGGCCAGAGAAAATCGGTGGGTTGGAGCGGTTGTCGTGGGAGTGATGGCCTGAGATGACATACTTTTTGAGTTTAAGACTTCTTACCTTTAGCTGCACCTTAGAATCATGAAACCATGTGGGTGGTACAAGGCACCAGTATTTTTTAAAGTTCGAGGTGATGGGAACACATGATTAGGTAGGAGAACTACACTCTCCACCTCCCGCACCCGCCCTTCCACTTGTCTGCCATTTCTCTCCTCCATACCCTTTTATCAGCCCTTCTCCATTTTCTCCCCAAAGCTGAGAATGGGCTGAAAAGCTGGGCTGGGGGAGCCATTCCACTCACCCCTTCTCCAAAGAACAGGGCGGGGGGCTGAGGATCAGGAGCAGGTCACCTCACCACCTCCTCTGGGGCTGCCCCAGGCCTGTGCCAGGTGGACCCAGAGTCACAGGCCTGTCTCCCCTCTCCCTGCTCCCCTCCCTGCCAGAGCCCAGTGCTAATCTGATTTATGATGTCTGCACAGAAGAAATGACACTAGAGAAGCCGTTTAAATCATCCTGTCACTGCTGCTCTCCCTGACGAGGCAGTCTTCTTATCTCTAGTCCCTTTTTTATTAAAGCTAAAAGCCTCTTCCCAGCTAAGGAACAGCTGCTGAATAAAGCCAGACCTGGACCCACAGAGGGTCTGTTGACAGGTTTCCAGGGGACAAAGAGATGCTCGACCCAGAAAGCTGACACCCCAGGACACAAGCTGCCCTAGGCAACCCTCTTGGCCTCAGCTGGACCCCATGGTCATTAACAAACCTAACCTGGTCAGAGGGGAGAGAAGCTGGGGCCCACGGGTGGGGAACACAGGATTGGGATCTTAAAAATGTTCCTCTGTCCCCCAGCCTGCAAAGTCCTACCTGACCAGGCCCTGCCTCCTGCCTGGTCTCATCTCACACCACACTGACATTCCAGCCACATTCACTCTCTCTTCCCCAACGATCCCTGTGCTTTCTGGCCTCAGGGCCTTTGCACATGCTATTCCTGCTGTCAGGAACATTCCTGCCATCTCCCCTTCACTTGACTTACCCCCTCTCTTCCTTCCCATCCCAGGTCAGCATCGCCTCTCTGAGGAAGCCCTCCCTGACGTCCCAGGCAAGATGAGGTTCTCTCGCCATACTTTCTCAAAGGCCTTTTCTTTCAGGGCACTAGCACACTATTTGTGTGATTATTTGATTAATGACCATCTATCCCACTATCATAAACTCCCAAGATAGTAGGCACTTGCTGTGCTTTGTTAAACAGCTTTATTGAGGTATAATTTATGGACCACAGACTGGCTCTATTATGTATCCACTTGCTTATAACAGTGGCAAACACGTGACTATGACTCTGCGTTCAACGTAAGTGAGACCCTCATCTCTGTTTTCCTAAGATGCTGTTGTTCCTGCCTCGATGCTTATTCTAACCCCATTAATGTCCTCTGAATCCCAATCAATTATAATTTGCCCATTGCATCATTCTTGATGACCCTACTTTAGTAACAACCAGCTGACATCCTTATTAGCCCCCCAAAGGTAGGGACAATTATGATCTTCATTTTGCAGATGAGAAACTGATTCATCAAGGTTTAACTTACTCATGGCTAGAGAAAGGTCGAGCCAAGATTCACACCAGCTGACCCCGCAGCCTTCTAGTAACTGCTATTCTACGCTGGCTTGCACCCACTGCTGCACTCTTCAGTTGAGCTTTGTGACCTTAACCAGTTGCTTATGCCCTCGGCTTCAGTCACATGGAAATAATAATAGTCCCACTAGCCAGGGTCACTGCGAAGGTAAATGAGAATGCCACGGTGCCGTGCCCTGGTGATTCTCATAAGTGACCCTGTGCTTGTCGTTACTAATTTCTCATAACACCCCTGGAAGGTGAGCAGACTAGCTTCCATTGTACGTTTTTCAGAGGTGAAGACGTGTAAGACACTGTGCCCGCTACCACGCCAGCCCTCCAGCTCCTGCAATTTTCCTGCGGTGAAATAGACTCCCAGTACTCAGTGTCTGTCGGCATCAGGAGCAGGACTTTGCCCCAGGTCAAGTTCTCAGACTCAGGCTGACATGCCAGATACCCCAGGGCCACCACTGTCTGTTTCCTTGGAGGGGGGCCCCCGGCCAGGGCTGGTCCTGGGTGGGCCACCAAGTCTCAATGCCACCAAGAATCTCTTCTATGGGGCTCTTCGGAGCTTCGTGGAGCCATGCTCTGAAAGGCTGTATCTGCCAAACCAATTGCATTTATTAAGTAATCATTCATTTTTATTTGTCAAGGACGCAAATAAGGTCCAATCAGGGCTCCTGATCAGCCCAAGATAAGCAGCGCAGCCAGACTGAGCTGACAGAATCCCAGCCAAAAAAGGAGAGAAACGACATTTCATTTAGTCTGGGCAGACCTGTCATGGGGAGATGTATGATCTCCCTTAAGCTTTCTGAAATACTGCTAATCGCTCTGGGCCCCCTATTAACTATACTGAAAGATGGCCCCTAGCGGTCTGGGGGCTCAGGATGGGGAGCCCTTGCCCCTGAAAAGTGAGCTGCTGCTGGTGGGGTTGGGGAGGTTGGGGGCCACCAACTACTGCTCTATGAGAAGAGTCCACATGAGAAGAGTCACCAGAGTGGCCCACTCCATCTCAACATCTCCAATCCACCTGCCTCCAGCTCATTGTGTCTTGCCATTTGGGGCTGTTCCTAATGTTGGTTTTAACCAGATTTCACCAGCATAGACAGAGACCAGAGGGGGAGTCCCTGCGAATGGCATGGTTCTGTCACTGGGCATGGGAGACCTGGGGATAAGACACCTCTCTTCTCAGTCTGGTTCCAAGTTCCCTTAGCAACTACATGGGACTAACCCCACCTGCTCTACTTGCTCACAGAGCAACCTTAAGATTCAACGTCAAAATAGGATCACATATGAGAAAGCACTTTACACACTATAAGACAACACATCAAAGTTTGTTTTTCATGCAGTAGTTTATCATTTTTAACTTAGAAAAAATACATACCCACTATCACTCTCAAAGCCTAATTTTCGAAGTTTAAAGTACAGCTCATATAAATACAGAATGTGTGCCAGGCACAGTGGCCCACACCTATAATCCCAGCACTTTGGGAGGCTCAGGAGGGATGATTGCTTGAAGACAGGAGTTTCAGACCAGCCTGGGCAACACAGCAAGACCTCATCTCTACATAAAATTAAAAATTCAGCCAGGTGTGGTGGAACATGCATATGGTTCTATCTACTAGGGAGGCTAAGGCAGAAGGATCCTTTAGCCCAGGAGTTCGACACTGCAGTGAGCTATGACGGCACCACTGTACTCCAACCTGGGAGATAGAGCGAGACCCTGTCTCTAAATACATAAATAAAAAATAAAACTAAATAAATACAGGATGAACATGTGTCAAAGACTTTTTTAACTCATTAATAAGGGGGCAAGTCCACATAGCCAAAGTAAGACTAAGCAAAAAGAACAAATCTGGAGGCATCACATTACCCAACTTCAAACTATACTTCAGAGCTATAGTTAGCAAAACAGCATGGTACTGGTATAAAATAAGGACACAGACCAATGGAACAGAATAGAGAACCAAGAAATAAAGCCAAATTCTTACAGCCAACTGATCTTCAACAAAGCAAAAAAAACAAAGTGGGAAAACGACACCCTATTCAACAAATGGTGCTGGGATAATTGGCTAGCCACATGTAGAAGAATGAAATTGGATTCTCACTTCTCACCTTATAAAAAATCAACTCAAAATGGATCAAAGACTTAAATCTAAGACCTGAAACCATAAAAAATCTAGAAGATAACGTCAGAAAAACTCTTCTAGATATTGGCTTAAGCAAAGATTTCATGACCAAGAACCCAAAAACAAATGCAACAAAAACAAAGATAAGTAGACGGGACTTAATTAAACTAAAAAGCTTCTGCACAGCAAAAGAAATAATCAGCAGGGTAAACAGACAATCCACAGAGTGGAAAGAATCCACAGAGTGGGAGAAAATATTCACAGCTATGCATCGAACAAAAGATTAATATCCAGAATCTACAAGGAACTCAAACAAATCAGCAAGAAAAGAACAAACAATCCCATCAAAAAGTGGGCTAAGGACATGAATAGACAATTCTCAAAAGAAGATATACAAATGGCCAACAAACACATGAAAAAAATGCTCAGCATCACTAATGATCAGGGAAATGCAAATCAAAACCACAATGCAATACCACCTTACTCCTGCAAGAATGGCCATAATCAAAAAATCAAAAATAATAGATGTTGGCATGGATGTGGTGAAAAGGGAACACTTTTACACTGCTGGTGGGAATGTAAACTAGCACAACAACTATGGGAAACAGTGTGGAGATTCCTTAAAGAATGAAACGTCGAACTACCATTTGATCCAGCAATCCCACTAGTGGGTGTCTATCCAGAGGAAAAGAAATCATTATATGAAAAAGACACTTACACACGCATGTTTATAGCGGCACAATTCACAATTGCAAAAATATGGAACCAGCCTAAATGCCCATCAACAGGTAGATAAAGAAAACATGGTGTATATACACCATGGAATACCACTCAGCCACAAAAAGGAACGAAACAATGGCATTTGCAGCAACACAGATGGAATTGGAGAGCATTATTCTAAGTGAAGTAACTCAGGACTGGAAAAACAAATATCGTATGTTTCCACTTATAAGTGGGAGCTAATCTATGAGGACGCAAAGGCATAAGAATGATACAATGAACTTTGGGGACTTGGGGAGAAGGGTGGGAGGAAGGTGAGGGATAAAAGACTACACATTGGGGCCTGGTGCGGTGGCTCATGCCTGTAATCCCAGCATTTTGGGAGGCCAAGGAGAATTGTTTGAACCAAGGAGACAGAGGTTGCAGTGAGCCAATATCACACCATTGCACTCCAGCCTGGGCAACAAGAGTGAAACTCCGTCTCAAAAATAAATAAATAAGTAAGGGGGCAAGTAAGATGGTAGGGCTGGTTCAAAGAGAATTTTGAAAGTAGGTGTTTATGGGCATTTAAACAGGAATAAGAGACTAAGGTTTCTGGATTAGCTAAAAAACAGGTTACTGTTCTACGAGGCATTAAAAAAAAGTTGTAACCTTTGGGTGGGGTTATCTTTTATACTAGACAGAAATTATTTGCATCTCTACTGGATAAGATCTTCAAGTTGATGTAGGACCAGTCTGTGCCTTTAAATAATTGTCAATAGCAAAGTCAAACAAATGTACATTTCCCTAGATATTTAAAAAAAATCCTCTAGGGAGCTGGTTGAACAATGCCCAAGACTGCCACACCACACTCTCCTGGCCTCATTTCTAAGTGTTGGATAACATCTCTCAGAGTTGTGTTAGTCTTTCTAGGAACTGAGTTTCCCAGAAGAAAGAAGCCAGCCCCCTTCCACTCAGAGGCATTGAGGAGAAACCTAAGGCCATTACTGGGCACACGACCCTCTCTCCCTTCTATAATACATTATGTGTCTTGCTTAAGAACAGATCATTGTGTCCCTAACACTGCCCCATGCCCTGTGAACGGAGGCATGTGCATAATGACAGGACGCACCATCTTTTTAGAATGGTGCATGATAGACACACCTGACAGTAATAACTTAAGCAGACACTTATGGCAGACACAACTGCCTTAACTTCAGAAATAGGGGTTGCTAGGTGCAGGTTGCTGAGGACAGGGTACTAAGTGAATGTACTATCTAAACGGCATGCTTTTTACAAGTGGTGGTGGTTTTCCTGTCCAGCCTGCCACCACTGAACTGTCTTGTAAGTTCCCCCAAATAAACCATTTGTTTAAATCTATGTTCCATTCACTATCTCTTCTTTGGCCTCTTGAACCTGGTGCCATTCCTACTGAAGTTGACAGAGGTCCAGTATGACAAACAATGATGGCTAACACACTATACCAGGCACCATGCCAGGCCCTTCACACTAAGGGATTCAGCACTCGCTGCCATCCTCTGCAGTCAACAGGTAAAGGAATCAGGACACAAAATAGAAAGTTGGGTGACTTGGTTGGCAGTTAGTCTAAACCTAGGAGCACTGGCTCCAGAGAACAGGCCTCGATCGCCCCGTTATCCTGCCTCTCCACTCACAGGGAAGCTCTTCCTGGAGACAGAGACTGCACCAGAGACGTCTGAACACCACCCCACTCCAACCCCAGAAGCTGCCAAAATGTTTCATTTTGAAAAAAAAGAGTCTCAGTGGGAAATCCAAGACTGTCAGCTAACCAAAACCACACTGTTAACTAAAGTTACAGTACAGTGCCATTTAGGAAAAAAAAAAAGTCAATGAGAAATCTTTTAATTGTTCCACATAAAAAGAATGTGCCATTGACGATAAGTGATTTCAGTTATTATGCAATGCCTTTATTCTCTAACAGCAGGGAGGGGGAAAAACCAGGAATCTATAAAAAGACTGAGTAAAGAATTAATTTAGTAAATAATATTTAAATCAATGAGTTATTTTTGGACTTTTCTCAAAACTTGAATTGGCTAAAAGTACTTTAATTATTATATAATTACATGGATTAATTTATTCCCACCCTCAAGAGAGAATCTATTTATGTTCCTGGTGGGGCGTCTTAAAAGAAAGGCCAAGATCCCTGAAGGAAACAGGGGGTTGGTGTTACAGGATATTGATAATCACATGAGTAGCCTGATATTAACTATAAGGAGGTTAATCATTCAAACTCTGTCTGCCTTTCTTCCAGTTTCTGCCCAGGCTTTCTGAGGTACAACAGCATGAAAGACTAGACCAGACCTAGAGCTTTTTTAAAAAAAAAAATACAGGGCCTCACTCTGTAGCCCAGGCTCAAGTGCAGTGGCACCATCAGGGCTCACTGCAGCCTCGAACACCTGGGTTCAAATGATCCTCCCACCTCACCCTCCAGAATAACCAGGATTACATGCATGTGCCACCACGCCCAGTTAATTTATTTTTTTGTAGAGATAAGGTCTCACTATGTTGCTCAGGATGGGATGGTCTCAAACTCCTGGTTTCAACTAATCCTCCCACTTCAGCCCTGTCCAAAGCACTGGGATTACAGGTATGAGCTACTGGTGCTGGCCCTAGAGCATTTTACCATAATCTCCACCCTATCCCCAGGAACCACCTTTGGGATTTGTAAGCCTCAGATTAAAAACAGCTTCCCAGCATGGAGCCCAAACTTGTCCATAGGTGGGGCAATCTTGGACTCACAAACGTGAGGTGTAGTCTCTGAACGCAAAGGTGCTGGGAACCTCTTCGACCACACATGGTGTCGGGAGAGATAGTGAGGAAGAAAGAAAAGGGGCTTTGTGAGGCTGAGGCAGTCAGATGGCTTGAGCCCAGGAGTTGGAGACCAGCCTGGGAAACATGGTGAAGCCCCGTTTCTATAAGAAATACAAAAATTACCTAGGCATGGTGGCATGCACCTGTAGTCCCAGCTACTCCAGAGGCTGGGATGGGAAGATCACCTGAGCCTGGGGAGATTCAGGCTGCAGTGAGCTGAGATCATGTCACTGCACCCTAGCCTGGGTGAGAGTGAAAACCTATATCAGAAAATAAATAAATAAAAAGAAGAGGCGCTGAGTAAAATCACAGGAAACTGGGAAGTTACTCTAATTTTGGAGCTCCTAGGCACCTAGTGAAAGCTTCTCTAGGTTAGGATTGAAAAGGAACATCACAGAGAGCCATGGCATGGGGTATTTAATGAGTCTCTCTGGCCAGAGAGCCTCCTCAAGTCTCTGGCCAGAGACACTCATTAAAGTTACCCAGATACCAGCGCAGGTGGGAGGGGTCCTAGGGCCTTTGGCTATGGGAAGACACGGAGAAAGGGAGGAAAAGCAGAGACGTCTGGCATCTCTGGCCTTGGACAACAACTCCGTCCAAAGAAATACTTTCCTATCTTTCCACCTTACCGGGGTCAACATGAAAAATGGGGAAAGGGTTTCTTCACTATATGTTTCCCCCATCTTTTGGCACATCATGTACTGCCAGCACCACAGGACACCACAAAATTCCAAGGGGTAGAATTCAGCATAATTCAACACGTGATGAGCACATATGCTGGGCCCGGCACCGCGCCAAGCGCTCTGTTTCAGTCATCAAACAATCCAGTGGGTTACTCGCTTGTATCCCACTTTACGAAAGGAAACTGAGGCTTCAAAAGGGTGAGTAGCTTCACCAAGGTGGCACAGCTTATAAGTAGCAGAGCCAACACCTGCATCCAGGAAGGCCAACTCCACAGCAACACCGTTACCCACTCCCGACACCTTTGCTGTTGAGGAAATAAATGTCCAGGAACTCATCTCATGCACCTGGACCCCTCTCATATCCCCAAGCTCTTTTAGATATTTGGTCCAAGACGCTATGAAGGGACGGACGATGGAAGAAGGTGTTTTCTTTTGGTGATTTTGGTAGAAGGTCTTCATGCCTCTGCAGCTGTTCTGTGTTGGTTTGGGCATCTTCTACCAGAGAGCCAGGCAGGCCCAGCAGGGGAAAAATGACACTGAGCCAAAATGCAAATGTCCTATTCAACCGGAGGTGGTGAAAGGGGAAAGGTAGAAACTTCGGCATGGCTTTTACAGTGGGGGCGAGGGGAGGGGGTCCACCACAGGCTTAATGGACGACTATTACCCAGCTCCAAGTCTTTGTACTCAGAAAATAGAGGCAAGCGGGCAGGAAGGGGAGCGAAGAGGATTCTCAAAGATTCTATGGAGGAAGACACGTCTCTGTGAATCACGACCTCATGAATAAGTAACAGTCGCATTATTTTTACAAAACTTCAGTTTGCAAAGTTCACACAATGACCCTACGCGGTAAGTGATGTTATCTCTCCAACTGCATAGATGAGAAAACTCACACTCAGAGGATGTCACTTACCCAAAAGGCACCGGCCAATACACAATCTCAGGAGCCCTAACTCTGAAACCCTATGCTCTTCCCACCCAGCACCCAAGCTCTATGAAGCCTCACCCAGCCCCACCCTCTCCCGCGCTCTGCTCACACCTCTATTATAGCAAGTGCACTCAGTGCTTGCACATGGTAGCTGCTCAATAAAACATTTGCTAAAAGCAAAAGTGAGACCCTTTCACTGCTCCTGCAATGACACGGGATGGAATTGCTTACTAGAAGAAGCATAGCAACGGCTTCTGGCTAAGCATGGCAAGTGGAACCCAGGCCACTGACTCCACTCCTTCACGAACCCCACAAAAGTGACTCTAAAAGTAGGAAAGAAGGCAAAGACCCCACCACAACAAGAAAAGAGTAGAGAGGCAACAACAGAAGGCAAAGTGAGATAAGCAAAACTGTGTTTGCTGCAGGGAGCTACTGAGAAGTGACTCGGCAGGCTAGAAAACATGGACCCCTAAGCCGGCAATAGGAGAGCTTTATAATTATTACTGCTGAGCCTCAAGCAGGCTCAGAAACTGAGGGACCCTGGCACCTCTGAAAATGAGATTTGGGGGTTCTGAAAAAGAAAGATTAATTGAAAGACTTTAGAAGTACCAGCTAAAGCCCCAGATCCCCACCCAACCCTGACAGAAGATGGAGACTGACAGGTTCTAGAGGCTGCACCACACACCGGAAGCACCACCCTGAGGACAGCAGACTGAACCTAAGTCCACATAATGACCACTGAGGAGCTCTGGCACTCTCGCCCCCTGGATCCCATGTCTCTGGGACAGCCAGGCTGGTGTCCCTTCTAAAACCCCATCCCAATCTTCACGGACAGCAGTGTCTGCCCACCAGACCTCCAGTCATCCGTCCCTGCTGCCCCTACACTCCCGTCTCCGTCACCTCTTTCTTGGCTAATTTCACAAAAATTAAATTGAGCCTCAGCCTCGGCAGGATCTTAAACACACACTCACTGAAATCCAATTAACCTTCGATAAAGGTCCGGCAATCAATAGTGGTTCTGTGGCTCGGGGAGGCGCCATCCAGCCCGGGAAAGCGGACTCCTGCACGACCTTTACTTTTAATGAGATCAATGACAGTCATTGTCGCCAGCTCTTAAAGTGACTGGCAAATATGATCACCAGGTCAGGCCCTTGGTAATATCTGCTTCTGGGCTCACAGACACAAACAAACAAGGGCCCCTGCAGGCTGCTGGCTCCCGAGGCCTGTGCTTGCTGGCAGGTGGGCACCCCTGGGCAGGGCTGTCTCGGGCCTGGAGGTACAGATCAGCAGGGTGAGCGCAGATGGCACTCCTGGCAAGGCCTGGGCCCCTGGCTTCATGTTTGAGTATGCGGAGTCCTGAACTTCAGTGAGTGTCTGAACCGCCTGGACAGTTTGTTGAAATGTAGATTCTTGCAAACTTCTACAATCCTTTCCACCCCAGATTTGGATTAGTGAGTTTGGAGTAGGGTCCAGGAATCTGCATTGTTAAATAAGCTCCCCTGGTGATTTCTTTTTTTCCCCTACAGTGATTCTAAAAGAGATTGTTGGTGAACAAGTCTTAGCTCTCACCAAGCTGAAGAATTAATGTTCCTGGTTAGAGCCTAGCTAGTCCAACACCTTCGATAAGCATACTGAGGACCAGAGAGCGGATGTGATTTGCCTAAGGTTACACAGCAAGGTACCGGCAGGACAGAGATTGAACCTACCCGTCTTGCCTGCTAAACCGGTGTTTCCCTATCCAAGTCCATTTGGCCAAGTGGGACTGGGATGCTGTAGAGTGAGGAGGCCTCTTCAAAGCGGAGTGAGGCTGACACAACAAGTGGTTGGAGGGGGTCTGGATCCACCCCCATCCACCTCAAGAGGGGTCCCTTCTACAGCCACCTTCCAGGATAGACATCTGCTTATAGCAGCTAAGATGCCACTAGTCATGCTACACCCTAAGATTTAGAGTAAGACTTCTGCCCCCTGTCACTCCTATCTAGCCCTGTACCTCCCTCCCCAAGGAATGCTCACAGCCAGGCTGCCCTCAGGAGGGAGTTACTCCAGGGCTGGCTCGCTGAGTACCACAGTCCTAGGGAGACTTTAGAACCTCAGGAGTTTATCTGAAACTTTCAGGATTGTGGAATATTTACACACACACACACACACACACACACACACACACACACACGCTCCCCCGTAGTCCTCTACAAGGCCGTGGCTTTGATGTTGGTTGGTAAGAGACATGATAGATTAATTTATTCAGAGTAAGGCCTGTCCCTAATCTACTCCCAACACCATTGATGGTAAGTGACAGTACTTAGAGCACCGTAGTGGCCCATAGCCCACTGTGGGGGTTTCTGCGGAAGTAAGTATTTAATAACGTCATCTCAGACTGCCAAAGAGCTACCAAGTGATGCAAAGCCTAAAAGCCAGGGACCAGGGATTAAGAAATTAACATAGCGTGGCATTACAAGGATAGACTAATGAAACAAAATAGATTCCAGAAGAGCCCCACATTGATGACGAAGACGTCAGATCCCAAAACTGCATGATTCCATTTATGTGAAGTTCAATAATGGGTGCAGGTCATCTGTGGTGGCAGCGCTCAGAAGGGCATCAGCTCTGGGAGGGTACTGACCGGAAGGGACATGCGGGAGCTTGCCAGGGGGCTAGAAATGACTTGTAACTTTATCTGAACAGTCATTACATATTATATCCAGATGGAAACTTACTGAGGTATACAATTAAAATTTCTGACCTCAGGTAAGTTATCTTCCCTCTCTGAGTCTCTGATTCTTCCTCTGCAAATCTGAGACAATCAGACCTCCCTCGTAAGTTGATAATGCAGACAGCTCCTGGCACATAGAGCCAGGCAGTCAGTAAACACTAATGGCTAAAAAAAAAAAAAAAAAAAAAAAAAAAAAACGTTGGGGAGGTAGAAGAGAAAAAAACAGCCCAACGACAACAACAACATTCATCTCAGTATCAGTTTGGGGTACTTACTTAGCACACGCCAGGCACTGTGCAAAGCACTGTTTGTGCATTAACTCACACCGTCCTCACAAAATCACTTACTTACAGATAGGTATGATAAAACAGAAAAATGTTTATATGAAGTGATCCTTGATGTAAGCAAGAGAGAGAGGTATTACATTCAGACACTGCCTTGGTGCTGGGCAATGCTTCTCAGTCGGTGCTCCAGCTCCTCTGAGTAGTTAGTTACCAAGTGGCTCCAGGTTCCAGCAGCCCAAGGTATTGGGTTGGTGCAAAAATAATTGCAGTTTTGGAATGGCCCAAAATAAAAAACAAAACACACAATTACCTTTGCAACAACCTATAGATCCCTGGCAGGGAAATGGAGAAGGTAGAGGGGCAAGGACTTTGGAGTCATGCAGATCTGAGTTCAAACCCTGGTTCTACCCCTGCTAGCTGTGTGATATGGGGCAAGTTGTTTAACCTCTCTGAGCATTTGCTTTCTCATCTGTAAATGGGGTTAATAACATGCTGCATAGGAGATCTGTAATGAGTAGAGATTATGTGCGTCATATGCCTGGCACATATTAATTGCTTATAATTATTATTAGTTATTATTTTTCCCCAAATAACTCTGATATCAGCTTGCCCCATTCTGCACGTCCACAAGAAAACAACCGACACTCTCGCCCAGGTCTGCCTGGTAAGGGCCAATCTAGGGTGTGAGGCTGGTTTATTCACCCGTTCACTGATGAAAGGATGTCTACCAAGGATCTGCTCTGCACAGACCACTGGCTTTGTCTACAAGGTATCAAAACAGCGCAGAGGCAGGAGCAGATGAGACCAGGCCTCAGAGGGCACGCCCTGCCCAGCTCCTACTGCCCAGCTCCAGCCTAGCTGCCCCCCTCCGGCCAGGCACCGCGCTCAGCCATAAGCAAACAACCACACTAGAGCGCACCTTTCTGTGTTTGCATTTGTTTTGAAAATCAACATTGCCTCTGATTAAATGCCATTACAGCTCTGGGCTCACTGGATCCAAAGAGATTAATGGACTTGAGGGTGCTGCTGGAATGAAAATGCCTCCACAGCTGGTAGTAAGTAAATGCCAGGAACCTGGCAGGGGTGAGGCCTCTGGGATATTTCCTGATCAGCAGGCGACAGACCCTATTTCCCTTTAAGGCCATTCAGGAAAGGCCAGAGGTGGCCTCCCATCCCATCCAATCCCTTCACCACTGGAACCAAAGACTTTGTATTCTGCTTGAACGCCTCCCACGTACCAGCCTAGAAGCCACCAGTGAAGGCAGCAGAGTCAGAAGCCCCTACTTGTGTTACTGGCCAAGTGACCTCAGGGAAGACATTTGCTCTCTCTCAGAACTTTTCACCCCATCTGTAAAATAGAAGGAGGAATTATTTTTCTCATCCCTTTCCCTCCAAGCAGCAGAACTCTTCCAGAAAAGCCCAATAGGAAGTTCAGGCATTAGCGAAGCTGCCCTGGGGAAAGCAGGGTGCTATCTGTTTCGGTGTAGCCTGCCTATACCCCACACACCCCCCAAGTCCCTCGAATGGGTTATTGAAGCACTGTTCCCTAAGTCAGGGGACAACAGCTTTCCTAGAAGGCCTGAGCCAGCCACAGCGAACGTTTCCGCCAAGCTCCTGGCAGCAGCTCTGTGCGCTTTGATGTGGCCCCTCCTTTGTGGCCTAACAGGAAGAGTGAAATCAGGGAGACCCGGGTTTTAATCCCACCTCTACTAAGCCGTGTGACCTTCTCTCTCTGAGTCTCTGATTCTTTGTCTGCAAAATAGAGACAATGAGACCACCCTCGGAAGTTTATTATGGAGAAAAGGGCCTGACACAGGGAGTTAGGCATGCAATAAACGCTAATGGTAAAAGGAGAAAGAAAGAGCAGAGCCCAAAGATAACATAAGGAAATCAACAAGCACCACCCAGCTACTCTTCTGGAACGCTAGCCACACACTAGGCACTGTGCTCAGCGCTGTTTGTACCCTAACTCACACAGTCTTCACAACCCCTCTCGGAGGCAGGTACTGATCCCATTAACAGTGGTCACATGGCCACCAGGCG
The DNA here is from genome assembly GCF_037993035.2 of Macaca fascicularis. Taxonomy (NCBI): domain Eukaryota; kingdom Metazoa; phylum Chordata; class Mammalia; order Primates; family Cercopithecidae; genus Macaca; species Macaca fascicularis. The sequence continues at coordinate 145,858,195 of NC_088381.1, read as the reverse complement.
GCCTGTGTGACCACCACACTCCCCTACTATCCCCCTGGGCTCATCTGCTGAGCCAAGGTATGGCTTTCTCCCCACTGGGACCATATGCTCACGCTTATCTTTGTGCACTGCCTGTGGACATGGGGAGTGGAATAGAAAAGAGCACTCACAGCCAGGCGCGGTGGCTCACACCTGTAATCCCAGCACTTTGGGAGACCAAGGCGGGCAGATCATCTGAGGTCAGGAGTTCAAGACCAGCCTGACCAATATAGAGAAACTCTGTCTCTACTAAAAATACAAAATTAGCCAGGCATGGTAGTGCATGCCTGTAATTCCAGCTACTGGGGAGGCTGAGGCAGGAGAATCACTTGAACCCAGGAGGCAGAGGCTGCGGTGAGCTGAGATTGTGCCATTGCACTCCAGCCTGGGCAACAAGAGCAAAACTCCGTCTCAGAAAAAAAAAAGCAAAAAAGCATTCACCTCCACTGGGTGTGAGCCCCTTCCTTCCTTCCTTCCTTCCTCCCTCCCTCCCTCCCTCCCTCCCTCCCTTCCTTCCTTCCTTCCTTACTTCCACCCCAGAGCGCAGAACATATTGCTGCACTCCTCAAAACCCTGAAGTAACTCCACAGTGCCTCGAGGTCACACCCTAGACCATTACCTTATCTCCCCACACACCCCAAGGAACCCTGCCCCAGCCCTGCCAAACTTCACCCATTCCCTTCCCCTTCTTGCAAAGCCACTACCTGGAAAATTCCTACTCATCCTGCTGGGGACACCAACCTGTGGCAGGCCTCAGTGCCTCTTCCTCACTCTCCCTGGGGTTCTGCTCACACCCTCTCGCTGCCTGAGATACAGTAGGAAGGATTTAGATGTGTATCTGACTCTAATGCTAAGCTCTGGGGACTGGGTCTGGTCCTCCTGTGAGCACCTATACCTAGCATACAGCAGACACTCTTAAAACGATCAATGTTGAGCCTGGCCACATGGCTCACACCTGTAATGCCAGCGCTTTGTGAGGCCAAAGTGGGAGGACTGCTGGAGCCCAGGAGTTCCCGATTACAGTGAGCTATGATTGTGCCACTGCATGCCAGTCTGGGCAACAGAGCAAGACCCCGTTTCCAAAAACATAAAAATGAAATTATGAATGTTGTTGAAAAAGTACAACTCCACCCATTCCTGTGGGAGCCTGTGGCAACCAAGAAGCAGAAACTGAGGGACAGGTCCTACCCACTGGCCAGTATTCCCTGGGACAAGGGGGATGGAAGGGGGGACACACAAAGCCCACCTCTTTTTTCCTGCTTTAGGAGGCTGATGCAGTTGGCTGCTGCTGTTCCCTTTTTGCCTGATCCCTTGAGATCTGGGAAGTGGGAAGGAGAGGGGAGGACAGGAAGAGGGAAGAGACAACGGACAGGCCCCACAGAGCCAGAAGGATTAAGTCCCACTGATTTTGCATCATTGTTCTCTGTGGCCGCTTAGCTTTGTGGGCCTCAGATGGTGCAAACGAAAAGCAGGTAATGGCAAAAGGGGCTCCGCATGCCCCTGCAGGCTGCCATGTGCACAGGGTTGGCCTACATGACCTGAAAGAATCTTTCTTGCTCAAAGTTTATAATTCTCCAGACAATGGGCCCCATTAAAGACAGGGGGGCCAGACTCTGAGGCCTCACCTGGACACACAGGCACTTCCTGGGCAGCCTCGACCAAGCCCACGTTCCCTGGCACAGCAGCCCTGAGCTCTTGACCTCACCTCATTGACGTCGATCTTGTTCTTCTCCATGTAGTCTCTGTCATTGACCTGCCCGCCGTCCACAAACTCCATCAGGAGGACCCGCTCCGTGGACAGGTCCCAGTGGATTCGGGGCACCTGGGATAGGAAGGGACAGGTCAGATGGTCTGGGGAGGCTGGGAGTCGGGCAAGGACGACAATGTGGCACAGCGAGCCAGACAGCAACAGAGGCTCCTCCCAGAGCAAGGGAGAAGAGGCCCAGGAGGGACCTCAGTGTTGACAGTGGGGATGGGACAGTCAGGCCAAGAGGGAGGCCAGCTACTCCACCTCTGCTCAGCAGGCCTCCACCCACTCCTTTAGAAACCGGCTTTGCCGACTCTCCTCAGTGCCTTCTAACACTGTTAAGAGCCAAAACTAAAATTGGGACTTGGGAGGAAAATGTTGGAACGTGGAACGCCTCATACCTGGGCATTGCTATTAAGGATATTTCCTCTCCCCATCCCACCACCAGGCCCACTTTGGGCTCCTCCCTCTGCCTCCAATATTTCACCTGGGTAATGGGTGCATTGTGTGTATTAAGCAAATGACTGAATTTTGACCAGATGATAAATTTTGTTTCTCATGCCTGTTTCCTGTAGGAAAACATGTTTCCTGGGGCAGACAACATTGGATATTAACCCAACATCTATTCCCAATCCTGCTCTTCCCTAGGGATGAAAAAAACAAAATACTGGGGCTAGGTGGGGTGGCTCACACCCGTAATTCCAGCACTTTGGGAGGCCGGGGCAGGTGGATTGCTTGAGCTCAGAAGTTCAAGGCCAGCCTGGGCAACATGGCGAAACCCCGTCTCTACAATAAATACAAAAATTAGCCAGGCATAGTGGTGCATGTCTGTGATCCCAGCTTGGGAGGCTGAGGTGGGAGGATCACTGTCAAAGTCACAGTGAGCTGTGACATTATATATCACACCACTGCACTCCAGCCTGGGCAGCACAGCAAGATCCTGTCTGAAAACAAACAAACAAACAAATAAACAAACAAATAAAAAAACCTACTTTCCTTGCCTGCTTTATAGTAGGTATGGCCATGTGATACAGTTCTGACTTATGAACATAAATGGAAACCTGCTAGGGGATTCTGGGAAGGTTTTTATTTCCTTGATTAAAAAAAAGGGGGGGTATTTGCACAGTGCTACTCTTCTTCCATTTCTCTTCCTGCCTTGAAAGTGAACGTGAATGTGATTGTTGGTGCTATAGCAGCCATCTTGCAACAACGAGGAAAAATAAAAAAAATTATAAAGAACTGAGATGCCAGCTCTGATACTGTCAAACCACCAAAACCATGTATCAGTAGGCAACCACTGCAAACCTTCTTGCTATGTGAAGACAATGAATTCTTTTGTTTAAGGCATTCTAAATGAGGCTTTCAGTTGCCTACAGACAAATGCATTACTAACATACACTCTCCAACCCTCTCTGACTCTCACAACACTCAAAAGCCAAAAAGAGAACAGATTTCTCCAGGAGCGGGCAAAAGATTGGAATGCAACCAGACTGCCATGTGAGCAAGGGACAGCTACCAGTACTCCCATAGCCAGGAGGGAGGAGTTACTGGGCTTCCAGCATGCCAAGTCTCCCCCAAATTGTGAGGAGTTTATTTCCTCTTACAAATAAAGAAACATGGGCAGCTTTTTCAAACGTTTTGGAGAGTAAGATTTTCCTTTACCCTGACCACCCAAATTCATCTAGCAATAACATAGTGGCCCTCAAGTCAACAGTCCTTAATTCTTAATTAATCTTTAATTCCTGTTCTTAATTCTGCTAATACTGTTGTGTCTTAGACTAGCCACTTAACTCCTTTACATCCCAGTCTTCCTTGCTGGAAAGCAGAATTGTTTCTGCCCTATCTCAGTAAGGAGCTCTGAGGATAAATGGAGGCTGTACATACAAGTGAAATGCTCTAGTTGGAACAAAGTTTCCAAAAGAAAGCAAGGTGTTATTTTGGTTTGCTGCCTGCCTGCGGTTTCTGCCATTTGAAAATCTGGGCCAATAGAGAAATCTGTAAAACTGATACTTTGAACTTAAAATTTAGACTTGCTTGGCATTTTTCAAAAAGTTTCTTTTTAAAAAAGTGAGTGCATGTTTGTTATTGTTGCTTTGTTGGTTTTTTTTAGAGACAGGGTCTCATTCTGTCACCCAGGCTGGAATGCTGTGGCATCATCACAGCTCACTGCAGCCTCGAACTCCTGGACTCAAGAGATCCTCCTGTCTCAGCCTCCCAAAGTGCTGGGATTACAGGCGTGAGCCACCATGCCCTACCTGTTGTTTTTGTTCATGGCTTCCAAATGAATGAGACATAGTTTCGGGTTAAATTCTTCCCTTGGGTTTGTTTGGAAACCTATGTTTGACAGTGGGCCCCTAAGGCTCTGGAGACAAGAGGTCAAATCTCTAGCCAGGCCCATCAGTGGCAGCTTAAAAAACAGCGAGGGGCTGGACACGGTGGCTCATGCCTGTAATCCCAGCACTTTGGGAGGCCAAGGAGGGCAGATCACTGAGGCTGAGGAAGGAGAATCGCTTGAACCTGGGAGACGGAGGTTGCAGTGGGTGAAGAGTACGCCACTGTACTCTGGCCACGGTGACAGAGGGAGTGAGACTCCATCTTTAAAACAAACAAACAAACAAACAAACAAACAAAAACCACTAGGAAAGAGTCACAGGTGGAAACAGAAAACCCCCAGGCTGGAGCTTCTCTGTGCTTGTGCATCAGGGTCCTGGGTGTACTGGGGTTTCCCCCTCTGGTCTCCCTGCAGACATCACCATTCCAGTCTAACCACAGAATGTGCCCCTTGCTTCTGCTGCTTAAATCTGAAATGACTAAAATATCAAACCTGGGAAACAGCGGAATTTGTCATGGGAGCTTCAGAACCCCAGGTGCCCCTGGACAGACATAACATGGAAATGACTGCAAAATGCCAAACTGCTCCTGCTTAGTTAAAAAAGTGAGCTGCCCCTAAATCACCAGATGGGCAGGAGGACCTGGGGGTGTGGGGTAAAGTGAGCGCCCACATTTCCTGTCCTATGCTTCTTCCGTCAAGGAAGGAAAAAACGAAAAAGAGAAATTTGAAAGAGTCAATAAGCACCCACACTCCCCACCCCACCCCCAAACAAAGCAAAATGAAACTCTAAGAAGCTCATGGCCAGGGTGCTCAGTAGCCCCACAAGCAGGGTCACACCCTGACCATTAGGACCCCTGGGTCCAGGGTCTACCTCTTTGTCACAGAGCAGAGGCCTCCCTCCTGTGGGCTCCTCCAGCCTCCCACACTGATGCCAATCTGGACCCCAAGAAGGAGGGTGACGATTAGGGAAGTTCCAGCCCAAGACCCTGGGCCTCAGCCTCACAGTCTGGCCCTGACCTCACATTTCTGCTTTGTTTCTATACTTTGGTCAATGTGCCCACGAAGCAGGCTGTGCCTGGCTTGTCTGAGACAGCGCCCATCATCCTGGGCCCACAGTCCTCCTGGAGCCTGAGTCCAACACAGCAGAAGGCCTGGAGACCTGGAGTCAGGTCAGACTGGCATATTTGGAGTGAGGCTGCTGGCTGGAGCTCCAGCTCTGCCATCTAAAAGCTGTGTGACAGTGGGTAAGTTATATAACCTCTCTGAACACCAGTTTCCCCACCAAAAACATGGTGATAATGGTTACAGTGGAAGCACGACCCCACCCCCGCCCCCATTTCCTACTACTATGAGCAGAGTACTGGCACTCAACACGGAACTAGACACTAGCAGCTGCTGGAAAAAACATTGATTGCTCTTATGACGGCCACATGGAGTTTCACAGAGGGCTCTGATACACACCAGGGCTGAGAGTTATGCTCTAGACAGTTCACTGAAATTCACATCTTCCCCACAAAGTAGAACTACACGGAGGGGGAACGTGCAGGCTCTGGAGCAGGCTACCTCTATTCCCTGCCCCTTAGTGGTGAGCCCTGTGACCCTGCGCAAAGGGTTGATCGCTCTGGGCCTCAGTCTCCCAGCTGATGATATGGGGCTGGTTATGGCACCTCCCTTGTGAGGCTGTTGTAGGGATTAAAGAGTAAATACATACAAAGCACACTGCAAAAAAAAAAAGAAAAAAAGTTATATATTAATTACTATACATCAGTGGTTCCTAATCTTTGAGATTCATGGGAAGCTATCATACTTCCCAAAAAGCAAGCACATCTCCTCAGGGTTTGTCCACAATTTCTAGAGTCCTGGGCTCCTTACCTCACATGAAGGAACCCTGGCATGGCCCTGCACACCTATCCCCACCTCCACACACATAGAAATGCTCTCATCACTTCCAGTCCCAAACCCTGTGGTTATAAAGCTTCTCCCCCGCCACCTTGTCCCCAGTTGTCCCCCAGGTGAGTCAGAAACCCTACCACTTGTCCTGTTTCCTTCCCCTAGCACATACACTCTACTGCCAGATCCACTAAGCCTGGCTTTAACCATTCAGCCTAGCTGTCCCTTCACCCTCTCCCAGTCCCCCTGACACCATATTTGCATTCAGTGCTTGTCTGAGGCTGGCAGATTTATAGCACAGGGCTGAGGTTCTTAAACCCCACATAAGCACCAGAAGATGCCTCACACACTGAGAGGTAAACTCTTTGCGGAGGCTTAATTATGCACAGATGTTGTGATGGGGAGCCAGTGTGCAAAAGCAATCTATCTCCAGTTTTAAGAGCTGAACTGGGTTCACAGTGCAAAATTCACTTCCCGCTTGTTATGTGTTTAGGGAAAATTAATTACTCAAGAGCCTTAATTCCACCACTGTCTTAGGAAGGGTGTGCAAGTTTTGGAAACAGCAGGTCAAATTGGTATATTCATTATTTACCCATTTGGCATCCTCATCTGAAAACTGTGTGTGTTATTGTTATTATTGCATGTCTTGGTCTGGCACTTGCCAGTTGGCCCCAGCCAGGGGACAATTTTGCTGTTTCCATGGGAACAGTGGAGGAGATGGTTCTGTCTGGCTCACATAGTTCTGGCTCTGAGGGGCACCCCTGCCGGTAAAAGGCAGCAGAGTATCCTGAGAGGAGCACCACACTTGAAGTCAGAAAATCTGGGATGTTGCCCTAGCTCCTCTACTTCAACTGTCCTCTGCAATATGGGCTGATGCCTGCTGGAGGGACTCAACACCACAGTACCTGCAGAGTGTTCAATGCAGCAGCTCCTGATGAAGAAGAGATATTCAATATATATCACCTAGAGTCAATATTTCTTAGAAGCACTCACTGGAGCCCTTTACCCTGAGTAGAATTACGTACTTCCTGTTAGGAATCCACAGAAACACAGACGAATGCCTGTCACGGTGCTAACAAACGTGCACTACAACAACACATCGCTGTGTCTGTCCCTCCACTAGATGAGAAGTTTTCCAGAGCAGGGACAAACCCCAGCTCCCAGTACAGCAACAAGCTCAGGAATAAAAGAAATGGGATAAGCAGTAGAAGCATGTCTTAGACTCTATAGCATTATATTAATTAGTTAACATTATCACTTGTCTAAAAGAGCCAAGTTTTCACTGAACTGGTGGTGTGAGCTCCAAGGTTGGGACAGTGACACCAGACCTAGGCTGCACTCCTGGATTTACGCACACAAGAGGGTCTGTACATCCACATGTACAATGGCAGCCAACAAAATGCCAGTCAAGCATATTGTGAGAATGGAGACAGACCCGACCCTCACCACACTCAGCTAAACTTCTTCTTGGGCTCTATCTTCCTCCACAGTCAGTGTGTCAAGACACTGCACTGATCACCACAGCTGTGGTTCTTCCTCCTGTGGATTCTCAAGTGGTTAGAATAGACACATCTTCAGTCGCTCCATCCCTGTTAGTCAATCAGGAGAGCAAAAGTATCAACACTTCCTCCATTTCTCATGACGTCTTCAAAAGCCACAAGGACACCTTAGTCAAGAACGATAGTGTCCCCTCTCCCTGATCCAATGTTCTGAGCCATCCTCCCCAAGAATAGCACGGCTTGACTGTTGGCTCTGGAACCTGCACATGGAGCTGCTGAGGGCTTGGTGACCCCTCTCCTGCATTCCCCAGGCCTGCTGAGGAAGAGGGAAGGGTGATCTCTCCTAGAGTTGGAAGCCAAGCTCAGTGTAGACAACCAGAAGAGCCCTCTAAGCCCTGCACTGCTGGGAAAAAGGGGGTAACCCTGTGTAAACAGGCATACACCTCAGGAACGACAAATGTGTTGGAAGAACATGGTGTGACATACATCTCTCTCCCCAATTCCTGTGTGCCCTGACAGAACATCAGGACGGTCCTTAAAGACCAGCTCCAGCTGGGCGCGGTGGCTCGCGCCTGTAATCCCAGCACTTTGGGAGGCCGAGGCAGGCGGATCATTTGAGGTCAGGAGTTTGAGACCAGCCTGGCCAAAATGACAAAACCCCGCCTCTACTAAAAATATAAAAATTAGTCAGGTGTGGTGGCACACACCTGTAGTCCTAGCTACTCGGTAGGCTGAGACAGGAGAATCGCTTGAACCTGGGAGGTGGAGGTTGCAGTGAGCAGAGATTGCGCCACTGCACTCCAGCCTGGGTGACAGAGTGAGACTCTGTCTCAAAAAAATAATAATAATAATAATTAATTAAAAAAAAAAAAAAGGACCAGCTCCAGGGCCAGGCACAGTGGTTCATACCTGTAATCTCAGCACTTGGGAGGCCAAGGCGGGCAAATCATTTGAGGTCGGGAGTTCAAGACTAGCCTGACAACATGGGGAAACCCCATCTCTACTAAAAAAAAAAAAATACAAATATTAGTCAGGCATGGTGGCACATGCCTATAATCCCAGCTACTTGGGAGGCTGAGACAGGAGAATCACTTGAACCCAGGAGGTGGAGACTGCACTGAGCTGAGATCATGCCACTGCACTCCAGCCTGGGCAACAAAGCGAGACTCTGTCTCAAAAAAAAAAAAAAAAAAAAAAAACCAACTCCAGTGCCAACTTCTCCACAGAGCCTGCCCTGACCCAGTAGGCCATGGGAGTCTCTGCTTCTGAATCCTCAGAGCACATAGAAGCCGTACTTCTCATGGGGCACTGACAGCTGCGACTTCATATTATCTGATATTGTTTCCCACATTAAGTGTCTCTTATTACATAGAACAGTTCTGCTATAATACTTGTTTCGAAAACACAAATTTATTCCAATGCAATTGATATGTTAGGAAACAGTTTGATCATAATGCAGATTTTGGATGTGCTTATATTGTACTATCATCTGCGAGAAACACTGGAATGCAGAAAGCTGCATCCAGCAGAGCCGTGCCACATTGGAATACACAAAACAAACACACCTCGACATTGCTGCGAGTCGGTGAGTCACCCACATCTGGCCTTACAACTTTCTGTCCCATTTCTTTGTTGTTGTTGTTGTTGTTGTTGTTGTTGTTGTTGTTCCTTGATACGGAGTCTCACTCTGTTGCCCAGGCTGGAGTGCAGTGGCACGATCTTGGCTCACTACAACCTTTGCCTCCTGGGTCCAAGCGATTCTCCTGTCTCAGCCTCCCGAGTAGCTGAGATTACAGGATTGCACCACCATGCCAGGCTACTTTTTGTATTTTTAGTAGAGACAGAGTTTCACCATGTTGGCCAGGTTGGTCTTTAACTCCTGACCTCAAGTGATCCGCCCACCTCCGCCTCCCAAAGTACTGGGATTACTGTCATCAGCCACCATGCCTGGCCTCTGTCCCATTTCAAAGGACTCCTCCCACCATCTCACAAAACTAACAAGCAGCAACCCTTCTGATGTCCACTTCCACAGCAGGCTCAAGGTAAAGTGCCATGTGTACTGTCGTCTTATGTATTTCTTAGCCATTTAACATGTGTAAAACTATGCTACTGGTTTTTATTCATTCTTATCTTCTTTTCTTTTCTATATTACTGTATTACTGATGATTTTTTTTTCCTTTTTTCTGAGACGGAGTTTCACTCTTGTTGCCCAGATCTGAATGCAGTGGCATGATCTCAGCTCACTGCAACCTCCACCTCCTGGGTTCTAGCGATTCTCTTGCTTCAGCCTGCCGAGCAGCTGAGATTATAGGCACACGCCACCACGCCAGGCTAATTTTTATATTTTTAGTAGAGATGGGGTTTCACCATGTTGGCCAGGCTGGTCTCAATTTCCTCACCTCAGGTGATCCACCTGCCTCTGCCTCGCAAAGTGCTGGGATTACAGGCGTGAGCCACCATGCCCCGCCACTGATTAATTTTTTTGAGTGTTGTGCCCCTAACTCTATTTTCCCCATAAGCTCTGTGGTTTCTGTTGTGTGATTTTGCATAACTGAAGTATTTCTAGAAACACATACGTTTTGTTACAGCAGAACCAACTGTATAAGCTGAGGTAAAACACGTGTGTTTAAAATAGTCCCAGCGTACAGTAGTGTTAGCTATCAGCGTCGCCATTATCATCATCATCCCACGCCTCACGGAGGCAGAGACCACAGCATATAGTTTCTTGGCTAGGGCTCAGTGTCTTGCAGTTGTCGTTTATTCAATAAACATCTGTTTAATTGACTAATGGGTCAACAATCACACTTGGTATTTCTTTGCAAATTGCCTTCAAGGGATTTAATGCACATCACCAGTGACAAATCATTCATCCTCAGTAAGAGGACTCAGGAAGAAGATGTCCCAATTATGTCCTGAAAGGGACACTCCAGGCAGGGACCCACGTACCACCACACTCTTCCACCAGACCGCCATGCCCCCCACTGCCTCGTCCCACCTACCTTCAAGAAGTCAAAATGCTTGAGCATCTGGGACACCTTCTCAGCATTCCTCCCTTCATTGAGGAAATCCAGCTCCAAAGGCAGGTTCTTCTTGGCTTCATCCACAAGCCACATAAACTCAAACTCTGGGAATAGCTGCTTCACAGCCAGAATGAGCACCTGAAATCCAACAAGCACCCCAGTCATGGGGTGGGCCCACAGCACACACCAAGCGACATTTCCTACCTTCCTGCCTGGTTCTCCTCTGGAGTAAGGGAAACTGCTCCCCTGAGGCCCATCCCTCCTCTGAATTCCAGGAGGGAAACATAGTAGGACCCTGCTCTCCCATAAGCTCGATACTCTGCACCAAGTCCAAGATGACGATAGCCCAACAGCCAGCATCGGTAACCATGACTACCATTGGCTGAGGGTTCCCCTCGTGTCCAGCACTAATTAAGCACTTATTTTTTATTTTATTTTTTAAGTTCTGGGATATGTGTGCAGGATGTGCAGGCTTGTTTCATAGGTAAACGTGTGCCATGGTGGTTTGCTGCACCTATCAACCCATCACCTAGGTATTAAGCCTGGCATGCATTAGCTCTTTTTCCTAATACTCTCCCCAACCCCTGCCCAACAGGCCCCAGGTGTGTTGTTGCCCTCCCTATGTCCATGTGTTCTCATTGTTCAGCTCCCACTTACAAGTTGGAACAAGCGGTGTTTGGTTTTTTTTTTTGTTCCTGCATTAGTTTGCTGAGGATAATGGCTTCCAGCTTCATCCATGTCCCTGCAAAGGACATGATCTCATTCCTTTTTATGGCTGCACAGTACTCCATGGTGTATATCTACCACATTTTCTTTATCCAGTCTCTCATTGATGGGCATTTGGGTTGATCCCACATCTTCGCTATTGTGAATAGCGAACTAAGCACTTTACTTACTACTAAACTTAATTCTTGCAACAACTCTGGGAGGCACACAGATACACATCTTATCATCCCTTTTCTATTGTTGTTTAGACAAGCTGTCACTCTGTAGCCCAGGCTAGAGTGCAGTGGCGTGATCACAGTTCACCACAACCTTGACTTCCAAGGCTCAAGTCATCCTCCCACCTCAGCCTCCTGAGTGGCTGGGATTACAGGTGTGCATCACCACGTCCAGCAAATTTTTAAAGTTTTTTTTGTAGAGGCAGGGTCTCACTATGTTGCCCAGGTTGGTCTCAAGCTCCTGTCTTCAAGCAGCCCTCCTGCCTCAGCCTACCAAAGTGCTATCCCATTTCATAGATGAGGAATCTGAGGCTCTGAGGGGTTGTATGATTTTCCCAAAATTTTCCCAGCAAGGAATCACTGAGCTAAAATTCCCCTTGGGAATTCCACAGCCAACTCCACAGCCCTTGCTCTGAAGCACTTAGCTCAACTGCTCCTGTGGCTGCTCCCCGATCTGTTCCTCGTGGTCTGTTCACAAAGCACTGGGAAGGTGCTGCAAATGTAACTGTCACTACTTTATTTCTTAAGTTGAATGTTTGGTGCTTGAACATTTATAATACTATTTTCTATACTTCCTGTACATCTAAAATATTTCATAATAAAAAACTAAATTGGAATAAGAAAACACGACTAGATCAGACAAGAGGAGAGAGAGAGAAGGAATTTGACCACCTGGATGAAAAGCTTAGATTTTTGGCAATTTGGCTCCACTGTGGATTCTTGAGTGATGACATGATAAGAGGGGGTTTTAGAAGATTTATCTGGCATTCAGGGGTCAGTTTAATGATGTGAAATTAAAGAAGGGCCCAGTGATCTGTGCAAAGCATACCACAGCCCCCTCCATGGGCAGGGACTCAATCCTAAGGCTGCCCCACCACCAGGGCTCTGGATTTGAGATGGGTGCCCAAGTTCCTCGATGATGGCTCTGTAGCGGGTAAGCAAGGGTGACACCAGGGACATAGGAGGTGTTCCAGTATTCTGGGAGGGAAATAGAAGGGCCCTGATCTCCCATAAGCTCTCCTGCTGGCATTCAAAGCCAGGCCTGGGGAGAAGACTGACTGACTGACCCAGTAATTCTTAGTATAAATGACAGTCCGAGTTATCTGAGAACAACCATCTCTAACCCTGGCTACAGCAGATGGCAATAAGAACTAACTAGCTGTGGGCCTGATGGTACCAAAAGACCTTCCCCTTCCCATCTTTCCAGAAAGGCTTACTGAGCCCTAGACAAAAGCCTTGTCTCATGCTTCTTTTTGCCCTGTTCTATGACATTTTGCTCAATGCTGTGTTGGCAAAAGAAATCAATCTAAAGCCAGACTATTAACTACAAGGCATTTACAGCTTTGTTTTCAAGCCCTATGTCCTGGGTGATGTACCAGATGCCATTCCAAAAAGAATCATCACACAGCATTATCATGCTCAATTTCTACCAAAACTTCTTTTAATTACATTTGGCTGTAGTTTAATTTCTTTTGAGTTTTGTCTGGTCTTTCATGGGCTAGACCTATGACCTTATGATAATTGATTTAGTTTATGTTTTGTTTGTATCACGCAAGACTAGAAGGGAGAGGGGGCAACAGAGAGGCAACAGAGAGGCCCGGACTGTACGCCTCAAGCCCTGGCACCTGGGCACCGCAGCCTCTAGCATCACATCCCATCACAATGCCCTCAGATGGCCCTTGGCAGTGACCAAAGCAGAGGCAGAGCAAGTGAACAGGAAAAAGAAGAGATTCCCCCAGGCCCATGCAGAGGCCAGTCATGCCATCTAAGTCACCTGAATTCTACCGTTCTGGGCTCGGAATTCAGGCAAGAAAAGCTCTCCAGCATTTTGCTCCAATCTAAACTCCAGAGGGTCTCACCCAAGAGGGGCAAGGAAAGGGGCCACAATGAGGCTCTCTCATTTGTTCGATCAATATTTACTGATTACCCTCTAGGTAATTACCATGGACCAGACGTGGATACGCACAGAGAGCTACCTGTAGCCCAGTGAGGTCTCTACTTGAGGGTGAAGCTTCTGGCCAAATAATAATTCCTCATCATTTATTGTATGGTCACTGTTTTTTGTGAAATTTTTAATTATCACTGATATCCAAGCAGCACTGAAAGGCACATTAAAGATTTTCCAGTTACTAATCAATTACATAATTAGTCATTATTAATACTATTCATTATTATTAACACTTGATAATACCTGACATCATTAATCATAAGCAGTCAATTTTATTAACTAATATTAATTGCTAGTAACTAATTAGTAAGCTAACTCGTAACACAGAAAACTTTACATTGCTCATCGAACTGTTTTCTAAGGCATCCTGTGGGTTGTGGGTCACTTCCCTGGTTACTTTAAAATGAAGGGGGTTCTTTGAATAGAAGTCAGTGGTTCTCAGATTTATGCAATGTCACCATCCCCTTTATAGGAGCTCACCAATTTTAAAACTTGATACCAGCTACAAAGCCCAGAAAATGAACATACATAATTTTGCACATAATTCAGGGGGTTCACCAACCCCTTGAAATTCAGTGGGTGGGGAGGGGGTCAGGTTAAGAGTCGTCGGGTTCAAGTAGTTTGGGCTGCTGCCATTTTTAGACTTTTCTTGGCTGAAGAAAGTAACATAAAACTCAGTTTCACCGTCTGGTTTCATTCAACTCTGTTCTTAAATGAATCTACGTAGCCTACCTTAAGCAGATTCATTTCAATTTTTCTTTTTGACAACACATGCAATCAACTAAAATAAAACAGATGTTGTTATCAATTTGACTTTTTGATTTTTCTCCCAAAATGCATCTTCTCCATAAAATTCTTCTAACAACCAGTGTTTCTACCAGTGCCTACCAGCTACTCAACACTCTGCAAATGTTTATTGAATACTCACATGAATGAATGAATGAATGAGTAAATGAATGAACAAATGAATATTTCAAAGATTTTGTCTGCTTCTCTGAGATAATTATATGTTCACATGTGTTATCCAAAGAAAATGAGTTTTTCTGTTTCTGAGGTTTTAGTGGAAAGAGCCATAACTTCTGAATTTGGGGGAATCATAATTTCAGAAAGCCTGAGAGTTCTCTACTTGAGCTGAAACCTTATGAATCAATCAAGGTATATTCAAAAATTAATACTTCCTTCAAGGTGAAACAATAAAACTATCTTCCTATAGGGTCATTGGCTTGCAGGAGGAAAAATCAATCATGGGCCACACAGAAATATAATGGAAAAAATGAAGAGTCACACATAAGTTTGAAAACTAGTGAACAGGCCAGCCGTGGTGGCTCACACCTGTAATCCCACCGCTTTGGGAGGCCAAGACGGGCAGATCACTTGAGGTCAGGAGTTCAAGACCAGCCTGGCCAACACAGGGAAACCCCATCTCTACTAAAAATATAAAAAGTAGCCAGGTGTAGTGGCATGTGCCTGTAATCCGAGCTACTCAGGAGGCTGAAGCAGGAGAATCGCTTGAACCCAGGAGGCAGAGTTTGCAGTGAGCCTAGGTCATGCCACTGCACTCCAGCCTAGGCAATAAATAGAGACTCCATCTCAAAAACTAAAAAATAAAATAAAATAAAATAAAACCAAGAAAAGAAAAGAAATAAAACAACTGACTGTTATTTAAAATAGCAAAAGAGAAGGGGAATTATCATTATTTAGTTCCTACTACACGCCAGGCACTGTGCTACGAACACTTTACACACACACTTTCATTTAATCCTTTTCTTGCCAATTTTACATAGTAGAAAACAGGAATTGTCAAAACAAAATCTGACCTGGGCTTCTCTTGTTCATTCTTTATGCAGCCCTGCCTCATGCAACACAACACAACGACACAGGACAATACAATAGGAAGCTCAAGATAAGGCAGAGAAGGAGCTTTGTAAACTGTAAAATGCAACTGGAAATGCAAGTTACTGTTATCAAGTTATTGTACATTATAAAAGAAATAATGTTCTATGGGAAAACAGCACACTAAATAGAATGCCTGTACAGATCCAAACTGGTAAAAATGAACGTTCAACAAGAGTTGAAAATCAATTCAGAGTGATGTAAATAGCTTGCCATTCATTGGGTTTATCTTTGTTCTGATAAGTTATTAAAGTAAACACTTTTTAGAAAATAGATTTATAGGGTGAAGTTTCCTTGGGTGGCCCACATCTCTGGATACTTTTTAATATATATTTTAAAAAATAAAATTGCTGCTGGATTCTATGCCAACGCAAACATTGCCTAGCCACCCACTGCTCAACCAACACATTTAGTAAGGAAACAAGATGAGGCTGGGTGCCGTGGCTCACGCCTGTAATCCCAGCACTTTGGAAGGCCGAGGCGGATGGATCACCTGAGGTCAGGGGTTTAAGACCAGCCTGGCCAACATGGCAAAACCCCGTCTCTACTAAAAATACAAAAATTAGCCAGGCGTGCTGGCAGGCACCTGTAATCCCAGCTACTTGGGAGGCTAAGGTAGAAGAATCACCTGAACCCAGGCAGTGGAGGTTGCAGTGAGCTAAGATCGCACCACTGCACGCCAGCTTGGGCAACAGAGTGAGACTCTGTCAAAAAAAAAAAAAAAAAGAAACAAACAAACAAACAAACAAGATGGTAGACAAAATGCACTGAAAATGCTGCTCAGAAAAAGTCAAAAACATGACTGCCATGGGTTTTTACTTTTTGAGACCCTTGACCCTTGGGATGGGCCAGATGACATCAAGCAATAGATGAGATTTATTGCTCAGGCCAAAGAGTCCCACTCCAACATAGCCGAGCGCCTTGGGGCCCAGTGGTGCATGAAGGGCATAGTACTTGGCAATGTGTTAGATTCCTTATGGGTGAGAGGGTAAGGGAGTGTTCCTCATCAATTCAGAAGCTGGAGAAATAACTGGGAGTGATATAGGGTGATTAGGACCTGGGGATTATGGTAGTCCCACAGCTCAGGGATCATCTGAGTCTTACCCTGCCCTCAAGCAGTGAGAATGGCAGTGAGATATGGCCCGCTAAGCTCCCCAGTGTTGTGGGTAGAAAAGAACTGCTGCAAAGCCAGGCCGCCAGCAGACAAATGGACTATGCTTCATCAGTTCACCCCCTCCTGCTGAATCATTGTTCCAATCTCTGGGCCCAATTAGTCTGGCTCTGGACAGCCACTCAAATCAATAAGAGTCACTGGCCGTGCATCTAGAAGTAGAGTTGCCCCAACTATTAAGGGACAATATCAGGTGATAATGACAAAGCTGAAAAAACATCCTTGGCTCTGCCTTTTTCTTTTGTGCAAAGTCATCGACACCATCTGATTCACTGAACACCATTTACTGAGAATCAGCCTCCCTCCCCTGCCATCCTTCAACAGTCTATCCTAGAGGCTCTCTCCCCTCTCCAAGGGAGAAGGTTCATAGGAGACACAAAACTGCCAGGTTCACAGGAGACACAAAACTCTAGGGTGGTACATGCTACTGGAGGCCAAACCAACAGCCCATCTCCCCCATCATCCTGGCTAACACAACCCCAAGTTTGTACATCCTTCACATCCTTCAAGGAAAACAGGTCTGAGAAGGTGAGTCATGATCGGTTTAAGACAATCAAGGTAGTCTCAGTTTTCTTGCCAAGACTGATTTGGGAGTGGGCATTACTTCTTGACAATAAGAAATGAAGAGAACTCTGCTAGGGAACTCTTTTTTTTTTTTTTTTTTCCTGATAAATAATATGAGGATGTCACCTACTTGTAACGCCAGGAACTGTTGCCGCTGTGTTGGGACTATGCTCGGTGCTGGCTCAGGAGGGCAAGCCAGGAAGCTGAGACAGCAGAGCGAAACACGGAAAGAGTCTGAGTTGTTACAAACCACAGTGAGGTGCTGGGCTGTCAGCCTTGGAACAGGTGACCCAAGTTCCAGACATCTTCACATGTGAGATAATAGGGGTTAGCATTAGCTATACCACTTTCAGTTGGATTTTCTGGTTCTTAGAGCCAACTGAAAGCATCCCAACTGATTCAACCAGTAGTCACCACCCCCTTGTTCTCAAAAGTCTCACCCCTATAGACCTCTATCACCCTGTAAATGCACAGTAGTTATGAGTTTGGATGTAGAAGGTCACCTCTTAAACTGCAAATATAAAGAGGTTAAGCCTATCGGTCACTGTGAATCGCTTTCATCAGATTGCTTTCCTCTTCAGACCAGGTTGTGATCAATTACAGGGCAGAGGAGAGTGCACAAGAGTGGGAGAGAAGCATATGGGCATACCATACCTGGAGTTGGCATGAAAGGAGACATAGAGGGTATGCAGAAAAGTAGCTTTGCCTCCTCTCTGTCCCTAAGTTTCTGGTAGCCCTAAATGTCCCCTAGAAATCATTCTTCAGGCCAAGAATGCTTAATACCTTTCTGGGATTGTCATTCCTAAATATAAGAAACCATTTAGGTCTCAACACAGAAAAACAAAATATCCACTTCAAGTACGAGCTTCTTGGTTTTCCACCAGAGAAGGACCCAGGCAGGACTTTTCCCACCAGAGACGAAGCCCAGTGAGATGGCAGTGTTACCCAGTGCTGCTGCTCATCCTGACAGTCCATGGGGTGGTGGCCTCAGGCCTCCGTTCCGGCTGTTCTCCTGAAGGGTATGAGTGTGGGTCTCCGGTTTGCCTTGTGGTCCCAGCCCCAGAACTGCCTCAGCCACTACTAAGGAGCCACTCCGTACTCTGCACACAGCCTGCCAGGCTGTGCTTCCCAAGAAAAGCATGTGATCCTTACCTCAGGGAGGAAGATGCCAAATCTTGATTACTGCTATTATTGCTCCGACCTTACAGCAACCATCACTTAGGGAGGCAGCAAGAAAGTGCAGAGAAAAAGCGACAGCTGTCCTCCCTGTCCAGGTGGGCCCTGATGGCTTTACTACGCAGAGGCAGCCTCCTGCCTGACTCAGGAGTGGCTTCTGGGATTCAGGAAACCCTGAGATCCTCCAAGTCTCCCAGTTCTCTCCCAGCCATGGCTGCTCCACAGCTGCTGACAGGTGTGCCAGAAAAATCAGGTTTGTAGGGAGATGCTCAGGGCCACCCAGCAACCCTGTTCTCCTGCCCTGGTCAGCCTCCTTTCCACTGCACAGAGTAGCTATTCCAAACCTTCACCCACCTCGAGTCTCCAATGCTACCTTCTACCCCCTCATTCTCAGCAGATGGTCTTGCCTCCCACTTCAGAGAAAAAATAGAGGCTATCAGGCTGCTACACACTCTGCTGCCCACTTTCCCTCCCCCTCTCCTCTGCCCCACACACTCATCTGTACCCAGCCTTCCCACCTTCCACTGGGCTTGAAACAAAGGCTAAGGTTTCCACCTGTGTTATTCATTCCCAGTCACTTGAATCTCCCTCAGGACTTGATCGAGCAATTACTTCTCTCTGCCGAATCCCCTAATCTGCCCCCTTCCCCATCAGCTACAATTCCACTCAAGTCTCCCCAGTATTTAATCCTATGCTCTGCTCGGACCACTACCCTAACTCTCCCGAACCTTCCACAGCTGAATATCTGAAAAGAGTACATTCTCCATGAAGAGTCTCCACTTCCTTCAGTCTCAATTCTCTCTCACCCTGATCAGGCCATTGTAGCTGCTCTTCCTAACCCCCCTGAATCGCCAAATCCAAAATACCCTTTCCAGTGCTTTACTGATTTGATCTCCCATTTGACAACGTTGAGGAATTCTGGCAGACTATGTTTTCCAAAATGGCTGCCACAGTACCTCCCATTCTAATTCACTTCTAGAACCCTGCCACTCTCCCATTAAGAGGTAGAGTCTATTTCCCCAACCCTGAACTTAACTAAGGGGGCCTTTGTGACTGCTTCATCCAAAAGAGTAAGAAAGAAGTAATCCTATGTGGCTTCCAAGGCTGAGTCACAAAACTGTGATGTACTTTCAGCCTTATTCTCTTGGGTCACTTGCTCTTAGAACTCAGCCACCATGCTGTGAGGAAGACCAAGCAGCCATGTAGAAGCTGATACGGAGAGGAACTAAGGCCCTGGCCCACAGCCCCAGTTAAGCTCCCAGACAACAGCTAGCACCAACTTGCCAGCCAGGGAATGAGCCACTCCAGCCCCCAGTCAAGCTACTCCAGCTAGTGCTGCATAAAACAGATGAGTTTCTCTACCAAGCCCTGGCCAAACTGTGAATTCATGAGCAAAACACATGACTGTTGTTTTAAGCCACTGTGTTTTGAGGTGACTCATTATGCAGCATTAGATAACTAATATAGTGCTTTCATCTTTAACTTTTCTCCACTGAATATAGCAGCATTGCACAATCTGGTTCTCCTCCAGTCTCTCTGATCATGCTTTCTTAGTCCCATTCATGAACTTATCCTCTTGGGCTCACCCCCAAACAATGTTTTGCACAGTTTTTTCCCTTGCCTTCTTTCTTCTTGTTGCTGTCTTTTAAACTCTATATACCTTCTCTGAGTGATCTCCACTATTCCCCCAGATTCATCTATCAAGAGTATCTTTACTCATAAATGCCGAATTTGTATTCCAGCCTGGACTCCAGACCAACAGGGATATTCCTATCCAAAACTGCCAAGAGCACTACTTTACCCTATGTGGTTGCTGCATTGACCATTTCACTTCGTTCTGAGATGCATCCCAATCCCCTTACTCTCTTGAGAACTTCCATTTCCCAGGCTCCCTTGCCAACTTGCTGCCACCTAGGTTTTGCCCAGAGGCAACACTGAGGGATACTAGCATACTGGGGGGCAAGAGGAGATGGAAACTCTTCTGCCTCAAACAGCATCTGTGGCTCCCACTCCCAAGTGAAGGGCCCTATGTCTGTGATCTGGCTCCCAGGGAACAAGCTCACCACAGTCTCAGCTACTATCTGTGGTCCCTGGCCCTGGGATCTAGAGAACTACATCTTCTCTTTGTCCTCTGCCTTGAGGGTGGCCTTGGCTTCCTGCTGTTGGCAATTGTCTCTCCATCCCATTTGGCTTTTTGGCCATTACATCATTTGTAAACTCCATTTTCTGTGTCAAATTCCCTGTTTGAAATACGTAGAGCAAATTCTTTTCACCAACTATACCCTGACTGACAAATAGTTGTCCCCCTTCTCTATAGTTTTGCTTTCCAAGGTTTCAGTTATCCAAGGTCAACTGTGTCCTGAAAATAGGTGAGTACAATACAATAAGGCATTTTGAGAAAGAGACCACATTCACCTCACTCTTATTATAATTATATCTTATAATTATATTTTATTATTAGTCTCTTACTATGCATAATTTATAAATTAAACTTTATCACAGGTATGTATGTGTATGAGTCTGTTCTCACGCTGCTAATAAAGACATACCTGAGACTGGATAATTTATAAAAGAAAGAGGTTTAATGGACGCACAGTTCCACATGGCTAGGGAGGCCTCACAATCATGGCAGAAGGCCAAGGAGAAGCAAAGGCACATCTTACATGGTGGCAGGCAAGAGAGCCTTTGCAGGGGACTGCCCTTTTATAAAACCATCAGATCTTGTGAGACTTATTCACTGTCACGAGAACAGCATGGGAAAGACCTGCCCCCATGATTCAATCACCTCCTACCGGGTCTCTCCCACAACACGTGGGGCTTACGGGGGCTACAATTCAAGATGAGATTTGGGTGGGGAAATAGCCAAACCATATCAGTATGTATAAGAAAAAACAGCATATATAGGGTTGGGCACTATCTGAGGATTCAGGCATCCACTGGGGGTCTTGGAATGTATCTTCACAGATAAAGGGGAACTACTGTATAGAGTTAAATATGCCTAAACATAAGCACTTAAGCCAGAAACCTAAGATATTTGTCTCCTTCTTATTCATACCAGTCCTTGCCCCCTCCCCATGTGTAAAGCTGGTCACAAATCCTGATTATTCTGTCCCTTGAACGCATCCATCTCCCTTGTCCCCATTACACTCCTCACTTCACATCATTATTTCTCTCTCAGACCAATGCAGCAGCCCCTCAATTCATCTCCTGGCTACAGTCTTTCTGCCTTCCGATCCATCCTCCAGACTCCCAACAGATTTTTATTTCTAATGCAAATCTGATCATGACAGTCCCCTAATTAAAATTCTTAAATGGTTCCCAATGACTACAGGAAAAAACTCAGATCTGCTCAGATCCACAAATATGTAGTGAGTGTTGGCCATGCATACCATTCTATGCCTTAGCCTGGAATACAAACCCCCCGTGTTCTGTCCTACCTACCTTTCCAGCCTCATCTCCACTTTGAGCTCATACCATTGGAACAGGTTGAAGTTATCCAAGTACACTCTGTCCTCCAAGCAGTCAGGCCCCCACACTCGCTGGGCTGTCCTTCCACCGCCTGGCTATCTCAATAGTCACCATCTTGCTGCAGCCCCCTTGGTGCCCCATCTATCCAGGCACAGTGCTACATGGCTGTGACTATTTACATGCCTGTCTCCACTAAATGAGGATTGTCCCAAGATGAAGATGGGGCTCACTCACTCTCGTGTCCCCAGCACCCACCTAGCACAGGGTGCAGAAGACCCTCAACATAGGCATCAAGTTTGGTTAAAGTGAGTTGAAAGAACAAGAGTCTAGAGTAAGGAAAGGGAGCAAAGAAAGGGAAACAAGAAAAGGAAAGAAAGGGACATACTGACAAATTAAACAGATTGCTGACCTCCCCATGGGGGGTGATGGCTACTGACTCAAGCAGTGGCCACTCCACCTCTTCTGCCCTTACTCTGAGCACAGAGCTAGAAAAGTCCACTAAGGGTTTTCCTAGGACCATTCAGACAGGTGAATTTGTTCATTCCAAGTAAGTACCAGAGAAGCAAACCTGCAACCTGCATAGATATTTCTATGTGATCTGTATGTCATTTTTATATCCCTGTTGACCACATGCTCCCTCTTGTTACAATTTAACAAATTAAGATGTAATTTTGTCTACCCCTTTGGTAGACAAAAAAACACACCTTTGGTTTAGCTCATTTCTACAACATCCCTCCCCTGAGGTCCCCTTGGCCCCTAGCAGCCATTCAGTGTGTTTTGAGACTATCACAGCCAGTTCCCAGGGACAAATCAAGAACTAACCCAAGCTGCCACAGGGTTTTGTGGTCACGGAGCTGTTATAACACCTCCTCTGTCGTGATCTCAGCTCTCCTCTCCCACTCTGCTGCTCGAAGGGCCACACTCCACACCAGCCTGAACCAGTTCCATCTAGGCAGCCTGGATCCCAGGGAAATGTGGACCGAGGACACAGGAAGGAGAAAGGGAGGGTTCTCACCTCCATCAGGAGAATGTCCTTCGAGCTCTGAGCCCGCACCTTTGGGTGCTGGACCTTCACGGCCACCGTCCGCCCATCATGCAGCACTGCCTTGTGGACCTGGGCCAGGGAGGCAGTCCCCAGAGGGGTGTCGTCGAAGCTCTGGAACAAATCATGGATCTGTCGGGAGTAGAGAGAGAACAGAGCGATTAAAAAGGTGACCCAGTTCAGTGAGAGGCAGTCAGGAAGACGGGCCAGAGTCAGGGCTGCCTAGTGCCCCCAGGACAGATGTGGGGTGTGTGTGTGTGTGTGTGTGTGTGTGTGTGTGTGTGTGTGTGTATGTTGAGACAGACAGAGTCCCGCGCTATAGACCAGGCTGGAGTGCAGTGGCATGATCTCGGCTCACTGCAGCCTCCGCCCCCAGGACAGATTAGAGAGAGAGAGAGAGAAAGTGTGTATGTGTGGTGTGTGTGTTGTGTGTGTGTGTGCTGAGACAGAGTCCTGCGCTGTCGACCAGGCTGGAGTGCAGTGGTGCGATCTTGGCTCACTGCAGCCTCTGCCCCCCAGGTTCAAGCAATTCTCCTGCCTCAGTCTCCTAAGTAGCTGGGGTTACAGGTGTGTGACACCACACCCAACTAATCTTTGTATTTTTTAATAGAGATGGTGTTTCACCATGTTGGCAGGCTGGTCTCAAATTCCCTACCTCAAGTGACCCGCCCACCTCAGCCTCCCAAAGTGCTAGGATTACAGGCATGAGCCACTGCACCCAGCCCCGAGGACAGATTTTTTGCTTTATCAGTTGTGTACCAGGACCAGGTCTTGCCTGGTCCTCCGCTGCTGGACATTCACGAACGGTAGGCATATAGAGGGAGGGGGACAGAAGATGTGCATGGAAGGCACATCCTCATACCTGTGCACGGGCCCCTAAGCACCTCCATCAAAGGTTAAAGAAGTGCTGTTCAGAACTGAGCTTTATCTGCCCACTGCACTATCCACCGCTGTGCCTCCTGGGCTCTCACATATGGACAATCCAGCATTAACAGAACATGGGCCCGGGGCAGCCCAGTATCTCAGCCCCAGACAGGGATCAGACAGAGGACGTTTCCATTCTACCAACCAGGGGAGCTCAAAGAATCCTGGGCGGAGGCCCCAGACCAACAACCACCTTTTGTTCCTGCCTGAGCAGCAGCCTCAGCATGGGTCACCAAGTCCACTCCCAGCCTGGCCACTCGAGCAGAGACCCCAGGGCTGCAAGCCAGAACTTTGCTCTAGGTCATCACCTGCGATGCCACTCAAAGTAGGCCTGAGCAAAGCCCTTTGCCTTTCCTGTGCCTTTCTTTTTCTATGAAGTGGAAAATATACTCCTTACTCTTCCTTCTTCTTTCTTCCTTCCCTCTTAGAAATGCCATACCAATATTCCTCAAGGAAATAAAATTCCCTGACTTGAGTGGTCACACCTACATGGTCCAGATCCAAATATTCTGCCAACTAGGAAAGAGGCCCCTAAAGGTCTTTTCCAAGATTGGCCAAGGCTGACATCCTAATCCTCTCCATTTCTTTAAGCCTCTGTACAGCCTCACAATCCTGGAAAGTCCAGACATGCACACACACACATGCACAAGCATGTAGAGATGCCTGCTCTCCTGGCCCACCCTCCTAGGCCCTCATGCTTTGAAGTCTATTCAGTCTGCGCAGCCCTTCCTCCCTCAGTCCCCATTACTGCAGCAGCCACTCTGCCCTGCCCCTCCACCCCTCTCCTTGGACTTCAGATGTCACATGACCCACAGCCACCATCCCACCCCATTTGCTAGGCTACACCATCACTTTCCTGAACTCCTCTCATAAATCATTCCCTCCAGCCCTGTCATCATTGTTGTAGCTTTCACTAAACTCCATCCCCATTTATCAACATCCTGCCCAGACCAAAGGCCCAGGTCACATGAGGAAAGGCCTACGCTTCTCTGTCAGGACAGATGGGTATGGGATTCGCTTCCCTGGCCCCCTTCATCCTGGTTGGTTTGTTATTTGTATCTCTCCCAGTGTCTGGTTCTCCCTGCTCCCCCCAAAACACACTTGTCTTTTCTCCTCCTTCGTGAGTTCTAGACTCCCAATGGCAAAATTCTTCCCTTGTCATCCACCCAATCACCCTGAGTTTCTCAGCATAAGAACCCTTCATCTTGAGCCTGGACTTGGGATGGGGAAACAACGGGATCATTAGGACATCAGCTCCAAGTGGGCAAAGATTTTTGTCTGTTCTGTTCACTGCTGAATTCCCTGCAACCCCCTAGAACACGGCTGGGACTAGTTGGTGCCAAACAAATTTGTTGAATGACTGAATCCACTATTCCACTGGAGAAGAATTGAATCAACTTTTTCTTCCCTTTGAAATGGCTAGACCTTCCTGTTCCCACATTCCTATGAATCCAAAGACCTCAAACATGCAGCTTTCCAAAATAGAAAAAGCACACCTGTTCCTCCAAGGCAGGTGTGAGGCCCTGGCCTGGCCAATCAGGACCCTGAATATCTCTGGCCATGTGCATTAGTTCAGAGATGTACAGGTAACTCAACTGGTCCAATCAGACTCAATCATTTTACTTTTGTTTGATACAGAAGGGATGTTTTTCTCAATGGAACTTCAACATAAAAATATAAGCCTGGGGTACAACTGCTGAGGATCACATAGTAGCAACAAAGAAGAAAGCAGAGTACCAAGAGACAGAGGGAGTGAACCCAGGCCACAATGTTTGAGCCTCTCGATCCAGCCATGCCTGAGTACCGACCCTGTGATTCATTTGTCTGCTTAGGTCAGTTTCAGTTTTCTGCCACACACAACAGAAGGGGCTCTGATGGACATAGTATTCTCAGGCCCCAGCAGGCATAAGTGAAAAAAACACAGACGTGGTGCCCAGCACCCCTAAGAGACCCAGTAAGTGTGAGTTTCGTCCCCTCCCTACCCCCTTGCTGGGACAGGGACCCAGGAATGGAAGGGAAGGTAAAGCCTCGGCAATGTCCCCAGCTGTTACATAATGAGATCAATACCAAGTCCCTTTGCAAGCTCTCTGGAGTTCCTGAAGGAGCACCAAGCAGAGGGTTTTCTGGAGCAGAGCTGTGAACTCACACCCTCATCTCCCAGGCAGGTAAAATGGCCCAATCTTCCCACTGAAAAGGGATTTGGGGGTCATCTGGCCTCACTTCTTACCCCAAGCCACCGCCTGACTCCCAGGAACATGTGCTCACTGTCTGAGAAGGACAACCAGTCTCCAAGCCCGTGTCATTGCAGGGGCACTGCAGAGTCATTGCAACTGAAGAGTGACATGGCATCGCTAGGGCTGTGTAGCAGGAACAGCTGCCAAGAGCACCCCGCAGGGAGGTGAGGAAAAGAAAGAGCTGAGGCGAGCAGATCCTAATCTCTAGGGTGAGAGGAAGTCTGGTCCACCACATCCCCAGAGGACATGAAGGAGGCCTCCCACAATTCCCCATCCCCACCAGGGGAATCAAGGGGGCCTCAAGATAGCACCCAAGCCCAGTGGCCAACTCAGCACCTGAACAAGACCCAGCTGTGAGGACTTGCCCACATCCCCAGTACCACCAGCAGAAACAAAGACAGGCATGGGGAATGAGGATGCACCCCTCACCGGGCACCGGAAACCTGTCACACAGACACCCTACTCCACCCCCTCCCCAGTGTCCCTGCAGCCATCTTTTCCTTCTCTATCAGGAAGCAAGTCACACGCCCACACCCTCCTGTGCTTAAGCAAGCACACACACATACACACACATGATAATTGATTGCTAGTGGATGTTCCTAGCTGGCTTATAAAAAAGGTAATTAAAGATTGGTGCTGCAGCCTATAATTAAATATGAATAAAGTATCTCTAAATGGAACCTTGATTCAAAGTGTTCAGTGGAAGTACTTTATGCTGATAGATGGTAAGGAAAAATAGACCCTGTCCCGAAAGCAGAATTATACCCCCCATGCAGCTGAAACAAACGCCACCCCCCTCCAATCAGGCCTCGTCCCCCAGCCCTTTCAGCAGAAAACCATTACCAGAAACAAACTGCAGCATTTGCAGCAATTAGATTCAAGCAGGGCCCTCAGCTGCCTCCAGTCACTCACAGAAACTTGCCTCCCTTTCTAAGCTTTTCTTTCCCCATTTCTTTTCTTCCCCCGCTCTGGGTCTAGCGGCAAAATCAGTTAAGTAAAACAACTGCATTTTAATATGACTAGTTACGTGCTTTTTAATTACTGTCGGCCCATGATTCAAATATATCGATGTCCCTGTCTGGAAAAGGAAAAATAATCAGAAAAAGAGTTTCTCTGGCTTTTTATCGTTTGGTTTCTTTCTCTGTGTGTGTGTGTGTGTGTGTGTGCGCGCGCGCACACATGTGAAGCAAGGAAGTGTTTGTCGTTTAATGAGCAAAAAAGCACCGGGGGGGTAAGAAAAAATGTGTCATCCCCTAGGGGCTTGGCAAATCTGGGGCAGTTAGGTCCTCAGCAGTCTGGCTTCATGAGCCTGGGAATCAGGAGACCAAGTGACATCATACCTGAGTCAAAGGGCAGAGTAAGAGACTATCCAGAAAATCCCACTGCAGAGTCCCATGAAGCCAGGGTACTGGGCAGTGTTACCAAACTGCCACACTGCGCAGCCAAGCACTGGCCAAGACCAAAATAAGGGGACAGGAAGTCAGGATCTTCTGGAGAAACCACACTACGCCTCCTGGGGAGTTTTGCTTGGAGTATCTTAAACAGCCCCTCCAGATGCTGCAGCGTGGCCAGCCTCAGGGCCCTCAGGGAAGGGGCTCCCCAGTCACAGGATGGAGGACAGCTGAATTCTTCCAAGATGGCCCACTTTCAAATGCTCCAGCCTGTTGTTCCCATACTCGGTCACGTCAGGCCAATTTTGGTTTTAGAAACTACATCACCGTATCAATAATGCATCTCACAAACCCCGAACTGCCTGGCTCCAGATGCAGACGGAAGCCTGCCTCAAAGCAGGCAAGCCCAGGCCCGGACGCCAAGACCAAGCAGTTCCCACTTAGGGCACCTGGGGCAGAACCAACTCAGGGCAGGTTACCATGGCATCAGCAGCAAATAACATCTGGCTCCTGCAGTCTCGAGTTGGCCTGCCCTACACCTGGCTGGGTGCCAGCTGCCATCCGCTGGAGCCTGGTGAGCGGAGACAAGTCTCCGTCTGCGCTAATGGAAGTGGCTAGAGAGAGTTTCACCCCCCTTTCCCACCCCCAGCCTAAGGCAGACACAATAACTCCAGCTATCTAGGACTCTGCAAAACTGTGATGCCTGCCTTGGGCAGAAAACCCACCACCACCTCTCCACCACCTCCATTTGGAACCCATCCAGTTCTCCCTGCACCACTTCCCAGGGACCTGCCCCAGATACCCCTATATCTTGTCATTGCCCTATCAGCCAATACCCACTTTTGCTGCAATTCCTGCCCCTCCCCTTTAAACATGTCTGATTTGTAACCCACCTCTTCAGGATTATTCCTATATCTTCCAAGGTGACACCTGATGGTGACAGCAAGTAAGTGGCACAAGCACACTCATTTCCCCATGGTAGTTTTAAAATATGTTCACAATGGCCAGGTATGGAGGCTGATGCCTGCAATCTCAGCACTTTGGAAGGCTGAAGCAAGAGGACTGCTTGAGGCTAGGAGTTCAAGATCAACCTGGGCAACATAGCAAGATCCTGTCTCTACAATTAATTAATTATTAGGGAGAAAAAGGGTGAGAAACCACTGGAGTGTCCTAAGCATGGTGTTAACAGAATATTTTGGTACCAACTGGATGTTAAAAATTAATTAACTAAATGAAACATGTCCACAGATGTTTAAATACTCCTCCCTTTGAGAGGGGGCACCTATTCCCCTCCCTTTAGTGTGAGCTGGAATTAATGACCCACTCCCAACAAAGAACACACGGAAGAAGCGATAGTGTGTGACTTCCAAGACTAAGTCATAAAGGCGGTGACAAGCCTCTCACTCACCCTTGGATTGCTTGCTCTGGAAGAAGTGAGCTGCCATGACATGGTGACACTCATGCAGACTGCAGAGAGGTCCATGTGGCAAGGAACTGAGGCCTCCTGACAACAGTGAGCCGTCTTGGAAACAATCCTCCAGCCCCTGCCAGGCCTCCATAGGACTGCAACCTCACGACTGAGCCAGAGCCTCCCAAATTCCTGACCCACAGAAACTGTAAGATAACAAATGTTTATTATTTAAGTCACTGAGTTTTGGCGGTGGGATGTGGGTAATTTGTTATGCGGCAATAGCTAACTAATACACCCCAAGCACACCCATGCCAGACATCACTAGTCCATTCCTGATGAGCCCAGATGGTGCCTTGGAATCTCAACACAGTGCCCCAGTCAGCCACTACAAAGTGACCAGAGTTCATATATGAAACGAAACCAATTTGCTATTCCTTAGCCTAAGCCGATCAGTCAACACATATTTACTGCAGGACCATCATATGACAGGAACCATGTTAATTACATAAAGTGTACTTGACATAGTCTCTGGCCATGAGGAGACCTCCAAAGGCAACAGCCTCTCAGAAAAACACACTTGTATGTTAGCAGGGCCTGCTGGAGACAGTGCTTCCTGCACATTGCTGCTTCCTCCAATCCTGAAAGAAATGTCCAGCAAGGTAAGAAGAGGACACCTCTGATGTGACCATGGTGATCAGAGGGGAGAACAGGCATCAAGTGTCACTCTCCCTCCTCACTCCTTGTCCGGGCCTCCGCCCCACTCAACAGCTGCCCTGCCTCAAGGTGGGAATACCCCTCATCACCAGCTTTCACTCAGAGCAATTTATTATAATAAAAATAATAATGGCAATAACAGCTCAAGGACACTCCGACCTTGTCTTCCATGGAGTTTGTGTTCTTTCTGGGGTTCCAAAAGATCAAACTATTGGTTCTGCAGAGCCATTAGCTATTGCTGTTGCCAAGCTGAAAAGAAAATGAAGGGCCAGCAGCAGAACCTGAGGCCCTCCTGACAAGGGCCAACCCCAGAAATTACAAAACTGTTCCTGCACCAAGGCTGGCACAATGCTTGCCAATTGCTGAAGGGCCTCCTGGCACAAGGCCATTGCCCACATGGCTCTGTCAAGGGCATCACAGGTCAGACCAAGCTTCTTTCCTCCCTCAAGATGGTGACCAGCGGCTGACAGGTAGGGAAAAAAGAAACCAGGGGCACCCATACTCCAGGATGGCTGTGTGTGTACTCTGAGACACGCCCAGCAGCTCGTCAGGACAGTCTAGCCCGAGAAGCTATAAGGCTTGGTGATTCCAGTGCAGGCTCTAGGTCAAATGCCAAGGCTCAAATCCACTGTACTTCAGTTTCCTTATCTGTAAAATGGTTATTTTAATATTGACCTCATAGGGTCATATGAAACCACATACATAAAGGGTCTAGAATACAGCCTATAGTAGCCCCCCCAATAACTGCAGTAGCAGTGGGTGACTCACACGATGCCTCCAGTTATGAGGGCAGAGTGCTACAATGAGAGTGCTGGGCACAGAGTCAGCAGTTCTGGCCTCACAGTCTGGTTCCATCAGTGAGTGTTAACCACCATCCTCATTTCCCCAGAGACTACAATGACCTCCTCACCGGCCTGCCCTTTCTCTTCCAATCCAGCCTCCACATGCAGCTAGGGTGAGTTTCCCAAACTTAAGCTGATCTCTCTACGTAAGTCACTATACCAGCTTCCCACAGCCAAAATCCTGAACATGACCCATGGGGTCTGACCCGGCCTACCTCTCCTGCCCCACCCTCCTCCCTCCACTAGAAACATATGACCTCGTTCAGCCACCAGCATGCTCTCTGCATGCCCCATGGGGCCTTTGCACACACTGTCCCCTCTGGCCAAAAGGCTCCCTTCCCCCACTCATTCTTCCAATCACAGCTGAACCATCACCTCCTCAGAGAAGGCTCCCCTGCGTACATTCTCAGGGTTCATGTACCTTCCTTGAGAGCAATCGCCACGGCTGCTCATTTAGCTCTTTATATTTGCTTAATTCTCTTCTCTTCTAGACTACAGACGTCTGCTTTTGTTCAGCACTGTATCAAAAGCACCTTATACCTGATGGGACTCGGTAGGTATTTCCTAACGGATGAACGGAATTAAGGTTAGATTTTCCCTGTCCTCATCAGGGAGAGGGGACTTTGGGCCCTCCAGCTGATCCAGGGTAGCTGAAACACCTCCCAGAAGCAGCCAGAGTTCCTTCACGGCGGCTGAGGGAGCCTCCCGGGTGCTGGGTACCTTGAGAGCTGTGGATGAAGGGACTCTATGGAAATGTTGTGATAATAATGATTAATAAAAAGCAGATAAACACCCAGTGTGGCTGGCCAGCCTGGGAAGCCATCCATTAGAGCTGTCATTCATTCGTGGTGGGGGAGGGGACAGTCCAATCAGATCTCCTCAGTTTAAGCAAACCTTCTGTAAATTGTAGGCCATGGGCACTGACATTTGATAAATTATTCTTCATAATCCACCGTTGGCTATCATAAATCTAATCTTTCAGCGTTCCTCATCTTAATAACTCCTATAGCCTCACAGGGTGACATATCTATGTCCCTGCCTGTGACAGAGATCTCTGGGGTAAAAGAGACCAGAGGTCCTGGACAGAATGCAGTATGAAGCCAGAGACCCCCAGAGCCAGGGCCCAGCCCAGGCAGATAACCCCTGGGTGATCCGAATACTGAGGCAATGAGCCAGCCTTGAGCCCCAGAGGCCAAGTGCTTATGCCCCATCACAGTTGAGAGAGGTGGGACCAGGAGATTAGACCCAGGCAAGCCGGGCCCTGCACCACCACTGCAAGCCTGCCCATGTGAGAACTCACCACCTCCCCCTTGAATTTGAACTTGGGTCAATATAAGGGAATGTCAGAATATCTTTGCCCTGCACGGACTGAATGCTCAATCATGGGTAGTTCCTTATACCTGGGTAAGGTCTGGTCCCTTCAAAATGTTTGTATGTAATTCTCAACCCTCTCTTGAGGTTAGAGGAGATATTACTGCCTATATTTTATAGAGGAGAATATATTCGCTACGGGTCATTCGTTTATCTATCCAACAAATGTTTACTGAGTGACTAATATATGCAGGGCATGATGCTAATCACTCGGCATTTGAGGAGTGAGTCCAAAGTAGGTACAGCCATCACCCTCCGGAGTTACGGCTAGAACTTAAAAGTCAAGGGAAGGAGATAGAAACTAACCACATAATCACAAATAAAAGTAAAATGGCCAACTCTGACAAGGGCGATGAAGGGAGAGCTGGCACCATAAGAGCACCTCAGGGGCTGAACCTGGTCAGGGAGAGCAGAGAGAGCTTCTCTGAGAAGATGACAAAGAGCGGCGATCTGAAGGCTGAGGAGCCAGTTAACTAGCTGAAGAAAGGAAGGAGAAGCCGGCCAGGTGCGGTGTCTCAACATCTGTAATCCCAGCACTTTGGAAGGCCAAGACAGGACGATCGCTTGAGGTCAGGAGTTCAAAACCAGCCTGGACAACATAATGAGACCCCATCTCTACAAAAAAATAAAAAATTAACCGGGCATGGGGGCACACACCTGTAGTCCCAGCTATTTGGGAGGCTGAGGCGGGAGAATTGTTTGAACCCAGGAGGTAGAGAAGCCTTCCAGGCAAAGGGGAACAGCATGTATGAACCATGAATAAGGGGAATGAGAAACAGAGACTGGAGAGAGCCAGAAATACAAAGGCCAGCAACTCCCAAACTAGGAATCCAGACTTAGTTTCCCCGTTTCCCCCTTGGGAAGGGGTCCCCCATCCACAGCTCCTGCCCACTGAGGTGAACGCCCAGCCACAAAGGCTCACATTCATTTCTGATGAGGGCCATGAATTCTAAAACCTGACAGGCTCACCCTTACAAAACCCAAAGGCCTTTTCCAACAACTCTCAGTTGTTCCTACATCCACAAAGCACAGCATCCTTCACTTAGAGCAGCTCCATTTGCTATCAGGACAGACGTCCTGGGCTTCAGGAAGTAGCAAAATGCCACACAGCAAACGTGCCTAAGCTATGCTGCTTGCCTCAGAGCCAAAAGCAAATGAATACCAAAACCCTTTGTGTTTTTGTTTGTTTTTGAGACAGAGTCTCACCCTGTTGCCCAGGCTGGAGTGCAGTGGCACAATCTCAGCTCACTGCAGCCTCCACCTCCCAGGTTCAAGCGATTCTCTTGCCTCAGCCTCCCAAGTAGCTGGGACTACAGGTGCGCACCACCACACCTGGCTAATTTTTATATTTTTAGTAGAGACAGGGCTTCACCATGTTGGCCAGGATGGTCTTGAACTCCTGACATCAGGTGATCCACCCGCCTCGGCCTCCCAAAGTATTGGGATTACAGGCGTAAGCCACTGCACCCAGCCCCAAAGCTCTTTGTACATGCAAGGATGTTGCACCCAGTAAAAAGCTTTCTGGATTCACTTGACATATGATACAAGCAGTGCCCAAGAATTTTACAGGGAGGTAAACCCAGGCTCCATGGATCTACCGGGGAGACAAGGCCCACACTTGGGAGGTGGGGGTTGGCAGTCAACATAACTCTACTGGCTCAGCCCAGCAAGTAGAGCGGAGATTAAGAACACTAGCCCTGGGGTCAGCAACCCAATCCTCTCTGCAATGGTAGAGCTATGGTTTACTGGGGCACATGCCCATTCGTTGACATGTTGCCTATGGCTGCACTTGTGCCACCACTACAGAGGTAACCAGTTGTGACAGAGAGATGGTATGGCCTGCAACAGCTAAAACATTTATTATCTGACCCTGTGGTAGGCAGAAAATGAGCCCCCCAAAGATGTTCACCTTCTGTGGCAAAAGATACTTTACAGGTGCGCCAAAGGCAAGGCTTTTGAGGTGGAAAGATGAACCTGGATTATCCAGGTGGGCCCAATATCAACCCAAGAATCTTTACAAGAGGAAGGTAGGAGGGCCAGAATTAGAGAAAGAGATGACATGACAGATGCAGAGGTGACAGGGTGAAAAAGGCAGAGGGAGTCTGGAAGATGCTATACCACTGGCTATAAAGATGAAGGAAGGGGCCACAAGCCAAGGGAGGCAGGTGGCTTCTCAAAGCTGGAAAAGGCAAGAAAAGGGAGTCTCCCCTAGAGCCTTTAGAAGGAATACAGCCCAGTCAACACCTTAATTTTCAGACTGCTGATCTGCAGGATAAGATAATAAATGTGTGTTGACTGAAACCATGCAATGCATGGTAATTTGTGATAGCGGCCAATAGGAGCCTCATACAGGCCCTTTACAAACTTTACGGACTGGTGATTAGAGCGCTAATGTCACGCTCTCAGTGGAAGTCGTTTTTAGTCTTTTGCTATACTTTCTAGGGTCGTGGTGGGGCTGGAAAGCTGGGGAATGAGACGAGGGGAACACAGGTCAAGTGTGAACCCCAAGATGTGAGACCAGGAAGGGGAACATCACAGCTTCCTAGTTCTGCCATGCCAGGCGAGGACACCTGAAACCAGTCCCTGTTTCCCTCCCAGGCCTCCTCCTCAATGTCTTTCCTTCCCAGCACCAGGGCCAAATGCTCGGCCCTGCTCAGATGAAGCGACATCTTCCTCTCTTCCCGAGGAGCCCAATTTCCTCTGCCGCCTCACACGCAGGCAGCAGTCCTCGGTTCACACACAGCAGTGGGGCCAGGCCAGACTCTCATCGCTATGAGGACTCCCCATTGGACGTGCAGGAGCCGTTCCAGCTGTTGAAATAACAGCCTCGGCCGGGTACAGTGGCTCACGCTTGTAATCCCAGCACTTTGGGAGGCCGAGGCGGGTGGATCACGAAGTCAGGAGATCGAGACCATCCTGGCTAATACGGTGAAACCCCATCTCTACTAAAAAACAAAAAATTAGCCAGGCGTCTTGGTGGGCGCCTGTAGTCCCAGCTACTCGGGAGGCTGAGGCAGGAGAATGGCGTAAACCCGGGAGGCGGAGCTTGTGGTGAGCCGAGATCATGCTACTGCACTCCAGCCTGGGCAACAGAGCGAGACTCCGTCTCAAAAAAAAAAAAGAAATAGCCTCTCCATCCACAAACCCGGTGACAGGGAAACACACTCACCCCAGAGCTCTCATTAGATAAGGGTGGTTTTTTTTTTTTTTTTTTATCTAGAAACCAGGGACCATAGGCTGTTTAGCCTCTCAATGCTGAACCCCACATTGCTCAGTGCTACCTGCCAGCTTTCTGACCACAACTCACTCGCTCCTACCCTGAGGAAAGAGGGGGCAACTATGCAAATTCCAGCATTGTACAGAATTCCTTCCCCAACTGCCAGCAGGATGAACCGCTAACACCCGCACTGTGCATGCCAGAATCCGGGGAGGTGTCCGTGGCGCCTCCACCTCCTCCACGCCTCTCCATGTAACCTATCCTTGAGTCCTGTGGTTTCCATCTGCAAATATGTCAGTCCTCTCCTCTCCACTTCCCTATGTCCAAGCCACCATCCCCTTTTGCCTGGATGACCATAACTGCCCCGTAACTGGTCTTCCAGTGAGTTCTACTCTTGTTCCCCACACCAGCCTTGGACCCCATCAGCACACCCAGCTCAGCTTTCCAGCCTCATCTTTCAGGGTCTCTGTCTGCCCTACTGCCACCAAGCTCCTCCTGTCCCTGGACAGACCCAGGCTCCTTCCCATCCTGAGGTCTCTGCATTCTTGTTCTCTCTGTCCCATCCACCTGTCCCTTAACCATCCTCTGGTCTCAGCTTCAATACTGCAACCTCCCTGCAGTCACTCAGATGCCAAGAGGAAAAGTCTAGGGCACTTTATCACAGGTGTTATTAAAGCTTTATTTTTCTCCTCACACATTGAACAGCTGCTCTTCCCCTATAAATAGATCACAGTGCCCTGATGGTAGATTGTTCACCCACATAACCCCTGGGGCCAGCACATAGAAGCGCGATAAATACCTGCAAAGTCAAACAATGCATACACAAATGATTGGTGAAGTCCCAGCAGGGGGAGGGGACACGCAGAGTCCACATACAGTAGCCCCTGACTGTGGACACCCAAGCCATCCAGGCCCAGCACCTGCCCCACCCCAGCCTGGGAGACACAGGCCTCCCTAGTCTGGCCTCAAGGTTCAGACCCCACCCTCAGGTGATACAATAAAGGACATCTTCAGTCCTGCCCCAGAGGCCTTCTCCATGCCTTCCTGTACATTCTCCTCTTGACCACACTAAAGTTCTGCTCACGTCTCACCTCCTCCAGAAAGCCCCAACGACCCCTCCTACAACCCTATTTGTGGATTCCAAGAACACCCAAATGCTGTAGCCCAAACCTCAGATAACTTTCTCTCTTCTAGTGCTGACCTCTTTCAAAGTGAAGTCTGTAACTCTTTCTGTACCTGAAATGCAAGCTCCTCAGAGGCATCAGCGTGGTTGTGACGAATCAAGAGGACTCAAGCAAAGCCGCCCATGCAGTTCCTTCCTCCAACCCTCTTGCCCTATTTGTACCACTGTGGAAAGAGTTCTGCACCCTCAGTAAGAGTACGGGGACAGGGGGCAGTCTAGTCCCATAGTCCCACCTCTGCCACCACCCAGCTATGGGACCTCAGCGAAGTCACCTCACTTTGGGTCTTAGTTCCTCACTTGTAAAAGCAGAGTGTTCGAGTACTTGATCCTGGTTAGCCTTTCTAATGCCATGATCCTGTAACTCCCACCTTCCATCCTAATGGTAGCCCAGTGTATTCATCTGTTCTCACACTGCTAATAAAGACATACCCAAGGCTGGGGAATTTATAAAGAAAACAGGTTTAACTGACTTATAGTTCAGTGTGGCTGGGGAGGCCTCAGAAAACTTATAATTGTGGCGGAAGGGGAAGCAAACACGTCCTTCTTCACATGGTGGCAGGAAGAAGAATGAGTGCCCAGTGAAGGGGGAAGATCCTTATAAAACCATCAGATTATGTGAGAACTAATTCACTATCACAAGAACAGGATGGGGGAGCTACAATTCAAGATGAGATTTGCGTGGGGACAGAGCCAAAGCGTATCACCCAGCATCATCCCAGCAAACCTACACACACACACGTGCACACATTCAAACATAAGTACATATTCCAGTCCAGTTCTCCACCTGGGGTCAGGCTACACTGCCCGGTTACATGCAGGCACACACACGCACACGCACACGCACACTCATGCACATGCCAGCAGCTGCCGAGGCTTCCCTTCCAAAGTGGCACAGGTAAAGCCACGGATGAGCTCCCCTTGAACAGGGCCTCCCATGGCATAAATCACCAAGGAGGCCTGGCCTGGGAAATGGGCTTGTTTCTGAAGCTCCATGAATAAAGAAGCAGGCACAGCTGGCCTATTCATAATCAGCATAAAAAATTGATTAGCCCTTTCCAGATTAAACATTATTGTTTTAACAGTGAACATAAATCAGCTAGAGGTGGAGGGCTCGGCTCCCTCTGCTGCCAAGTGGCAGCAGCAGGTAGAAAGCAGTGGGGAGGGGGTGAGGGATAAGAGACTACTTATTGGTTACAGTGTATACTGCTCAGGCGACGGGTGCACTAAATCTCAGGATCACCACTAAAGAACTTACCCATGTAACCAAAAACCACCTGTACCCTAAAAACTATTAAACATTAAAACTTTTTTAAAAGCAGTGGGGAGGCCGGGCATAGTGGCTCACTCCTGTAATCCCAGCACTTTGGGAGGTCAAGGCCAGGAGGTCACCTGAGGTCAGGAGTTCAAGACCAGCCTGGCCAACAGGATAAAACCCCGTCTCTACTAAAAATACAAAAAATTAGCTGGACATGGTGGTGGACGCCTGTAATCCCAGCTACTCAGGAGGCTGAGGCAGGAGAATCACTTGAACTCGGGAGGCAGGGGTTATAGTGAGCCAAGATCGCGCCACTGCACTGTAGCCTGGGCAACAAGAGCAAAACTCCATCTCAAAAAAAAACAAAAAAGAGTGGGGAAAGGGGATCTGGGGGCAGCAGTAGGAGAAGACCTGGCTCCAAGGAGGCAGGCAGGAGAGCAAGAGGGCACCCCTACTCTCCCCCAAGGCCAGCCCCCCACCGGAGAGCACAGAGGGGTAGCACCTTTCCCAGGGGTAAGACAGAGAAGAGCCTAACACCCCACTTCCCCCTTCTTCAAGACCTCCTCGGCCACCTTATGATTGGCTTTTAAGAACACAGGTCAGAGGCCAGCCCAGAGCAGAAGGCAAGATGTGGGGTCAGAGGAAAGGTGCCGGCCCCGCCCAACCTCGCAGGCAGGTCTCCTGGGTCACTTGCCTCCTAGAAGCAGCCTGTATAACTGAAGTGTGTGTCTCTGGAGTCCGGTGACACTCAAGTTCCGTTCCTGGCTCAGCCATCGTCCTGCTGTGTGACCCTGAGGAAGTTACTTAACGTCTCGGAGTCTCAGCGTCTATGTCTGGAAGTGATGGGAAAGGGATGCCAATCTCTCAGAGCTGTTGTGAGGACTAGATGAGACCATGTGTTTGAAAACATCTAATTCATGTCCAGGACAGAGGAAATGCTAAATATTCAGTTCCTTGACCTGTGAGGGTTCCTCATCTGCCTGCCCTGCCTCCCACTTAGGAATGCTGACAGAAGGCGTAAACTGCTAGGATGAGAAACCTTTGTGAAAAGCACAGGACCCTTTGCAAAGAGCTACAGAATGCTGGGGTTAGAAGCCTGGGTTCCGAAGCCAGACCTGACTCTGCTCACATTCTCTGAGTGACTCAGGCACGAGACCTACCATCTCTGGCCTCAGTTTGCACCTCTGTGAAATAGGAATAATAAAAACAGTACTTACTCTCACAGAGCAGTTGTGAGGCTTGTAGGAGATGATGCCGGCCTAGCCCTGACAGTGCTCCACCTGCTCCCCTCCAGCTCCTGCATGACCCCCAGGATTTGCATCTGTGCCAGAGACTCCCTGGGACTTCCAGGTCTCAGGAAGTATCAGCCCCCAGGAGCAGCTGTCAGTTAAAGAAGTTAGGGCCAGGCACTTTGGGAGGTCAAGACGGGCAGATCACCTGAGGCCAGGAGGTTGAGACCAGCCTGGCCAACGTGGGGAAACCCTGTCTCTACTAAAAACACAAAAATTAGCCTGGAGTGGTGGCATACGCCTGTAATCCCAGCTACTTGGGAGGCTGAGGCTGGACAATCGCTTGAACCCGGGAGGCGAGGGTTGCAGTGAGCATAGATCATACCACTGCACTCTAGCCTGGGCAACAGAGTGAGACTCTGTCTCAAAAAAAAAAAAAAAAAAGAAGAAGTTAGAAAGTTGTTGTATGAATGAATATCCTACCTTGGCCCTTGGGTGGGATGGGTGAAAGGAACGTATTTGACAGCGTTTCCAAGTCTGCCCACAGGACTGACCTGATTTTGCCCACAGTAGCCACTGGTTTAAGAGCAGAGTGTTACCAGCTGCCTCCTCCTTCCTGAACCACGTGCCCACTTCCCTGCTGGCAGCATCTAAGCATCCCACAAAATCACTTTTACTCAAATTATTGCTTGTTTTTAGGAAAGCCCAAACTAAGACAAGCACATATCCCTCACTCATTTGGCCATGTTGGCCAGTATGTTCATTGTACATGTGGGCAGGCCTGAGGCTCCTCCAACAAGCCATCCCTTCTCCTGGGGCTATCACCAGGAAGAACAGGCCTCGGGGTCACGAGGAGACAGGGAGAGGCATCAGAAGCCACCGCAATCACATCCACTCTGCCCCTACCGACAGCCCCAACCTTGAGCAGCCTGCAGGGAGACCCATTCCCCATCTCCCTGGGGAAGAGAAGAAAGCCCACGAGTTCCAGTCAGGGAGGAAATGAGGGCTCTGTGACCCCTGTGGCAGTCCCATAAGGCATGGGGCCAACTGCCAAGGCAGGTCCTTCAAGAGCTGTGACCATGGCGTTTGTCCTCCGGGCTACGGCCTCCTGACTCACTGCCCAGCCTGGGACACTCACGCTCTGAGCTCCAGGGAGATGTTGAGGGGAGAAAAATGGCACCTGCCCCAGCTTAGGGAGACAGCTAAAAAGGCTCCATAGGGAGAGCTCACCTTTGCCGGATGTGGATGACGGAAAGAGCCTCCTCAAACGGCCCCTCCTGGGGAGCCCTCCATCCATCCTACACCATTAGCTCACTTTGCCTAAAATGTCTCTTTATCAGTCTTGGGCACACACAAGAACACACACACACTATTAGCCGATTTGACTTTACTTCTAAGACCTGGAACCTCAGAAGATACCCTAAAACTTGCCACAGCAAGACCCAATGCCTATGGCTCTCTTTAATGTCCCCCAGAAACCAACTCTTCTGCAGGGCTAGGAGCTGCATAGCAGGAAGAGTGGAGATGTCATCATCAGAGCTCAAATCCTGGTTCTGCTTCTTACTAGCTATGTGAACATGGCTGTTACCCTCTCAGGGCCTCTGCCTCCTCAAATGGAAAACCGGAATGGTAATCTACCAGCCTTGTAGTTATTGTAAAGGTTACAAAACAGTATCTGTAACACATCCAGCCAATGTACACTACATAACAAGTACCAAATAAACACAACCATATGTTATTATCCACCAACACTAATACCTACCATCTTGTCTGCCTTTACCCATCTGTGTTGGTCTGTTCTCACCTTGCTATAAAGAAATACCTGAGGCTGAGTAATTTATAAAGAAAAGTGGGGTGGGGTGGAGCAGACACTATTTAAGCCAGTACAACATCTGACTTAGGCTAAGTCAGTCGGAGTCCTGAAATTGGGGAGCAGGGTCAGGCCCTCTTAGGTGTGAAGCTTAGAAGACGTGAGGGTAAAAGCTGCCAATGGTAGCTGGTCATGGAGGGAAGCAGCTGTGAATGAGGCTGATGCACAGAGACAAGTTGCTGGGAGAGATACAAGAGTCCCAGAGGAGCGCCCCAAGGCCCAACTCTAGCCCAACCCTATCTACAATGCAACACATCTCCTTTTTTGCCTTGGCTCGTTCAACTTGGAGTTAAGATTCTTACTACAGAAGACCTAATGCACCCATCTGCTGTGGGCTGAACCGTGCCCCCCAAATATTCATATGTGGAAGTCCTAACCCCAGCCTAGAATGTGACCTTATTTGGAAACGAGGTCATTGCAGATATATTCATAGTTAGTTAAGATGAGGTCACACTGGAGTAGCACAATCATAATCCAATATGACTGTGTCCCTATAAAAAGGGGAAATTTGGACACAGAGCCAGACACCCACATGAAGAGGATACCATGTAAAGATGAAGGCAGAGATCGGGGATGTGCATCCCCAAACCAAGGAACACCAGAGATTGCCAGCAAACCCCCAGAAGCTGGAGCCGAGGCTTAGAACAGATTCTCCCTCACGGCCTTGGAAGGAACCCACCCTTGCTGATACCTTGATCTCAGACCTCTGGCTTCCAGAACTGTGGGACGATACATTTGTTGTTTAAGCCACAGGTTTGGGGCTAGCCCTAGAAAACAATACGCCATCTGACCAAAGCTCCCTGCCACCCCAGGCCAGCTTGTCGGCTCTCTGGGCATTGAATTACCTGTGGTCATCACTCACCACCAACTGCCAACCCTGTGTGCCCTCAGAATTCCCCTCCTCAAATCTTACTCATCCTTCAAGGACCAGTTCAAAGCCCAAACCCCCACCACCAGGAACCCGCCTATGAACTTCCCCTGAACTTCCCATCCATCAGCCCCACAGCTGAGGGCTTAATTGTTCTCTAATTACTCCCTCTGTGCTCGGTTCTGCCTGCTTGGCTTTGGAGGGAGGGGCACGGCGTTAACATTCTGTATATCCCCCGCTGCAGTGGCACATGGGTAAGAGAAGAGCAGTTGCTCCACAAATCTGTATTCTCTAGGTGAGCAAACCAACAAGTGGTGGGCCCCAACCTTCCCGGGGTTAGTGAATGGGGCCACTGTGGGCTGAGGCCTTTTATCTGCAGGAAGTGGGTAGGGAACAGTCCAGACACACCAGCCGATCAGAGGGCTTGGGCACGACCCTGCGCGCTAGATCCCAAAAGAGGGGAGGCACCCCTCGTGCAGCCTGTGGACCGAGAGTGAACTGGTGAACACATTAGTATAATCACCCCAAACCACTGGCAAGACAAAAGACTGGCAGAAGGACCAAAAGAACTATAGGATCCTGGACCGAGGAAAAATACGGCTTCCTCAAAGTCCACAGGAAACCACAAGGTCCCAAGGCCGATGAAAGCTGCGGAGACCCGCTGGGTGGCTCTGACAGCAAGGCCAGCCCAATTGCTCGACTGAGTGCTGCCCTCTCTTCTGGGCACTGAGCTTCCATCTGAAACAGAATAGTCCAGGAGAAAGAGCACCGGATCAGGAACCAGGAGACCTGGGTTCTAGTCCTCTTTCTACCACCAACCAGTTGTGTCATTGAGCAAGTGACTGCCCCTCTCTGAGCCTCAGTTTCCTCACCTGTGAAATGTGGGGGTTGCATTAAATGATTTATAAGCCCTCACAACCCGTGAGTGATTCTCCCAGATGACTTTTGTCCAAAGCACTTGCCACTGAACAGAAGGTGAACAGAGTCGGTATTTGTTAAACCTCAGGAAGATCGAGGCACCAGGCAAGGTGCTAGATACAAGATGAAGGCGCCAGTCTTACTGCCAAATTTCGTCCTCACAATGACTCTACACATAATAAGCACAGCTGACACTGAACTGGCATTTACCATTCACCAGGCGGTGCACTGTGGCTGGGATATAGCATCCAATCCTCACCGCAGCCCTGTTCGTGGGAAGGCTCTCTTATCATCCCTGTTTACACATGAGGAAACCAAGTCTCAGCAAAATCACAAAATTTACCCAGGATGACATAGAACATGGTGACACCAGGATTTGAGGTGCAGGACACAGGCTGGGAGCAGGGCAAAGACAGGGGACAGGCCTGCAGGAGGGCAGTGGTCACAGGGAGGAGGCCGGGCCAGATGGGCCATCAGTAGGAAGCGCAAGCCAGGGCCACCTCAACCATTGCCTTGCCTCTCCCGCAGTGACTAACGGCAGGCCATCCGTCCGCGCTGACAGCAACGCTTCCTGCCATCCATCTCCCACTAGTTAAATTGCAATTTTATGGCCAAAATCTCTCTCTCATAATTGATAAAAATCTTCTTTTGATGTCAGCATTATTGGGGGGGAAATGGGTTTTTTTCTTCTTCATTATGTTTTTAATACAAATGTATTTTTTATTGAGAGCTGCTGGGAAGGCAGGATGAGGCCCAGCCGGGAGGAGGTGATCGCACTCCCTGGCCCCCAGTTCTCCTACACATGGCTTCACAGCCACCAGATCCTTCTGTTCCATTCCCAGAATACTCATCTGGTACCCTTCTCAGGGACAGTCTAGGGAGACAAACCAGATGCCTGAACAAACAAAGGTGGTGCTCAGGACCAGGAGAAGCAAGTCTACAGATCGCCGAAGGCTTCCAGGACGGCTTCCAGGTAGCTTTGGGCCTGTGATGCAGCCTGGGCTGGTAGAGGGTGAGCTGACCTCATCTGGACCCTGCCAGCATGGGAGAACGGCACTCCAAGGGGCAGAGCCAGGGCACTCCAGGGGGCAGGGACCCCAGGGGCTGGTACAGTACCTGGCACAGAGGAGGTGCTCAGTAAATGCACATGAGTAAACAAGAGGAGGATGGGGAGAAGTTGGATCAGCACTGGAAAGAAGGCAGCAAAGAATATGAGAGCCTGGAGGCATCTCTCCCCTGTGGGGACTGCAGGCACAGGTAGAGTCAGTCCCCAGGGTAGGAGGGGCTCTCCTACCCCCCTTCTGCTCCAACCACTTCCCTACTCCCAGTCCAGCCCAGGGCATGCTCAGCCCTGGATACAGTCCACACCTGGCCCCACCAGGACGCTATAAGGGAAGCCGAATCTGGCTGCCACCTTACAAGTGAAGAGGGCTAGGCGAGTGGGTCCTAAATACAGCACAGCCACCAACTCCATGACTAAGGGCACCTGTGACTCCTCGTTGGCAATCTGGCCAGACTTCCACCTCCGCTCACCCCTCATCCACGGAATTAGCCCTGCCTGGAGACCAAGAGCACATACGTCAGAGTCCCTAATCCAGAGGAAAGCTGCCAAAGAGCCTTGGGAAACTGCAGCAATTAACCCTAACCAGCTGAGCTGCCCCCCAGGTAACCCCCCAAAGTGGAAGACAGAGCCCTAGAAACCCAGGCTGCTCCTTAGGGAGCCTGTGGGGATTTCCAAAAATAGCGGCGAAGGGGCTGGCCAGGTAGAGTGCTGGGTACTGATCAGGAAGAGGAAGAGAAAGGAGGATTATTCTAGCAAAACAGTACAGTCATGTGCCGCATGACCAACATTTTGGTCAACAATGGACCACACATGCAAAAGCAGTCCATTATATTAATAATACCATATTTTTACTGTACCTTTTCTATGTTTAGATAGATAAATACTCACCATTGTGTTACAATTGCCTAGATTCAAGCCTCCCCTCAGTCTCACATTCTGAAAAGAACAGGCTACACCATATACCCCAAGTATATCGTAGGCTATCCCATCTAGGTTTGTGTAAGTATGATGTTCACACAGCAACAAAATCGCCTAATTATGCATTTCTCAGAACATATCACCATCATTAAGCAACATATGACTGAATAGGGGACAGAGAGTTGTACCAGTTATCAGAAGCCCAGGTAAAGATGGAACTCTGCCATTTATGAGTCTCTCAAAACCTCAGTTCCTGTTCATATAAAGCACACAGCAGAATACACAGAAATTATTATTATTTTTTTTTTAAGGCAGAGTCTCGCTCTGTGTCCCAGGCTGGAGTGCAGTGGCGCAATCTCGGCTCACTGCAAGCTCCGCCTCCCGGGTTCACGCCATTCTCCTGCCTCAGCCTCCCAAGTAGCTGGGACTACAGGCGCCCTCCACCACGCCCAGCTAATTTTTTGTATTTTTAGTAGAGACGGGGTTTCACCATGTTAGCCAGGATGGTCTCAATCTCCTGACCTCGTGATCCGCCTGCCTTGGCCTCCCAAAGTCCTGGGATTACAGGCGTGAGCCACCACGCCCGGCCACAGAGATAATTATTAACGTTTACTGACCCTTGCCCTGCAGCAAGCTTGTTCTAGGTGCTCCACAATCTTTAACTCCATCCATCCCCACATCAAGCCTAGGTGGCAGGTAGTGTTATGATTCCAATTTTAGGGATCAGGAAATGGAGGGCTAGGACAGAGAGGGTAAGTATCATGCCCAAGGCCACAAAGCCAATATACAAACAGGCAGTTTGGCTCTTGCCTACCGCCAAGGCTCGCTATGAAGCTCCAGGCCGTGTGAAAGCAGA
This sequence comes from Macaca fascicularis, assembly GCF_037993035.2. NCBI lineage: Eukaryota > Metazoa > Chordata > Mammalia > Primates > Cercopithecidae > Macaca > Macaca fascicularis. The sequence continues at coordinate 145,813,222 of NC_088381.1, read as the reverse complement.
CTGAGGGCACACATGTGCAATCCTGGCAGAGGGCCACGAGGGGAATTATGATGGTTAATTTTATATGTCAACCTGGCGGGTCCACGGCACCCAGATATTGGGCCAAGCATTACTCTGGATGTTTCTGTGAGGGGTTTTGTTTTTGTTTTTGTTTTGATACAGGGTGTCACTTTGTCACCTGGGAGGCTTGAGTGCAATGGAATGATCTTGCCTCACTGCAACCTCCACCTCCTGGGTTCAAGGGATTCTCCTGCCTCACCCTCCTGAGTAGCTGGGATTACAGGTGTGCACGACCACACTTGGCTAAATTTTGTATTTTTTTTAGTAGAGACAGAGGTTTCACCATGTTGCCCAGGCTGGTCTTGAACTCCTGACGTCAGGTGATCTGCCTGCCTCAGCCTCCCAAAGTCCTGGGATTACAGGCATAAGCCATTGCACTCAGCTGTGTGAGGGTACTTTTAGGTGACATTTACAGTTTGTTTTATTAATTCAATTTTTTTAAAAAAATTTTTAACAGAGATGGGGTCTCACTATATTGCCCAGGTTTGTCTCGAACTCCTGGGCTCCAGCAATCCTCCCATCTCAGCCTCCCAAAGTGCTGGGATTACAGGCATGAGCCGCTGTGCCCAGCCAAGATTTACAGTTATATTAGTGGACTGTGAATAAAACAGATTACTCTCCATAGCACGGGTGGGCCTCATGCAGCAGATAAGGGGCTGAATAGAACAAAGACTGACCTTCCCCAAGCAACAAGGAATTCTGCCAGCAGGTAACCTTCAAACAGCCTTCAGACTTGAACTGCACCATCGGCTCTTCCTGGGTCTCCAGCCTGCTGCGTCACTCTGCAGATTTTGGACTTCCCAGCCTCTATAACCCACATCAGCCAATTCCTTAACATCAGTTGGTCTCTCTTTCTCTCTCTCTCTCTCTCTCCATACACACACACAAGTACACACGCATGCACAAACACACACACACACACACACATACACACATTCATATCCTATTGGTTCTGTTTCTCTAGAGAGCCCTGACTTACACAGGAATGAAATCCAGCCCAGCCCTGGCCAACCTGCCATAGACTGGAGGAAGGGATGCAAAAAGAGGGCGCCTTTCCCCCCTCCCATCAAGTTCTCCACAGGACAGCTGTGTGCCCCTCACCAAGGCAGCCCTTCTCCTGCCTTGTGTCTCCACTTCTGCCTTGTTCGTGCTGGTCCTTGCACCTACAGTGCCTTCTCTCTGCCCCACCGCCGAGCAGGATAAACCATTGATGTTCTTGGAGGAAAGGCTTCTTTATCTCTTTTCTGAACATTTGCTTAAACCTTGAGCAAACAAGACAAACCGCCCTCCCACCGCACCCACAGGCTCTCACAAAACAACTGGATATGAATTATTCTACCTGTTGCACAACGGTACCCCTGCACCTTCTCTCTCCTTCATTCTCATTGAAACCCCAGTCGGATGGTACATCAAGAACACAGAGCACCAGCAACATACACTTGTCCCTAGATACTATGGGGAGCTGTAAAATAAGGTCCCCTGGGAGGAAAGATCAGGGTATGAAAAACTGATAAAACTAATTTCAAAGTACAAAAGCCAAACCACACCACCCAGACACCAATATAAGCATTGACCCTAACAGAGGTATGTCTGTGCTCCATGCCACCAGCTGGCCTCATTTCCTTCAGTTTCTCATGGGATTTTGAAGGTGGAAAGAACTTTATCTGATACAACTATATTCTAAGACATAACTGGATCATTTCTTTTTTTTTTTTTTTTTTGAGACAGAGTCTCACTCTCTTGCCCAGGCTGGAGTCCAGTAGGCTGATCTCAGCTCACTGCAACCTCCGCCTCCCGGGTTCAAGTGATTCTCCTGCCTCAGCCTTCCAAGTAGCTTGGATGACAGACGCCTGCCACCACACCCAGCTAATTTTTCTATTTTTAGTAGAGACAGGGTTTCACCATGTTGGTCAGGCTGGTCTCAAACGCCTGACCTCAAGTGATCCACCTGCCTCAGCCTCCCAGTGGGATTATAGGCGTGAGACACCATGCACGGCTTGGACCATTTCTTGAAATAGGCTGTAACAAGATCTGACTTGTCTGTACGTCATGGGGGCAGGTATAGATGTGTGTGTGTGTACATGACCAAAGATAACAGCACAGTGCAGTTCACAATTCTACAGATCATCCCTTAATTCCCACGATAACTCTATCCCCAAGCTTCCTACCCACGTCAGACCTCCCCATCTATATCTTCCCCCTCTTTTCAAAGATGACCTCATCTCCCACATTACTAAAAATTCAAGCTATTAGGCAAATTCCTTCAATCACCCAACCACATGCCCCACCCCACTCCGTATATCTCAGTTTCTTCATCCTTCTTTTGATCAGTCCCTCCCCAAGTCCTTCTCTCCCTCAGGCTCACATTCTGAAAAGAACATTCTAGGCCCTTCATAATGTGGCCTCAGCCCCAAACCTACAGTCTCTGCTCCACTATTCACCGGCTGAATGCCACATTGTAATCAACAAGACTTCACTGTTCACTCCGTGCTTTATGCTTTCCTGTCCCTGCACCTCTGCTGAGCCCAGCTTATTAATCAGTAATCACTTCCTCCAACATCCACGTCCTCCAATTCCATCCATCTCTAAGGGGCTGGGTCAGAGGCCACCTGCTTCAGAAAGCCTCCATCTGCCCAAGGCAACCTCTCTCTCCTCGGCAAGCTCCTTGAGCACTATGTGGCCATGTATTACCATGATGAGTGAACCTCCCAGGACCCTGGACTGTGAGGACTGGAACAAGGTCATACCCATCCCTGGCTACACCCAAGTGTCCATCACTGTCCTTTTTTGCTAAATACCAACTGCGTAGACCAGGAGGAGAGAGAAGGAATGAAGGAAACGGTGCTCAGGCACAGAATCACTAGCCATTAGAGACTGCGGAGCATCAGAGAACTCCTAACCCCAATGCCACGTCCTCCAACATGGAGCCAAGGGCTCAGGCGCCCAGGGTGGTCAACAGCCTCGTGGCTGAGACCTATGCATACCCATCAGGGTGTAGAGATGTCAGTCTGGGTTCCTTCAACAGCATGAACCATGCCCAAGAGTAGAAAGAGCCCCAGTCTCGTCCACCTGGTCAGGGATCCCTCAAAAGGGAAGGGCCAGGTCTTCACAACCATCCCTGACTTGCAAGCTCAGGCGCCATCTGCTGGCCAAGGTCAGCACTGCATCTGGACCCACAGCCCCAAGGGCAGTCAAGGGGACCAAGGCTGGGAACACCCGCGACCCAGTCCAGAGCCAGGTCACTTTTGAGGAGACAGAAACGACCCCACTTCCCAGAGGCTGGGCTCCTGTTTGCCTCCTGGAACCTGTCTTTCAGGATATAAGCCTAACATCCAAATAAAGGAAAAAAGTAAGTTTCTTTCTGGTAATACTAGCTGAGAAACTTCTAAGATACACACACAGACACACACAACTGCTTTTTTTCCCTGCCAAATAGAAGCTGTTATGTAGAGGACAAATCACCAGCCTGGGAATTAGAGGACGTGAGGTCTCATTCTGTTGCTTGTCATTGGCCCTCCCTTAGCAATGTGGCCCCCAGCACACTCCCTGCCTGAGCCAATGCTATGCAAGGATGGTGCCCCTTCAAGTGTCCTCACCTCTGCACTGATGGTGCCAGCTGATGTGCAGAAATTCTGACTGATCCAGAAATGAATATGAACTGTGGGGTCCAGAAGTACTGCACCCTCAATCTTACCCCCACACCCATGCTGGCAACACCCCACAGGGCCGGGCCCCACCTGCCTGCGACAGGGACGGGTCTGAGGACATAGTGACCTCTAACACTGCTGCTGACCATCCAAGTGTCTCTCTCACCACACCTCCACTCTCTACAGTCTGAGCTTTAGGAGCACTTACGGAATCTCTGAGTCCAAGGTAACCTCAAGCCTATCCGAGGACCGGGACCTAGGAAGGTGGTGAGGCAAGACTGACAGCCTCTTTTAAGCTAGGGATGAAACAGAGCTTTCTACAGGTCTTGGGCTGCCATGGAGCTGACGATGAGTGGGGCCCACTCAAGCATCCTGGGGGCGAGACTGCTCCCCGAGAAGTGTCATGGGAGGGGCTGGAGGAGGCTGGAAATGCCAAGTGAGTGACATTCCCCCGCCCTCACACCCCCACACGCACCCACCCTTCTTCCCACATGGCCCTGCTCCCCTCCCTCCACCCACACACTGGGAAAGTGTGTCACCAGGGAACAAATGCCATCTTCCCAGGGGGAGGAGGAGGAAGATGGCAGGGAAGACGGAGTGTGTGCCTGTGGGGCCCTGGTAAGAACCCAGAGGGCTCTGAAGAAGCTCCCCAGCTATGAGGGATGCCCCTCAGAACCATGACATGGACAGTGGCCCATTTTCTCAGGGAGCTAAAGAAGCATTGTGGGGCAGGAGCCACATGGCCACTGTGCTCAGGGCTAATCGGCAGGGGGTGGAGGGGATCGGAGAAGGGGCCCTGAAGAGCAGGCGACGTGCTCCAACCCCAAACATTCTTTAGCCAGCTGGGTGGACCACCATGACTGCTGACACTCCAAACTGCCCTCACTCCACCCTGGCTTGGGGACAGCCACTGACATGCCCTTGTCCCACCTCCCTCCCCAGCTCGCCAGACAAGTCAGCCTCCAAGGGTTAACCTGCTGCCTTCTGCTCCTTTTTTCCACCCCCAGAGAGCTGTGCCAGCAATGATGCACTTCACACTGTTATTACCGTGATTTATTTAGTTTTAATTTTGGGGTGAATCTCGTGCTGTTAGAAGCTGGGGGCCAAGAGTCTTGTTAAGAGGCAAAGCCATAAGTGGGCCGGCACTGTGCCAATTCAGTCCCCTCTGCCTAGGGTCCTTCTCTCCTGACCCTGCTCCTCCCAGCTTGCAGCCTGCTCCCTGAAGCCAGCCACAGATCGGGTTTACCTTTCACTCACTGTCCCTCCCTTTGGAGGAAATGTTCCTCAGTGGCAGAGGAGTCAGAGACGTTTCTATGCTCACCCGCTGTGTGATCCAAGCCCCGCATCAGGCCAGGATATCACTGAGAAGCGGGACACCTTTGGATGGATGCTGCGTAGCTGGGGCCGGCTCCACATTAAGGGACCAATGGTCAGGGCTAGCTCCCTGTAAAAAGGGAACCACTGGTCTTTATCAAACCTCTGCCCCACTCTCCCGGCCCTGCGCCAAGTAGCCTAAGGACACTATTTCTAGTTCATCCATTGGCTCTTTAAGCAGCCCCAGGGCACCTGCTAGGTATTGTTTTGGAGCCGTAAATAGAGTAAAAGGACTGTCTTGGTCTTCATCCTCAAAGACTATGACTTGCAGGGAAACCCTTAGACACAACTAATCAATCCACAAGTTGCACAAGTGCAGGGAGCAAAGTTCTGCAGAGCCCAAAGGAGGGATAAGATCGGTCAAGGAAGGGTCACAGAAGACTTCCTAGAAGAGCTTGGGTTTGGACGGGAAACCCAGCACCTAGCACCCTGCCTGGGATTTGCTAGCTGGGTAGACAGATAGGCAGATGGCCTGAAGTCACTTGACAAGTAGAGAAAGAAGCAAAGACACCAGGCAGATGGTAGACCATGGCACAAGCACTGAGGACTAAGAGAACACAGTGAGCTTGAGACAGGTAGCACAATGGGACCAGAACATGGGGAAATAACCATAATAGTATAGAACACCATTACTATACAAATAATAGCTAATATTTGTTGAGCACTTGCTCTACATCAGGTACTACACTAAGCACCTTCTATTCATTATCCCATCTAATCCACACAGCAACCTTATGTGGTGGGCTACAGATAAGGAAAGTGAGGTGCCAAGATCAATCATGTGTGCAAAGTCCAAGCTCTTGGCTCTAGAGTCTAAACCACAGTGTCACTCTGCCCCACCAACTTATAGACAGGTAGGTGGAAACCACATGGGATGGGCTTGAAAGCCCTGCTGAGGATAAAGCTTCAATAAGGCATTAAACCTTCAGTAAGTGACAGATATTATTAGGTTGAACCATATGAATCATATATAGGTTTCAGGTCAGTAACAGTCTCACAGGAACTATTTCATATGGTTGAACTGGTATGTTTCACTGAGGGCCACTGAGATTCCTTCTAACCTCTTTGATTTCAGCACTGAGAGTGGCTGTGACATTTGGTTTTGTGTCACTGGTGGATCCCCAGCACCCTGGCCGAGACCGCAAGAATTCAGCCGGGGCCTTTTCTGAAGCATCCCAACCCAGGCCCATCCCCGCTGCAAAGGTGGGTACCTCCTTGCCCAGATCCTCTCGGATGACCTGGCGGATCTCTTGCATGCTGCTCTGTGGAGCCTGGCTGTGCAGGACCTTCAGCGTGCTGGTGTACTCCTCTGGCAACAGGTAGTCCAGTGCCCCCAGGTGCTGGCCGACCTTGATGAAGGTGCCCCGGTTGGCACAGCAGAGCTCACAGAGACGCCTGGCAGAGCGAAGGTGCACCTGCAGGAAGACAGGCCAGAGCCAGAGAGGTGTGAGTGCAGACTGTTCCCTAGACCTTGTTCCCTTCACCTTCCTGCTCTGCTTGAAAACCCTCATTACCCTACAATGTCCAGGGAAGGCGCATGCACGCGCGCGCACACACACACACACACACACACACATACACACACCTTCTCCCTTGGTGTCCAGCTTCCTGGTACGTAGGGCAGTCAACTCCAACCTCATACAGAGGCCGCCCTTCATACATGGCCCAGTGCTTCCTACCTCCTCCTCTTCATCAAAACTTACCTAGTCTGGGTCCCCCTCCCTAGAAATAAGCATTCAAGGCTTTTAACCAAGTCTAACCTACTAATGATTCATTCAAGGGACACGGAGTTAAAGTATTTGCCACCCACCCCTCAGACATACCAATTATGCTTTGTTTGTTTGGATTGCCACGTTTTATAAAACATGGTCATAGGTATTGTATCTTTTAATCTTCACAGCACCTCAGGGAAGCAAGTTTTGCTATCTTTAAAGAAGACAAATTAGGTTGTTTTGTTTCTAAAGAAATTGCTAGGCCGGGTGCAGTGGCTCATGCCTGTAATCCCAACACTTTGGGAGGCTGAGGCAGGTGGATCATGAGGTCAGGAGTTCAAGACCAGCCAGGCCAAGATGGTGAAACCCCATCCCTACTAAAAATACAAAAAAAATTATCCGGGCGTGGTGGCAGGCACCTGTAATCCCAGCTACTTGGGAGGCTGAGGCAGAGAATTGCTTGAACCCAGGAGGTGGAGGTTGCAGTGAGCTGAGATCATACCACTGCGCTCTAGCCTGGGCAACAGAGTGAGACTCCGTCTCGGAAAAAAAAAAAAAAAAAAGAAATCGCTAATAAATATCAAAGGAAGGTCTAGAAACTACTCCAAAATCTAGGGTTCTTTGGTGCAGCAAACTTTAGCAGAGGTCTCTTATTAACTAGAGGAGTCACTGTAGTGAGGGGTATGAGGCACATGGAGAAGGCATCTGGGCAGGTTGTCTAGGACAGAGAGCAGCCTTAATTCACATCTGGGTGCTCACCGGTCCTTCCAGAGTTGGAAGGTGGCCCCATCTGCCCCCAGGCTGCATATCCACAGTCATCCCTGCAGCCCAACTGAGGGCCTTGGTACTATAAGAGTCCTACCTTCTAAGAGCTAAGCCTCTGAGGCAGGATGAGGCCATGGGCACATGCAGAAGACAAAGGACCCCAATACCCTGTGGGGACCTGGCACCTGCCTTCTCCCAACTCAGTCAACCAAGAGAGTGAACCACGAGGATGGACTTACACTTTTCAGTGCCACATAGGATGCTGATGTAATTAACACATATTGGGGGCCATAAAATCATGTGAGGAGTTAAATAACAGTTGACAACAAAGGTGGAAGAAGCGTTCAAAGATCCTATATAATTAGTTGCCAAGTGAATCACACAGGAAATTTAGAAATTAAGAGGAGTTTTTTTGTTTTTGTTTTTGTTTTAGCTCCCACATATAAGAGAGAACATGTGATAATGGAGGAAGAGTGGAAAAACAGATAACAAACTAGGAAATACGGGTGGTGGGAAGGGCGAGGATGAAGAGAAGTGGATTAAAGGGTACAAACATAAAGTAAACTTGAAGGGATAAATTCAATGTTTGAGAGCAGAGGAGAATGACTATATTTAGAAAACTGCATTATACTCAAGTGATAGCTACCCTAAATACCCTGACTTAATCACCACACATTATAAATGTGTAAGAATTTCCCAGGTACTCCATAAATTTGCACAATTTTTTTTTGAGAAAGGGTCTCGCTGTGTCTCCCAGAGTGGAGTGCAGTGGCATAATCATGGCTCACAGTAGTCCCCATCTCCCAGGCTCAAGCGATCCACCCACCTCGGCCTCCCAAAGTGCTGGGATTACCATCATGAGCCACCACGCCCAGACTGCTGCTGCCCAGAAGAAACTGCTGCAGCCCTGAACACCCTCAACCTAGCAGCCAAAGGGCCCATCCGCCCACCTCCTGCCACAGCAGAGGAGATGCCTCACACTCCAGGCACTACCAGGCCATCCTTAGGCCCGCAGGAGGCCTGTCCACTTCGAGCTTTGCGAGACATTTTTTCTTTTTGAGACACCTAGGCTGCAGTGCAGTAGTGCAGTCTCAGCTCATGGCAACCTCTGTCTCCCAGATGCAAGCGATTCTCCTGCCTCAGCCTCCTGAGTAACTAATTTTAGGCGCACACCACCACGCCCGGCTAATTTTTGTATTTTTAGCAGAGATGAGGTTTCACTATGTTGGCCAGGCTGGTCTTGAACTCCTGACCTCAAGTAATCCGCCCGCCTTGCCCTCCCAAAGCGCTATTATGTAATGTGTTTTAATCTGCCTCATATTAGTGAAAAGCATTGTCATAGCCAACTTGGTTTGGGGTTTGGGAGGGAGGCAATGAATAGCTAATAAGATCAACTCAGTGTTGATTAGTTATTGATTAGGCAAGATGGAGTCAAAGCAATCCCTTTACCCACATCTAAAGCCCCAAGAGCAGGGGCCCTAGTCCCCAAGCTAGGCAGAAAGCTATCAATGTCAGACTGAATCCATGGGGCTCCCCATGAGAACTGGGCAATATCTCCAGTGGGGCTTAGGGTCGTGTAAGTGACAGAGAGGAACGAGACCATCAGACAGTCATACATACACACCCCACACACAGAGAGACAGGCAGACACAGAAAGAGAAGGCGACAGACCCCAAACTGACCTTTGATTAATTCTTCTAGTCAGAAACTTAAGCCCTAAAGGAATGAAATGTTAACAGTGGTATCTCTGGGGTGTGAAATTATAAGAGTACTTTTTTCTTCTATATAGGTTTTCTGTATTTCCCAAATTTCTTTTTTCTGGACACAGAATCTCATTCTGTCAACCAGGCTGGAGTGCAGTGGCGTGATCTCGGCTCACAGTAGCCTCTGCCTCCCGAGTTCAAGTGATTCTCCTGCCTCAGCCTCCCAAGTAGCTGGGACTACAGAGGCCTGCCACCATGTCTGGCTAATTTTTGTATTTTTAGTAGAGAAGGGGTTTTTCACCATGTTGCCCAGGCTAGTATCAAACTCCTGAGCTCAAGTGATCCACTCGCCTTGGCCTCCCAAAGTGCTGGGATTACAGGTGTGAGCCACTACGCCTGACCTGTATTTCCCAAATTTCTTATGAATAATAAATATTATGATAATGTGGGAAATTTTTTTATCATCCCTTTTCAGCATCTTCTGAGAATGGAAAGTCCAGCTGATCATTTTTTTCAGCTTTAAATGGACAAGATTCTGCGCGCAGACTGGACCAGTTTTGATCAGAGAGAATCCAGCATCTCTTTGCTAATCTGGCAGGGTCCCACAGCACACATGTGTGCTGTCCATCAGAAAAATGAAACTGTAACTCCTCATCCCCAAGAAATCAGGCCCACAGTCTGCAAGTTCTCTTTTCCAGATGTTAACCTTTACGTTGTCATTTAGACAGCAAAGTAAAGCTCATCATGTCTTAGGGGGAAAAAACGAGGTACAGTTTGTAAACATATTAAAAGAATTTAACCTCAGACTGAACCCCACCCTGACCACACATAGTTCTGTAGTTAAGAACACAGGACTTCAGAGTGTCTCAGGCTACATCCCAACTTTACCACACAGAAGCTGGTGGACTTGGGCAAATTACGTAACCTTTCCCTACTTCAGTTTTTTCATCTATAAAAGTAAGATAATAATAGTACCTACACCTCATAGGGCTGCTATGAAGATTAAATAAGGTGAGGTAATATACGTATCCATTTAGCCAGAGCTGGTACTTCTATACTTACTACAAGGGTATTGGGATTTGTTTCAATCACATGCGGTAAGACACACAAACACAGAAATGATTACCATGAAAGCAGAAGCCTTTACTGACAAGTCTCTAGAAATAGATGGCATGATGGCATGCCATGCCAGGCCACGTGGGGAAAGAAGCACCAGAATTAAAGGCAGAGGGGGAAAGCAGGAAAATGTGGACAAGAGCCTTTGCTGCTATTCCATGTGAAGGAATGGTCAAGGCAGGGTAAACAGGATAGGACTGGTTACTTTGAATAATTTCACTGGGCTCTGGGGCATAGGAGCTGTCCCTAGTTGTCTACTACCTAATGATGGGGGAATTAGGGCAGGAGAATAGTAGTACAGAGTAAAAGAGCCTGATGAAGTAGGTGGTTGTGAGGTATGGGCTCTGAATTGGTTGATTTGCATATGAAAAGCACACTCCCCTGAGTGGGTGGCTCACGCCTGTAATCCCAGCGCTTTGGGGGGCCAATGCAGGTGGATCACCTGAGGTCAGGAGTCCAAGACCAGCTTGGCCAACATGGTGAAACCCTGCCTCTACTAAAAATACAAAAAAATTAGCTTGGTGTGGAGGCAGGCACCTATGATCCCAGCTACTCAGGAGCCTGAGGCACAAGAATCGCTTGAACCCGGGAGGCAGAGGTTGTAATGAACCAAGATCACACCACTATACTCCAGCCTGGATGACAGAGTGAGACTCCATCTCAAAAGAAAAAAAGCACACTCCCAAGAGAGCTGCTACCTATCTCTAAGAATTAGTTGACCCTGGGAGCAGCAGTCCCTCCAATGCCAGCAAAACCAAGATGTCAAAGCACCAGAAAATACAGAAAATAAAAAATAGGATTAATCCAATACTCTAACTATACTTCCTTGGGGATCTCATCCAGTATCATGGCTGTAAATACCATCTTCACATTGATACACGCAGATGTGTGTCTCCTGCCCAGACCTCTCCTCTGACTGGAGCTTGCTGATTACAGCTGCCTCTCTAACATCAATTACTCCGATATCCAACAGGCTCTTCAAACTTAGCCTGACTTTCCCACCACTCCCACTACCACCAAACCTGTTCTTCCCACAGTCTTCTCCACCTTAGGAAATGGCAAGGTTAAACTTGGACTTTTTCAGGCCATAAATCATGATGTCAACCTTGACATTTCTTCCAAAACAGGAACTAAAATTACCTTCCCATCTGAAAAACTGGACAGCATATATAGAACAATGGTGTTCAAGACACTTGACATTAGGCAAGGAAGAAGAGTGATTCCCAAAAGATGAGAAAGAAACGAGGTGAACATGATGAATGCCCCAGTTCACTGCACTGGGAGCTCCCAGGCTGAAGTGGCACGGAGGGGAAGCCAGGCAGTGACCGGAAGACTCCTCAATTGAGGAGATAGAGCTGAGAGTCCAGAAAGAGTTCAAAGGACAGAGTAGCGAGGAGGAGAGAGCTGCACAAAGAAAGAACACGAAAGGTCTGCAGAGATCCCACTGCATATACAGCTGACTACCGATCAGCACCTGCATACCCAAAAATGGTCTGAGTCCAGGAAAAGAACAACCCAAAAGGTTTAGGGTTAACAGTACCCAGCATCCACATAGGACCTATTTCCACCTGCCAAACTGAAAAAAAAACTCATCATTCATGGGACATTTGTGGCAATATCCAGAAGGGCTTTGCATCAGTAATGGCATATATCCCAAAGCAAATACTGTTCCATTCCCATCTAACAAATATTAAAAGCAAGATCTGAAAAAAGCAAACTATTTCAAGTAACTTAACTGTGTCCTAGAACAAAGCTCAATATTTATAAGAATACAGGCCGGGCGCGGTGGCTCAAGCCTGTAATCCCAGCACTTTGGGAGGCCGAGACGGGCGGATCACGAGGTCAGGAGATCGAGACCATCCTGGCTAACACGGTGAAACCCCGTCTCTACTAAAAAATACAAAAAACTAGCCGGGCGCGGTGGCGGGCGCCTGTAGTCCCAACTACTCGGGAGGCTGAGGCAGGAGAATGGCGTGAACCCGGGAGGCGGAGCTTGCAGTGAGCTGAGATCCGGCCACTGCACTCCAGCCTGGGCGGCAGAGCGAGACTCCGTCTCAAAAAAAAAAAAAAAAAAAAAAAAAAAAAAAAAAAAAAAAAAAAAAAAAAAAAAAAAGAATACAAAAATATCTACCACCCTGAAAATAAAAGCACAATGCCAGGCACAGTGGTTCACACCTGTAATCCCAGCACTTTGGGAGGCCAAGACAGGCAGAGCACCTGAGCTCAGGAGTTCAAAACCAGCCTGGGCAATATGGCAAAATTCCATCTCTACAAAAAATACAACAATTAGCTAGACACGGTGGCACGCACCTGAAATCCCAGCTACTTGGGAGCCAGAGGCAGGAGAACTGCCTGAGCCCAGGAGGCAAAGGTTGCAGTGAACCAAGGCCTGGATGACACAAAAGAGACAGAAAGAGAATCCTATCAAACTTTTAGAGATGAAAAACATAATACATGAGATGAAAAGCACACAAGATGCGATTAATGGCAGATTAGACATTGCAGGGGGAAAAAAAGTATCAGGCCAGGCATGGTGGCTCACACCTGTAATCCCAGCACGTTGGGAATCCAAGGGGGATGATGGATTGCCTGAGCCAGAGATTTTGAGACCAGCCTGGGCAACATGGCAAGACCCTGTCTCTAAAAAATATATATATATAAAAGATTAGTGAACTTGAAAACCTGGCAACAGAAACTATTCAGAATGAAACACATAGAAGTAAAAATAATTTTTTTTTAGTGAAAAGAACATCAGTGAAATGTGGAACAAATTCAAGCAGCCTAGTAAATATGTAGTTGAAGTCCCCAAAGGAGAAGAGATGAGGAGTGAAATTTATATATATTTATAATTAAATATATATAAATTATAATTAAATATATATATATTTAAAGAAAATGGCTGAAATTCTTTTCAAATTTGTTTTTTTTAAATGTATAAACTAATAAATTCAAGGACCTCAACAAGCCCCAAGCACAAGAAACATGAAGAAAGCTACATAATTTTTTAAAACAATTTATACAGAGAAAAAAGATACAGACAGAAGAATAAAGATAAGAATGATGAGCCGGGCGCGGTGGCTCAAGCCTGTAATCCCAGCACTTTGGGAGGCTGAGACGGGCGGATCACAAGGTCAGGAGATCGAGACCATCCTGGCTAACACGGCGAAACCCCGTCTCTACTAAAAAATACAAAAAAAGCTAGCCGGGCGAGGTGGCGGGCGCCTGTAGTCCCAGCTACTCGGGAGGCTGAGGCAGGAGAATGGCGTGAACCCAGGAGGCGGAGCTTGCAGTGAGCTGAGATCCGGCCACTGCACTCCAGCCCGGGTGACAGAGCGAGACTCCGTCTCAAAAAAAAAAAAAAAAAAAAAAAAAAAAAAAGAATGATGGCAGATTTTTCACTGGAAACAATACAAGCAGACGTTAGTATAGCAACATCTCTGAAAACAAAGAATTCTAAACCCAGCAAAGAAAATTTTTCAAAAATAAAGGTATAAAAGTTCTTGCAGACATAAGAAAACTGATAGATTTCATATCTCTGTACTACAAGAGATGTCAAAGAACCGGCCAGGTGCAGTGGCTCACACCTGTAATCCCAACACTTTGGGAGGCGGAGGCAGGCGGATCACAAGGTCAGGAGTTTGAGACAAGCCTAGCCAATATGGTGACACCCCATCTCTACTAAAAATACAAAAATTAGCTGGGCGTGATGGCATGAGCCTGTAGTCCCAGTTACTCGGGAGGCTGATGCAGAAGAATCGCTTGCACCTGGGAGGCAGAGGTTGCAGTGAGCCGAGACCACACCACTGCACTCCAGCCTGGGCAACAGAGCAAGACTCCATCTCAAAAAGCAAATAAAAAATAAATAAAAACTAAAGAGCCTTCAATAGGCAGAAGAAAAATGAAACCAGATAAAAATATGAATCTATATAAGGGAACAGAGAGACCAGAAATAACAACTTTATGAGTAAATATACAAGAACTTTTTTATACTTTATATATCTTTAAAAGAAAAATGATTGCTTAACCAAATTAATAACAATGTAATGCGGTGTTTAAAACATAAAGGCATGTATTACATCGATAGCATAAAACTTGGGAAGAAATGAAAGTATACGATTTTAAGATTCTTATACGATTTTAAGATCCAACATTTTGGGAGGCCAAGGCGGATGGATCATGAGGTCAGGAATTTGAGACCAGCCTGGCCAATATGTTGAAACCCTGTCTTTACTAAAAATACAAAAATTAGCCAGGCATGGTGGCACGCACCTGTAGTCCCAGCTACTTGGGAAGCCGAGGCAGAAGAATCGCTTGAACCTAGGAGGAGGAGATTGCAGTGAGTCAAGATCGCGCCACTGCATTCCAGCCTGGGCGACAGAGCAAGACTCCGTTTCAAAAAACAAAAAAGACCCAAATGTATACCACCCAAAAGAAATGCTCTTCAAATATAAAAACACAAATAGGTTAAATGTATTGAGTGGGTGCAAAATAGTTGTCTTCATTAAAAGTAATGGCAAAAACAGTGATTACTTTTGCACCAACCCAACAAAAGGATAAAAAAAGATATATCAGGCAGGGCGCAGTGGTTCACGCCTGTAATCCCAGCACTTTGGGAGGCCGAGGCAGGTGGATCACAAGGTCAGGAGATGGAGACCATCCTGGCTAACATGGTGAAACCCCGTCTCTACTAAAAATACAGAAAAAAAAAAAAAAAGTAGCCAGGCATGGTGGCAGGCACCTGTAGTCCCAGCTACTCGGGAGGCTGAGGCAGGAGAATGGTGTGAACCCGGGAGGCGGAGCTTGCAGTGAGCAGATATGGCAGCACTGCACTCCAGCCTGGGCGACAGAGCGAGACTCCGTCTCAAAAAAAATTTTTAAAAAAGATATATCATGCCAATGCTAATCAAAAGAAAGATGATACAGCTATATTTATAGCAGACAAAATTGATTTCAGAGAAAAGAATATTATCAGGGATAAAGAAAATCATTTCATAAAAATAAAGGGATCAATCCATCAAGAAGATATACATACCATCCTAAACATTTATGCACTCAATAACACATCTTCAACATACATGAAGCAAAAAAACTAAAGGAACTGCAAAGAGAAACAGAAAAATCCACTTTATAGGCAGGGATTTCAATATCTTCTCAATACATGATATAACAAATAGATAAAAAATGAGTAAGGATATAAAAGACTTGAACACTATCAACCAATCTGAAGTGGCATTTATAGAACACTCTGTCCAACAACAGCAGAATATACATTATTTTCAAGTATAAAAGGAACATTTGCCAAGAGAGACCATATTCTTTTTGTTTGTTTTTTGAGACATGGTTTCACTGTGTCTTCTAGGCTGAAGTATAGTGACACCATCATTGTTTACTGCAGCCTTGAACTCTTGGCCTCAAGGGATTCTCCTGTTTTGGCCTCCCCAGTAGCTGAGACTGCAGGCACACACCGCCACACCCAAGTAATTTTTTTACATTTTTTGTTGAGTCAGAGTCTCACTATGTTGCCCTCAACATATGCTGGTCTCAATCTCCTGGCCTCAAGTGATCCTCCTGCCTCAGCCTTCCAAAGCACTGGGATTACAGGCATGAGCCACCACATGCAGCTGACAGACCACATTCTGAGTCATAAAGCAGATCTCAGGAAACTTAAAAGGATCAAAATATATAAAATATTTTCACTGACCACAATGGAACCAAAGTATAAATCAATAACCACAAAATCTCTGGAAAATTCCCAAATATTTGAAAACCAAGGCCGGGTTCAGGGGCTCATGCTTGTAATCCTAGCACTTAGGGAGGCTGAGGTGGAAGGATCACTTGAGGCCAGGAGTTCGAGACCAGCCTGGGCAACAGAGTGAGAGCCCATCTTTACAAAAAATAAAAATAAAGAAAAATTAGCCAGGCGTGATGGCATTCGCCTGTAGTCCCAGCTACTTGAGTGGCTGAAAGGTTCGGGAGCACTGCTTGAGCCCAGGAGGTCAAGGTTGTAGAGAGCCATCATCATGTCATCATTGCACTCCAGCCTCAGCAACAAAGTGAGACTCTATCTCAAAAAAAAAGGAAGAAAACTAAATAACACAGTTATTGCAATGACCCGAGATTGTGCCACTGTCCTCCAGTCTGGGCCATACAGCAAAACTCCATCTTAAATAAATTAAATAATTGATTGCTTAAATTAAATTAAATTAAAATAAATTAAATGCATGAAGTCTTTCACACACATTATCTCACCTGACCCAGGTAAGAGCCCTTGAGATAGGTACTATCATTCTCCTCATTGCACAGATGAAAGAAGTTGGGCTCCAAAAAGTTAGAGGTCTTACCAAGGTTACTCAGCCAGTAAATAGTAGATTCAGGGTTTGAAACATTGTCTTCTAATTGCAAAACATCTGTCTTTCTCTACACTCTGCTGCCTGTCCATACCGTTACACATTCCTCATAAGTTAGAAGAAAAAGCAAGTGATGTTACTGCCTTCCACAATCCCAGGATGAAGGGTAGAGCAAGGAGTTCCTTTCCCCCAGGGTGGCTCAAAATCCTCCTTTTGTCTGAGCCTCTCTTGGAGAAGATGGGGTTTTTGCAGTAGCTCCATGGATACGATCAGCTGCTCCACTTCGGGTCCACAGAAGAAAGAGCAGGGAAGCAACCCTAGACATGGCCAGGTTGCAACCAAACGAGGCTGGGACCCAATGAGAGGCCCAGAGCAACAGAGTTTTCCAATGTCAAGGACAATGACTTGACCGTTCCCCAGTGGGAAGGCCTTCTTCCCACCAGCCCCCACTCCACCCTTTCTTAGCAGGGATCAGCTGGGCAGACCCCAGGAGGGTCTCTGTTGGAGGATCCAGAACAGACGTTTTTCCCAAAAACCAGTCAGGATGTGGAATCACAGATGATTCACTCAACGAGAGCCACCTACCCATCACAAGATACCCAGAGAGCCCTCCGCACTCCTGTCTTGAATCATACAGGGGTCAGCTCAAAGCCCCATCACACCAGGCCTGGCTACCAGGACAGCCATGGACTCCTCCTGCTTCTCAAGGCTTCCCTGGGTCCCCCTCAGGGTCACCCAAAGGGAACTGTTACCCAGGGTCCTGCATGGCTGGATTAAGATGGGGAGAGGACCATAGCATAGCTTTGGGTCTAGGCTCTGACTAGGCCCTGCTTTCTGAGACTATAGGAGAGGCAGCTGTGAGAAGATGGGGCTGGCACCAGCCGGCTATTGAGGTCCAGTCTAAGAACGAGGTTCAGGGTGGGTGGGAGAAGATACACTGGCTTAGGGGAGCAGAGATGGTCGGAAGAAGATGTTATAGTGACGTTCCAGTCAGAGGAGCAACTAAGCAAAATGGCCAAGAGAGGCCCCATGTGGCAGCTGGTCCTTGGGGAGCCACAGCCAAGCCTCCAGGGCTGCATCACACACCCAAACCAAAATGAACTTCTCGGGAGTGTAAAGTATGATAGCAAAAACTGCCCCAGAGCCGCAGGTAGTTACAGATCCAGCACCGTCTCACACCTGGTTATTAGTACTGTGGGACTTTTCATTATGAAATTACAAATTCCAGGAGCACTTCAAACCCAAATGATTCCAGAGCATACCATGGAGAAGAAAGAGAAGCAACTATTTCTGAGGGGCAACTCTGAGGCATACTTCAGAAGGAGTGAGCAGGGGATGATTTTGTGTCGTGTCCATCAAGAACCTAGAAAGACAATGCAATTTAAAAAGGAACATTTTGGCCGGGCGCACTGGCTCATGCCTGTAATCCCAGCACTTTGGGAGGCCAAGGTGGGCAGATCACTTGAGGCCAGGAGTTCGAGACCAACCTGGCCAACATGGTGAAACTCCATCTCTACTAAAAATACAAAAATTAGCCGGGTGTGGTGGTACATGTGCCTGTAGTCCCAGCTACTCAGGAGGCTGGGTCAGGAAAACTGCTTGAACCCGGGAGGTAGAGGTTGCAGGGAGCTGAGATTGTGCCACTGCATTCCAGCCTAGGGGACAGAGCAAGACCCAGTCTCAACAAAAAGGAAAAAAAAAAGGAACATTTTAACTGAGCTACCATCACGGATTAAGTATTTACTATGTGTTAGGCCCTACTCTGAACCCTTTATACATGTATTTTCTCATTTAATTCCATAACCATCCTATATGGTAGGCACAATTATTATCCTCTCTTTTAAAGATGGTGAAGTTAAGCCTCAGAAAGGTTAAATGGTTCGGCCAAGGCCACACAGCTAATTAGTGGCAGAGCTGGGATCTGAATCCCGGCAGTCTAACTCCAAGACGATAATGAAATACCTCTTAGAGTACCAGTATACCTCGGAAGAAAAAGTTTTGAATCAAGACTCAAGGGACCTGGATTCTGGGACAATTCTGCCAATTACTGCCCCTACTTATGCAATCCTGAACAAATCATCTCAGTTTCTTGGACCTCAGCTCATCTGTAAATTGAGAGGTTGAGCAGAGTCAGGAATAGTAAGCGAGTGCATATGTGCCTCTCCTCCGTTACTGCGCCCGTGGCACACATCAGACATCACTAATCAACCACAGCATGCACTCAGTGAGTCCAGGCGACGACTTGCTTATTCTCCCACCTGTACTCAACTACTACTAATCAACTGGAGTTTGCAAATGAAATGTCTTTGCTTTCCCAGAGCTAGATGTTTCTAAGATGTCTTCTGACTCTAAAAACCTACAACTGTTACGGGGGTTCTAAAGACAACATTTTAATTCTAGCCCCAACTCTAAGTAGATTGTTGTCTCTATGCCTCAGTCTTCCTTCTGCAAGATGGACAGTCTGTCCCACCATCATCTATGTGGTCAGCTCCACTTTCTCCCCTGTCCCAGTGAACTACACTCCAGGTCAACGCTCAATCTGAGTTACACAGACCGAGTCTGCTCTCAGTGGACCTGGCAGGGCCTGCTCCCCACACTGCCACTCTAAGGGAGTCCGAGAGAGGAGAGAGCTAAGACCAAAGCCACTGACAAGATAGGATGAAGGGACACCGGTTCCTTTGCATTAAGCACTGTTTCCAGAAGGTTCCAGTCAAAATGAGAATATTCCCTAGAGGTGGTAACATAAGAAATTATGATCAGGCCAGGTGCGGTGGCTCACGTCTGTAATCCCAGCATTTTGGGAGGTCAAGGTGGGTGAACCATGAGGTCAGGAGATCAAGATCATCCTGGCCAACATGGTGAAACTCTGTCTCTAGTAAAATAAAAAATAATTAGCCGGGCATGGTGGTGTGTGCCTGTAGTCCCAGCTACTTGGGAGGTTGAAGCACAAGAATTGCTTGAACCCAATTGCTTGAACATCCAGGCAGAGGTTGCAGTAAGCCAAGATTACGCCACTCCAGCCTGAGCAACAGTGAGACTCTGTTTCCAAAAAAAAAAAGAAAGAAAGAAATCATGATCAGTCATTGATATCCTGGCAGGAGTTTCTTTACCTGTTTCTTTCCAGCCAGAGCAACTAACCTAGAGCAGATTTCTATGAAATGGGACAGTTTCCAAATGTAAGTTCTGTTTCAGAGAAGCCCATCCTAAAAGGAAGGTGGCAGATGGGGGTATCTGGAGAAGGCAGTTGCTAGTGGCTAAGAAAGCTTAATGAACATACTACATACAACAGAAAACATAAAACATACTACACAGCTACCAAGGATACTTGCATTTTAATAAAGAACAGATTTTAAGCCAAAGGAATTACTTTCTAATGGTGGAATTACAAGCATCA
Organism: Macaca fascicularis; assembly: GCF_037993035.2. Lineage (NCBI taxonomy): Eukaryota > Metazoa > Chordata > Mammalia > Primates > Cercopithecidae > Macaca > Macaca fascicularis. The sequence goes on along the minus strand of NC_088381.1, from coordinate 145,793,104 downwards.
GTAATGATTTAGGGAAGAATTAAGCAAAGAAAGTTGTTCCAGCATCCCTGAAATCCCAACAAATGAGCTGATATGACTGTACAAGCCCTCAGCAAACAGCAAATGAGCTGCAAATTTAAGGGATTAATAATATTATTACTGGCAACTTGTGACTCCGCCTGCCAGTGAGCAAGCCTGCCACCAACAGACAAACCCAGATGCCCGCAGGAGCCCAGGACACGTACTCTTTGGTCTGGAAAGCATCCATTTGGGAACCCAGTTGCCAGAAAAGCTGAAGAGAACCCTTCCCTCCATCTGCCCCTTAATCACACACACTGAGAAGATGCATAATTAATTTGTTCTCAACAGTTGTTCAGCAGCTAGAAGAGTGAGGGCATCTCTGGAATGGAAATTGCAGACAAGAAAAACAAGCATTAGGCCGCGAGCAGAATGCAGCAGCCAGCCTGCTTCCCTTCCCCGCCACGCTTGCTCAGACCACGGGCCCGAATGTGGGACAGGACTCTTTTTCATTTCCTCACAGTCTTGGGCTCTTGAGGGCTGGTGGGAAAGAACAGAAAAAAAAACTTTGGCCACACAAGGTTACTCATGCCTGTGATCCCAGCATTTTGAGAGTCTGAGATGGGAGAATCACTTGAAGCCAGGAGTTTGAGACCAGCCTGGGCAACTTAGTAAGACCCCATGTCTACAAAAAATTTTTTTAATTAGGAGTAGTGGCACACACCTGTGATCCCAGCTACTCAGGAGGCTGAGGCAGGAGAATCACTTGAGTCCAGGAGGTGGAGGTTGCAGTGAGCCATGTTTCAGCCACGGCACTCCAGCCTGGATGACAGAAAAAGACCTGGTCTCAAAAAAAAAAAAAAGAAAGAAAGAAAGAAAAGAAAAAGAAAAACTACCCTCAGCCAGGCACGGTGGCTCACACCTGTAATCCCAGCACTTTGGGAGGCCAAGGCAGGTGGATCACTTGAGGTCAGGAGTTCGAAACAAGCCTGGTCAACATGGTGAAACCTGTCTCTACTAAAAATACAAAAATTAGCTGGGCGTGGTGGCACACATCTGTAATCCCAGCTGCTCTGGGGGCTGAGGCAGGAGATTTGCTTGAACCCAGGAGATGGAGATTGCAAGATCGTGCCACTGTACTCCAGCCTGGGTGACAGAGTGAGACTCCATCACAAAAAAAAAAAAAATAGAAAAAAGAAAGAGAGAGAAGGAAGGAAGGAAGGAAGGAAGGAAGGAAGGAAGGAAGGAAGGAAGGAAGGAAGGAAGGAGGGAGGGAGGGAGGGAGGGAGGGAGGGAGGGAGGGAAAGAAAGAGAGAGAGAAGAAAGAAAGAGAGAGAGAGAAAAGAAAGAAAGAAGGAAAGAAAGAAAGAAAGAAAGAAAGAAAGAAAGAGAGAGAGAGAGAGAGAGAGAAAGAAAGAAAGAAAGAAAGAGAGAGAGAGAGAGAGAGATAGAAAGAAAGAAAGAAAGAAAGAAAGAAAGAAAGAAAGAAAGAAAGAAAGAAAGAAAGAAGAGAGAGAGAGAAGAGAGAGAAAGAACCCTGAAAGATACAGGCAAGAAGGCCTCACTCTAACCTCAGAGAGACAGCTAAAATAGGCACAAAGCTCAGGGACAATGTGAAGACCAACAGGCAGCACATTTCGGGGACAAGTGAACACACATAGAAATGAGATGAAATTAAAGAACTCCTGTTAATATCATTAGCTGAGATAATCACATGATAATTTAGAAAAATGTCAGTTTTTAGAGATGCACACTGAAACTACAGGTGAAATGCCATGATTTCTATAATTTGCTTAAATTTGTCAGCAAAAAAATAATAATAATAATAAAAGAATTATGGCAAATTTTTTGTTTGTTTGTGTATTGTATTTGATTGTTTTACAGAGACAGGATCTCACTCAGCCACCCAGGCTGGGGTACAACGGTGCCATCATAGCTCTCTGCAGTCTCGAACTCCTGGGCTTAGGTGATCTTCCTGCCTCAGCCTCCCAAGTAGCTGGGACTACAGCTGGTCTAGAACTCCAGGCCTCACGTGATACTCTTGCCTCAACCTCCTAAAGTGCTGGGATTACAGACATGAGCCACCATGCCTGGCCTGGCAAATTTTTCTTTTCTTTTTTTTTTTTTTTTGAGACAGAGTCTCATTCTGTCACTCAGGCTGGAGTGCAGTGGTGTGACCTTGGCTTACTGCAACCTCCGTCTCCCAAGTTCAAGCTATTCTCCTGCCCCAGCCTCCCAAGTAACTGGGATTACAGGCACACACTCACACCTGGCTAATTTTATTTATTTATTTTTTTTTTTTTTTTTTTGTATTTTTTTTTTTTTTTGTATTTTTAGTAGAGATGGGGTTTCACCATGTGGTCCAGGTTGGTCTTGAACTCCTGACCTCAAGTGACACACCTGCCTCAGTCTCCCAGCCAAAGTGCTGGGATTACAGGCCCGAACCACCAAGCCTGGCTTGGTAAATTTTAAATCTAGGTGCCAGGTATAGGGGCTCAGCCTATTATTGTCCACACTTTTTAATTACATTTGAAATTTTTTATAGAGTTTTTTTTTCCCCCTAAAGATCCAATAGCAGATTCCAGCCTGCTGTTCCTAACTCTTCACTGTGGCTTAGGAGGCCCTGTGTTCTTGACCTGAGCTCCCAGGGTTCCTCCAGGCCAGTGGTCCATACAGCACGGGGTTCCGTGTTGTTCCGTTGACCTATGCCCGTCTCTCTCATCTCATTTTGTACCACATGCCCTATCGTTCACTCTAGTCTATCACTCGGGCCTCCCTCTATGTCCTTCAGTGAGCCAAGCTCATTGCCACGTCAGGGATTTTAGGCCTGCAGTTCCCTCTCCAGGGCTGGCTACAAGGGCATGCAGCTGCCCTGCATTGAGAAAGCCTGCACATGTGGTTTAATGCCCTGCAGTCATTGTGGAAGTCAGAATGCTGCCCCTGCCACCTGAGATGGACACATCCAGCTCCCTGGAATCTATGAATGTGTTACCTTACATGGCACAGGGAATGAAGACTGCCGAAGAAATGAAGGCTTCTTTCTTTCCCCTTCCTTGCTGCCTTCCTCCCTCCCTCCCTCCCTCCTTTCCTCCCTCCCTTCTTTCCTTCCTTCCTTCCTTGCTTCTCTCCTTCCCTCCCTCCTCTCTCTCTCTCTCTCTCTCTCTCTCTTTCTTTCTTTCAGACTGAGTCTCACTCTGTCACCCAGGCTGGACTGCAATGGCACCATCTTGGCTCATTGCCACCTCCACCTCCCTGGTTCAAGTTATTCTCATGCCTCAGTCTCCCAAGTAGCTGGGACTACAGGCGCACACCACCATGCTTGGTCAATTTTTGTATTTTTAGTAGAGATGGGGTTTCACCATGTTGTCCAGGCTGGTCTTGAATGCCTGGCCTCAAGTGAACCACTCACCTCAGTCTCCCAAAGTGCTGGGATTACAGGCATGAGCCACCACACACAGCCAGTTTAATTTCTTAATCTGCTGACCTTGATAGTGAGATTATCCAGAATTACTCAGATTGGCCTGGTGAATCACCAGGGCTTTTATAAGTGGCAGAGAAAGGCAGAAGGGAGCCAGGGAGATGGAAGGGGGAGAAGGACTTAGCCAGATGTCACAGGCTTTGAAGATGGAGGAATGGGACCATGAGCCAAGGAATGTGGACAGCCTTTACAAGCTGGGAAAAAAAAAAGGAAAATAATTCTCCCCTAGAGCCTCCAGAAGAATCGCAGCTCTGCTGACACCTTAATTTTCTCCCAGTAAGAACCGTTCCAGACTTCTGACCTTCAGAACTAGAAGAGAATGAATGCATTGTTTGAAGCCACTATGTTTGTGAACATTTGAGCAGTCACAGGAAACTAATACAGTCATAGGAAGCTACTGTATTAGTAGCTGCCACCTCCACCTCCCTGGCTCAAGCTATTCTTGAATTTGAAATTTTTGAATTTGTATTTTGGAAGTGAAGTCTGACGGGACAAAGGAAGGTATGCTGGGAGATTCAGCTCCACACAGTCCTACCTCCTTGGCTGACCATTCCCTGCCCCCAGTACCCCAGCTCCACCCTGCCTCCCTACTTCTTTTTTCTTTTTTGAGACAGGGTCTCACTCTGTCCCCCAGGCTGGAGTGCAGTGGTGCAATCCCTGCTTGCTGCAGCCTTGACTTCCTGGGTTCAAGCAATTCTCCTGCCTCTGCCTGAGTAGCTGAGGAGGTGCGTGCTACCACACCTGGCTAATTTTTATATTTTTAGTTTTACCATGTTGCCCAGGCTGGTCTCAAACTCCTGATCTCAGGTCATCCACCTGCATTGGCCTCCCAAAGTGCTGGGATTACAGGCCAGCCACCACGTCTGGCCCCACCTCCCTACTTCTAACTGCCATCACTGCTCTCTGCAACCAGTGCACCGGGAAGGGGAGACCTCCATTGTGCCATTGCTCTCCGTCCCTGCAGGTGGTCTTGACACAGGCAGGCGGAGGGTTGGGGTCACACAGGTGTGACATGTTATCCAGCCCCAACCTAAACTAGAACAGCCACAGCAAGCTGAGCACACAGCTTGGCAGGCAACTCTCACCCATCCCCATCCAGATCCTGAGCACGCCCCAGCACACAGCTTGCCATTTCCTGGGAGCTGCCCATCCTTTGAAGATTGGGACAGCAGGGCCATGGGAAGAGAGGTTTCCCCACGCCCAGCCAGAGCCCAGCATTTTCATTTTGCACTAGTCCTCGTAATCACATGGCCGGCCCCGCCTCTTCCTCTAACAGTCTCCCTGCAGCCCTTCACTTGATAGTTCTTTGATCATTCTTCAGTTTCAGCTGAAAAACGTCATGCGAGAGAGCCCTTCCCAGCCTCTCTCTCAGCCACTCTTTATCCCGTGACTACATTTTATCTCCTTTAGGGCACTCAGCAAGAGCTGAAATGACCTTGTTTACTTACCACATTGATTTCCTGAAAAGTGTACACTGAGACCACTGTGTGTGTGTCAAGCACTGTTCTTAGTGCTGCAGACACAGCAGCAAGCAATCCAAACAAGTCCCCTATCCTCCTGAAGCGGATGTGTTCTGAGTTCCATCATTGTGAATTATCTCTTGTCCTCCCAAGAACAGACCATTGTACACCCAGCACCCCACACAGTGCCTGGCATATAGTAAGCATTCAATAAATATCACTGAACAATTGGCTGAATGAATAGTGGCTTAGATACTCTGCACTGTGACCAGGCACAGCAGAGACACATCCCCCTTCATCCTATAACATGTTAGGGGTTGGGGGGTAAAGGTCTTTTCCATAAGCAAAAAACTGGAGGGGGGCAGGTGCAGTGGCTCACGAGTGTAATCCCAGCACTTTGGTAGGCCAAGGCAGGTGGAGAGCTTGAGCCCAGGAGTTCAAGATCAGCCTAGGCAACATGGTGAAACCCCATCTTTACTACAAATACAAAAAGTTAGCTGGGCATGGCAGCACGTGCCTGTATTCCCAGGTACCTGGGAGGCCGAAGTGGGAGAATCACCTGAGCCTGGGAAGTCCAGGCTACAGTGAGCCATGATTGCACCACTGCACTCCAGCCTGAGCGACAAGAGTGACACCCTGTCTCAAAAATAATAATAACAAATTGGAAGGAAGAGAAGCTTAAAGACAGATTGGGGGTGTGGGAGGGACAGCACCCCAGTTCCTGAACCACCTTGCCTTAAATTAGCTTCACATATGTCTTGCTGTTATCAGTCAACAGTTTATTTGTATATTTAAGTGAAGTTATTCGGCTAATTGGACATATGTCTCACGGTTCTACAAGGAAAAGTCTATTAAAAAGTCTTGCTGTAACAGGCAAGAGCTTTGAGGGTAGTTTTATTCAGGGACAGGAAGAGAGCTGAGTGGATTTTAATTTGGTAGAAAATAGCTGCTTGGGGCCAAGACAGTGAGAAGTGGGAAATCAAGAATAGGCTATTAGATTATTACTGCTGTTAACAAGCATCTCGATCACCCTTACAGCTGCGGAGTGCCTTCCGTCAATTTTATTAGTTATATTACGGCCTTCCATCTAGCCCTCCTATTCCAGCAATTCCCATTTTGGAGCTGTGGCCACCGAGGCAAGAGAAACACACCTCATCCACCCAGTACGAGTCTGTCCTCACAGCGCCTGCAGCCTAACTTCGTCAACATGTTAATGCATGGGAATTTTCTGAGTCCAAGATGAACAGCCCAAAGGGTTTCAGAAGTTGCAGAGGGCTAAGGGTATGGGAGAGAGGGGGAGAAAAAAACGCTGATGTCTTGAGGCTTGACAGATGGCTCTGATGCCCTGATACAACAGGGAACCCCATGCTGTATGGACCACTGGCCTGGAGGAACCCTGGGAGCTCATCCAGTCCAGATTAGTGAGCTGGGGAGTAGAGTGGTTATAGGCACAGCCTGAGGAGCTGCACCATTTGGCATTAAATCTAAGTTCCCATAGTGGGTTGAACGGTGGCCCCCAAAACAATATGTCCATGACCTAACCCCTGTAATCTGTGACTGTAACCTTATTCAGAAAAAAGGGCCTTTGCAGATATAATTAAGAATGTTTAAGATGAAGCTGGGCATGGTGGCTCACGCCTATAATCTCAGCACTTTGGTAGGCCGAGGCAGGCAGATAACTTGAGCCCAGGAGTTGAAGACCAGCCTGGCCAACACAGCAAAACCCTGTCTCTACAAAAAAAAAATACAAAAATTAGCCAGGCATGGTGGTGCACACCTGTAATCCCAACTACTCGGGAGGCTGAGGCAGGAGAATCACTTGAACCCAGGAGGCAGAAGAGATTGTACCACTCTACTCCAGCCTAGGCAACAGAGCCAGACTGTCTAACAAAAAAAAAAAAAAAAAAAAAGAATTTTTAAGATGAGATCATCCTAGATTGCCCAGGTGGACACTAAATCCAATGACAGTTGTCCTTATTAAAAACAAGAGGTAGGCCAAGCGCAGCGGCTCAATTTGGGAGGTCAAGGCAGGCAGATCACAAGGTGAGGAGTTCGAGACCAGCCTGACCAACATGGTGAAACCCCATCTCTACTAAAAATACAAAAAATTAGTTGATTCCCCTGTAGCCACACGAGGTGGCAGGCACCTGTAATCCCAGCTACTCGGGAGGCAGGGGAATCGCTTAAACCCGGGGGTCAGAGGTTGCAGTGAGCCAAGATCACACCATTGCACTCCAGTCTAGATGACAGAGCAAGACTCCGTCTCAAAAAAAAAAAAAAAAAAAAAAAAAAAGAGAGAGAGAGAAGGTAGAGGAGGTAGAGGCAGATATTGCAGTAATGCAGCTGCAGGAATGCCTGGTGCCTCCCGAAAAGGCAAGGAAGGGTTCTTCCCTAGAATGCTTCCCACTGGCAGCATGGTCTTGGGGGGTCTATGATTTTGGGCCTCTGGCCTGAAGAAATGTAGGAGAATAAACTTCTATTGCCTTAAACCACCCAATTTGTGGTAATTTGTTATGGCAATCACAGGAAATTAATACATCCGCTTGCTAGCTGTGGACCCTTGAACAAGTCACTCCACCTGTCTGTTCATCAGTTTCTTCATCTGTAAAACAGGGATGATAACAATGGTATTTACCTCAGAGGGCTACTGTAAAAATTAAATGAGATAATAGAGCCCCCTAAGTACAGTGCAGCAGAAGCCATCTTCATCCATTTGTGCTACTATAACAAAATCCTTGAGACTGGATCACTTTTTAAAAACACAACAAAACAAAACATTGTTTTAAATAGTTCTAGAGGCTGGGAAGCCCATGACCAAGAGATCCACATCTGGCAGGGGCCTTCTTGCTGGGTCATCCCATGGTGGAAGGTAGAAGAGTAAGAGAGCCCATGAAAGGGTGGAGATTGTGGGTGGAGACAGAGAGGGAGAGAGGGAAGGTACCCAAAGTGAACCCATTCTCACAGTAACAGCATTAATCCATTCATGAGGGCAGAGCCCTTATGACCTAACTGAGAAGAAGGTCCTACTTCTCAACACTCTTGCTTTGCAGATTAAGTTTCTAAAACATGAACTTGGAGAGACCCATTGAAACCTTAGTAGAAGCCTACCTGATGAACTCATTAAAAATATGGCTTTTGGCAGGGCTCATGCTTGTAATCCCAGCACTTTGGGAGGCCGAAGCAGGGGGACTGTTTGAGCCCAGGAGTTCTAAACCAGCCTGGGTAACATAATGAAACCTCATCTCTACAAAAAATACAAAAATTAGCCAGGCATGGTGGTTCAAGCCTGCAGTCCCAGCTATTCAGGAGGCCAAGATGGGAGGATCAATTGAGCTCAAGAGGCAGAGGCTGCAGTGATGCAGTGAGCCATGATCACGCCACTATACTCCAGCCTGGACACCAGAGTGAGGCTTTCTCGGCCTTACCTCAGAATCACTGACAATAAATCTTTAGTGTACAGGACCAAGGAATGTGTACCAAGGCCCCCCAGGTGACTGACTGTCTGACAGGTTGGGAACCACCTGGGTGCTGTCCCATTCCCACCTTGATGCCAGACATAAAATCTCTTCTGTTTCTAGAAAGCTGCCCTCCAGATACAGACTTCATAGCTGCTCTGGGTGAAGGACACTTGGCTTTGTTGCATGAGAATGATAAACAATGAATTCAAAATACTGCTTAATTCTGGTTATGCAGGAAGAAGGCTGGAGTCAGGAAAGAAGTACCCACGGGCTACAACTGCATGGGTAAGGTATTATTTCTGAAATTGGGCAATAAGCATGAGGGTGATCACTGAATTATTTTTTAAACTTTGTCTTAGGTCTTAAATATTTCACATTTTTAAAAATACAAGCTGTATGCAGATATGGAAAAATAAAATGCTGGTATTGGCCATGGTCCCTAGGTAACTAGTAAGCCTAGACCAAGGATACTTCTATGCACTCCAGTACTAAATTGCCTCAGCCACAGGGAAGTCCTAGCTTATGCCTACCCCGCATCTCTCATCATGTTGCCACATCCATTTCCAGCAGAGGTGGAAACAGCTCAGAAGCACCCAGTCCAGGGCAGGTAGAAAACTGCTGGAGGTTTTCAGTGGGAAAAGCAATCAGCAATGAAAATCCCAGCCTGGGTTGGTCTGGGATAGGGTCTGAGATGGGCAAGGGCAGGCTGAAACCAGGGTTACTCCAGCTCCTGCCCCACAGAGGGCCTTGTTAGAAGTGCAAGTCCTCACAATGCAGGACCTTCTCTGCGGAGGTGGGTGTTCTGCCTGCTCCACTTACCCTGTAGAACCAGGTGCTGGGGGCAAGTGGAGGGCAGCTCTGCAGTAGCAGGAAGCCCACCCACGTGTCCAGGCAGCCCACATAGGTGAGGGAGCTTCAGACATGCACATGAGAGGAACTGTGTGCTGCTCAGAATGGAGAGATGCCCAGCACACAGCAACGGGCTCATACCACCAAAAACCCAGGGGTTTATTTTGTTTCATTATAGCTGTGGCCCTTGGAAAAGATCACTGCTTTAGAACCACAGCAGCAAATACCATCGCATCAGGCATCTCCAATCCTAAAGCAGCCACAGGAGATAAACAGTGTGAGCTAGGAAAAGAGAAGAGCTGGAAAGAGAGTAGCCAAACACAGTGGGGTAAAGATCGAGGCAAGAGTGGGTGCAAGCCAGGGCGTAGCCCAGCAGCATCTGCTACGGATGCCGCAGCCTTGTTTCTCAAAGTACGACCTTGCAGCGGTGATGGTATGCAAAAGGTGGTACAAGAGGCAATTTCAGCTGGTACCCAGAATGTTTATTTGCATATGCATTAGATAGACAAAGAGAGAGAGAAAATCAAACCTGTAATTTCACAGATATTTTTGCTTAGAACAAAGCCAAGTAAAGGAAAGTGTCGACAGGATGAAAAATATCACAGAAATACCTGAATAGTTGGTTATAAAGAAGTGTATGGGAATAATAAACAATGAATTTAAAATACTGCTTAATTCTGGATACGCAGGAAGAAAGCTGAAGTCAGGGAGGAAGTACCCACGGGCTATAACTGCATGGGTAAAGTGTACTATTTCTGAAATTGGGCAATGAGCATGAGGGTGATCACTGAATCATTTTTTATACTTTGTCTTAGGTCTTAAATACTTCACATTTCTTAAAATACAAGCTGTATACAGATATGGAAAAATAAAACGCTGGTGTTGGCCATGGTCCCTAGGTAACTAACAAGTCTAGACCAATTGAGAGGGTAACTGGCATTTCCCTGATTGCCTACGACCTACAGAGAAGCCACCACACAGTGAGCCCAATCTCCAGGAATAATCACATTTTCTCCCAGGCCCACCACATTTACCCCCAGGACTCCCACTGATGGTCACGGACCCTACCAAGTTTCTCCCCAGGCCACATCAAGGCTCAAGAACCTACTCCTACAGAATTCTCCAGAACCAGAATGGTTTTGAGGTCAGGGCCACTGTGGAAAACTGCACAGATTTCAATGCAGTATTCAGAAAGCTAAAAAGGAGATGCTAGACTCACAGACTCTGTCTCCCTAATTCCAAAGAACTGGTCCTCAGATGACCCAACCAGAACGAATTAAATGCAGCTCATGCTCCTGCAGAAATTATCACAAACTCCGAGAAAGCCAGTCACCAAGATAGCAAGGATTCAATTTCTCTCCTCCTCTATGCAGAGCACTCTCAGGCAAACATTCCGTGATGACAAATGAAAGCAGCAAAAGCGGGTCTAGAGGCACAATGCTTGAAAACTCACTGAAAAGATTCCATGCCAGGTCGACAGGTGCTGCACATGCAAAGGAGCTGGGGCTCAACGAGACCCAGACCACTACTCCAGGAGGAACGCATTCCAGCCCCATCTCCCAAGAAAAGCTACCCCCCAACACGCCCAGCTTGCCTGGAAGTTAGGTGTGCTGTCAGGATTCAGGAGAAATAATTCCAGACCAGGGACCAGAGTTGTAATAGACCCTTATCAGTCCTGTAGCTGGTCATTTCTTGCCTTCTGCCCCCCCACCCTCAACTATGACAACTTGAAGGCAGAGGTCAAATCTTATTTCCCATTTTCTCCTCTGAACCTCACCCTGTACCTGACACAGAGCAGGCTCAATTAAAGTTGGCTAAAGTAACAGATGGATGGAAGGATGGTGAAGAAATGTCCTGGTTTGGCCAGACCAGATCTCAGGTTTCAGGGAATATTCCTGAAGAACCAGACATTGCTACAGTTCCCTTTGCAGAAGAACAGGATCTTTAAAACGCTTAGTGAATTATACCTTCACTAGACTGGTAGGATGGTTATCCTCAAAACTGGCAGTTGTTCAATAGCTTCGGAGTTGAAACTCTTTCCTGAAGCAAAGAGCTAGCACCTATCAATTCCTTTTGAAGGGTCTACCCTCCCCTCCATAGGGGAATGCCAAATATTTGTTGAGCTAACTGTTTTATTGATTAAATGAGTAAAGGAACTTCAGGGAGGTGGCTCTGTTGCCCTTCTTCCTCCTCCGGTGTTTCCCAAATCCATCCCAGGCAGCAGCAGAACCTCAGGCTCAGAGGAGGGTGGGTGAAGAGGTAGGAGGAGTGACTCCAGCAGCAGCAGCCAGTTGGCAAGAACTGCTGCACAGGCATCTTTGTGTCTACTTTCTGTCCAGCTTGGTGCTTTTCTCCAGATTGGAAGCAAATATACAGGGAGATGACAGAGTAAAAAGTGCAAAGCACATGAGACTGGGCGATATCTGAACATCAAGATCAAGTTCATGATATGCTACACACCTGCTGGGGATGTGAGAAATCACATCACTGGCCAGGTGCAGTGGCTCACGCCTATAATCACAGCACTTTGGGGATTACAGCTGAGGCGGGCGGATCATATGAGGTCAGGAGTTCGAGACCAGCCTGGCCAATATGGTGAAATCCCGTCTCTACTAAAAATACAAAAATTAGCCAGGTGTGATGGCATGCGCCAGTAGTCCCAGCTACTCAGGAGGCTGAGGTAGAAGAATTGCTTGAACCCAAAAGGTAGAGGCTGCAGTGAGCTGAGATCACGCCACTGCACTCCAGCCTGGGCGACAGTGAGACTCCGTCTCAAAAAAAAAAAGAAAAAGAAGAAATCACATCACCTCTCCAGAACTCTACTTCCACATCTGTACATTACAGGCTTGAGCTGGCTGATGCCCAAGACGTCTTTCTCAAGTGCAATGGAATAGTTATAGAGTTGTCACCTGACCTTAGCCCCTTACTCTGCCCCTCCAACCAATATCCACAGGCCAGAAATTGGAGTCCCTTTTTCTCCAAAACAGTCTACCATATCCCATGGTAATAAAGGTTGATGGCGGCCAGGCATTGTGGCTCACACCTGTAATCCCATCCCAACACTTCGGGAGGTCAAGACAGGAGGATCGCCTGAGCCCAGGAGATCGAGGCTGCAGTGAGCCGAGATCACGCCACTGCACTTCAGCCTGGGCAACAAAGCAAGACTCTGTCTCAAAAAATAAATAAATAAATAAATAAATAAAAAAAATAAAAGTTGACAGTGTCTGACTCTTGTCTCTAAGTGCAGATTTTAGTAATGCCAAAATAGCTCTCCCATACTCCAACCCAAAGCACCCTATGTTCCTAAACAAAGTCAGATGTAAACATTAGCAGAATTTTTTAGAAACAAATGGTTCTTACAGCAAATTTACAGCTACCTCCCCTCCCACAATCAGTAGTACCACAGGAGAACATTCTATCCCTATGTTTCACACAACCATGTGGAGGGAGCCCTAGTATGCATAACGCTCCTGACCTCTCTCTCCCGCCCCTTCACTCCTTGTGGGAGAGATAATCACCAATCAGATTAAGGAATTTAGGAGAAGAAACAGAGTTTGCTCAGCTCACCCCTTCCTCTCTCCCCTCCGTTGGGGATCTGCTTATCTGCAGAGCATTGATTTTCAGCTCCTTCCTCTTCTAAGAGGCAGTACCCCAACTGAGAGGCTTGTCCAGCCGTGTCTGTGCCTGGGTAGGTAAGCCTCTCAAATCCAGAGGTGAAGTTCAGCAAGCTCACTTGCTCCAGACCCCAGACTATCTCCTCAGCCCTGTGTCTATCAGTAATGAAGCTGATGAATATTGATCACCACCTGGCAGGGTCCTGCATCTCCCTGACTCTGCTTCTCAGGCAAGGAAGAGAAGGATATTAATTATTACTTGTAGTCCAAATATTGGGCACTATAGTAACTAACCGAACAAACACATACTACTGACCTGAAACATCTGATACCACAGAAGCCCAGGGACCTACCTGGTAACAAGAATTTGAGCTTAGTTAAAAAACTTCACACTCAAAGTAGCAATCAAGATCCCCTCCAGCATTACAACTCTGATTTTAAAAAGAAAAGGTTCCTGTTCTTGTTCTCTCTCACACGCACACAGACACATATACACGTGCAGGTTCACACACCTACCTACTGTCCAACACAAAAGCTGGCAAGTGGTACTGGTATTTTAAAAAAAAAAATCAATAACTGGCTGGGGACAGTAGCTCATGCCGGTAATCCCAGCACTTTAGGAGGCTGAGGTGGGAGGATCACTTGTCCCCAGGAGTTTGAGACCAGCATGGACAACATAACAAGACTCTGTCTCATATTTCATAAAAAAAAAACATTGGCCAGGCACGGTGGCTCACGCCTGTAATCCCAGCAATTTGGAAGACCAAGGCAGGTAGATCATTTGAGGTCAGGAGTTCGAGACTAGCCTGGCCAAGATGGTGAAACCCTGTCTATACCAAAAAAATACAAAAATTAGTCGGGCATGGTGGCATATGCCTGTAGTCCTAGCTACTCGGGAGGCCAAGATGGGAGAATCACTTGAACCTGGGAGGCAGAGGTTGCAGTGAATAGAGGTTGCCGTGAGCAGAGATCGCACCACTGCACTCTGGCCTGGGCAACAAAGCAAGACCCTGTCTAAAAAAAAAAAAAAAAATCCAATGATGCAATAACTTTAAGCATTCTCAGTCACTGAAGGCTTAATAAACAACTTTACTGGAGAATTTTCCATGGCTCCCTATTGTCTATGGCTTAAAACCTGGCCTTGAGTCACTCCGTCACCTAGCTCTAATACTATTTGCCACTATGTCCCTTCACTCTCCTAGTCTCCAGTAACATTGAATTAATCTTTTTCTTATAGATAATCCCCAAAATTACACCCATTACGCTCGGCCAAAATCACCTTGTCCCCAAGGCTACATGTTTCAATCAACCCACCTTTCCAAACTCAGCTCCCATACCAACTTAACTCATTCAACCTCACCTATTTTAGGCCACTGTCTCTGCTCATGAATGCTTCAGTGGTCTTAACTATTTTAGAGTGTACGAGAGTCGAACAAGTAAGGAAATATATTGTAGATAAGAGGCAGGTTTATCACTGTCAGAGAAAGAGGTGATATTAAAAAAAGGAGAATGCTAATATGGACTCCGTGGTATTGGACTAAAATTGGAGATATAAGTATCAGTTCATAGTTTTTTGCCCAGATACAGTGGCTCACGCCTATAATCCCAGCACTTTGGGAGGCCAAGGCATCAGGATCACTTGAGGCCAGGAGTTCAAGACCAGCCTGGGCAACACAGTGAGACCCTGTCTCTACAAATAATACTTTAAAAAATTAGCCAGGCATGTTGGTGCACACCTGTAGTCCCAACTACTCAGGAGGTTGAAGTGGGAGGATAGCTTAAGCCCAAGAGTTGGAGGCTGCAGTGAACCATGATCGCACCACTAGCCTGGGTGACACAGCAAGACCATGTCTCAAAAAAAAAAATCTTAGTTTTTTAGTAGAAAGACAGAAGTGTGTGTATGTGTGAGTGAGTGTACACACATATATATCCTCACTCTGTCTCCTAGAAGGGCCTAGAAGCAATGGTACCCCAGTAGCAAAACGAATACCTGACCTCCACATCTTGGTTTCTGAATACCATTCTCCAGTAACAGGAACCAGGGCTCCTTGGAAGAAGTAATTGATTCCAGGGCAAGAAAAATACAGGATAAGCCTGAAGTATCTTTCAGTATAAGAATGTGAGGCAGTGCTCAAAATAGGTTGGGGGCATATCAAAAGGACAGAGGAGCCAACTTGAAAGAGCTCCCAATGGCCACAGGTGGAACCACTTGAGCAATAAAATAATGATTGTTTTGCATATAAAGGAAAAGTATTGTCTGGATTATATATGGGACATAGACCCCATAGAATAAAATAAATACCCATGAGTTCACAGTGATAAAAAATAATTAAATAGCTGGGTGCAGTGGCTCACGCCTGTAATCCCAACACTTTGGGAGGCCAAGGCAGGCAGATCACCTGAGGTCAGGAGTTTGTGACCAGCCTGTCCAACATGGCGAAACCCTGTCTCTCGTAAAAATACAAAATTAGCTGGGTGTGGTGGTGGGCACCTGTAATCCCAGCTACTCAGGAGGCTGAGGCAGGAGAATCGCTTGAACCCGGGAGGCAGAGGTTGCAGTGAGCTGAGACCGCGCCACTGCACTCCATCCTGGGCAACAAGAGCAAAACTCCATCTCAATAATAATAACAATAATTAAATAACTAGGGGAGAAGGGAAAGGTCTTTCTTATAGAAGAATTCCAATTAATAAATGTATAGAAGAAATGAGGAGAAAAGAATATCATTAACATGTTCATTAAAATGATAAGGAGCTATCAAGGCTAACCCTATGCTCAGGATCTCCTCTCTGGCTGGTTTAAATAATCCACAATGTTAAATTAAGCAAAGCTTCTCATCTCCATTCTTACAAAAGGAACAGGGGCAAAGGCCACCACCATCACTTTGCGGATAGAAAAGCAGAGGTGCTGGCCAAACATGGTGGCTCACGTCTGTAATCCCAGCACTTTGGGAAGCCAAGGCAGGCGAATCACCTGAGGTCAAGAGTTCAAGACCAGACTGGCCAACATGGTGAAACTCCATCTCTACTAAAAACACAAAAATTGGGCCAGGCGCAGTGGCTCATGCCTGTAATCCCAGCACTTTGGAAGGCCGAGGTGGGCAGATCATGAGGTCAGGAGATGGAGATCATCCTGGCTAACACGGTAAAACCCTGTCTCTACTAAAAATACAAAAAATTAGCTGGGCGTGGAGGCACACACTTGTAGTCCCAGCTACTCGGGAGGCTGAGGCAGGAGAATCACTTGAACCCAGGAGGTGGAGGTTGCAGTGAGCCGAGATCACGCCACTGCACTCCAGCCTGTGCGACAAAGCAAGACTCTCGTTCAAAAAAAAAAAAGCCTTTTAAAAACTAAAAAAATAAAAGCAGAGGTGCTTGGCAGTGGAGTAGGACTAGGTGCCAGGGGACCTGGCTCCAGGTCCAACATGGCTCCAATCCTACCCAGCACCATCCAAACCTCTCTGCACCCTCCCTTAGGCACTAACATTTTTGAATTTCATTTCTTCCCTTGAGTTACGGGCCGTCCTGTGACTATCAACACTCCATTTATGCTTAAAAGATCCAGCATGTTTAAGTGACAAACTGAGGGCCATAGAAAAAAAGAAAAAGAAAAAAAATAACCCCAGTATGCTTCTCCAAGAATCCATACTATATAAGGACTCATTTGGCTGCAAAGAACAGCAAACTTAACTCAAACCACCTTGAGCAAAAAAAGAGAATTTCCTGATAGATATAACTGAAATTCCAGTCGTAGTCTAGCTTCCATTTCAGCTAGATCCAGGAACTCAAATTATGCATTTCTATGCAATATTAGCTTCATTCACAGACAGGCTTTCCCTTCATAGTGGCAAAGATGGCTGCCAACAGCTCCAAGCCAACATCTTACACTCTCAGCTCACACAGCAGAAAAGAGAGAGCGGCTCTTCCCAGAAAAGTCCTGCGCACTGGCCAGAACTGGCTCAGGTACTCAGGCTCCCTGAATCAATCTCTAGAGCCAGCAGAATGGACTCTGCTAATCACCTGGCTAATAAGGGTGGGGTGAGCCCTTCCCAAACTCAGAGTATACGTCAACACAGCGGCTCCCCAGAGAAAAGTTTATATGCTGTTCCCCAAAATGAGAATGGCTTCTAAGCTGAACAACTAGCAAATATCCACTACATCCCAAACCCTCATCAGAATCAACTCCATCCTCCCTCCTCCATTCCTAGATGTCTACACCAGCAGTGACTTCTGTATGCTTTATGAATAAGCCAGCTCACACACATCTCAGTTTATAAGCATCCTGAACACCAGGGATCTGGTTCTCCAAAGCATGTGAGCCCCTCCCCACCACCTTAGCTGCCTAGCAAAGGGCCACTAGGCCTCTAGAACACACTTCTTCACGTTGGCTCTCAGCCCTCTGGTTCCAGAGCTGAGTCACTGAGATCCCAGCCTGCCTGCGCCAACCTTGAAAGTGCTCGAAGTCACCGCCTGATGAGTTAGCCTCCTGGCTCTGACATACTCTGGGACCTGGAGATGCCAGCTTGACAGTTGAGATAATTATGTTTTACCCTTCACTCATTCCTTTATCAGCCACGCTGACAAGAAGGCATAAGCGCTCCAATGGAAGAAGACACTCCTGCGGTATTTACTCGTGCTCTTAGCGCCAGCCAGCTCCCCCTTCCCAGGCACAACTCCCAGAGACGGGCCTACACCCTGTTATCTGGTGCCAGCCACCACGTGCTGCTCCCTTGTCAAATGCCATGCTGCACTTTCCTTACTGCATCCCCTAAAACTGTCAACTTCTCCAGGAGCCACAGTGTCACTGCCTTTCAGATGACTTACATGTGACACGTGACAGGCAACTGTTTTTTTGACACCCCTCGCCTGCCTCCCCTGCAGATTCCATAAAGCAGAGGCCTTGCCCCTGTGTCCGAACCCACAAGCTCTCCGTAGAATGATACACCAGTGGGTGCCAAGGTCCTTAGCACTGGTTAGCTGGAGAAAGAGGGGCAGGGAAACACAGTGGGCAATTATGTCTCAGAAGCAGGGGCTTTGAGATCCTCCATAAAAACTAACATTTCGGCACCTGTAGTTCCAGCTACTTGGGAGGCTGAGGCAGGAGAATCACTTGAACCTGGGAGGCAGAGGTTGCAGTAAGCCAAGATCGCACCACTGCACTCCAGCCTGGGTGACAAGAGCAAAAAACTCCATCTCAAAAAAAAAAAAAAAAAAAAGAACATTTCATTCATTCATTCGTTCATTCGTTCAACAAAACTTTTTCAGGACCTGTCACATCCTGGTGATGGATGCTGCAGACATGGAAATTCACAGCACAGACCAAATCTCTGTCCTCATGGAACATACCTTGTAGGAGACATTTGACTTGTTTTTGATACCTGCTTTGTATTTCACAAGGCACTGAGATATTATCTACATAATCCTGAGAAAGCGGCATAACCGTCTCTAATTTATAGACAAATGGCATCTCCAAAAGGCTAAATGAATTTCCCAAAGCCAAGCCACAAATTCGGGTCTTCTAACTAGTAACTCCGTGCTCTGTCTGGGACCTCCCCAAAGGTAGGGAGGTGGCAGGGTACAGGCTGGCATTGAAACAGACATTAAATCAACGCAGGCCTACGCATCATTGCTAGAGATGCAAGATCAAAAAAACAAAGACTGAATCCCTGATCTAAAGGAACAGAGAGTCTAAAAAGAAAGGCACATAACCAACTATCGTCTGTGGCAAGAATAAAGACAAAATGATTAAATTCAAATAGGAAGACATCTCTGGAAAGATGCACAAGAAATAATAATTGCCTCCAGGCAAGAAAATTGGGTACCTGAGGAACAAGGGTAGGAGGGTCATTTTGTATGTTTCAAACACTGTATATTTTGATTTATGTACCATTTGAATGTATTTCCCATTAAATAACACTTTGAAGATGCAATCAGCAAAATCCTGAAGGTAAAAAATTCTACAGGATAAATTATCTGGTTTTTTCAACAAACAAGTAACTCAAAAAAGGGAGAGCGAAGAAATGTTACAGATTTTTAAAGATGTAGAAAACATCAACCTTAATATATCTACCTTATTTGGATATTTTGATCCAGATTTGAACAAACTAACTATACAAAGGCATTTAGGGGCTGGGCACTGTGGCTCACGCCTGTAATCCCAGCATTTTGGGAGGCGGAGGTGGGTGGATCACTTGAGGTCAAGGGTTGGAGACCAGCCTGGCCAACACGATGAAACCCAGTCTCTACTAAAAATACAAAAATTAGCCAAGCATGGTGGTGTACATATGTAATCCCAGCCACTCAGGAGGTTGAGGCAGGAGAATCACTTGAACCCAGGAAGCAGATGTTGCAATGAGCCAAGATCGCACCACTGCACCCCAGACCAGGTGACGGAGTGAGACTCTGTCTCAATGAACATAGAAATAAAAGAATGAATAACTAAAGGGGGGAAAGATGGCTAACAAGATGGGCAAAATGTTGATAGTTTCTGAAGCTATATGACAGTTCCACCAGAGTTCATTCTACTATTCTCTCTACTCTTGTGGATGGCTGAAATTGCCATAATAAAAAGTTTAAATAAAAATTTAGACATTAATTATTCCATCCACATAGGAAAACTGAGAAGGAAAGCACCACCAAGGGGAGCTTAAGCTGAGTCCAGAAGGATGACGAGGAATTTTCTAAGGGGCAAAGGGCATTCCTGGCTGAGGGGACTGCCTGAGCACAGCCATGCCAATCTATCACAATCTCTAGAGGAGCCAAAGGTATCTACACTTGACCTCAAACTCAACCTACATCCACAAAAAAGTGCCCTCTCGTTTAATCTCCCAAGTCTCCGGGATATCTAACCATATATCAACATCAACTACCTTGTTCGAAGTGACGACAGAGAGTTTGGGGTTGACAGCTCGACTCAGAGGCCTACAAGAGGCCCCAGAGTAGCCCTCAGAGGATAGGAAAGCAATTAACCTCTTTCAATTGGGTTTTGCCTGACAAAACAGTTTAGAAGCCAGCTGAGTTATCTGCGGGACAGAGCCTACATCCCTCTTGAGTCATCCCAGACACCCGCACTCCCCAGAAGCACACACGGGCCTCCCGCACAGCACCTTGCAGATTGGTAACTCAGTACCATGGCATTCAGCTTGATGACGGTCTGACAGCACCCCTCAGAAGCGCTGAAACCTCTACATGAAGGAGGAAGCAGTCCTCCCCTCCTTCCTTCCAAAAATTCAGTGGCCAATGCCCCCAGCCTCAATCCCCTACACTGCCCTCTGCCCAACTCCAGCTGTACACAGGAAGCTTCTTGGCTAGGCAGCTGCTTCAGGATTTATTCAATCCTAGGCCAGGTGCAGTGGATCATGCCTGTAATCCCAGCACTTCGGGGGGCTGAGGTGGGAGGATCACTTGAGCGTAGCAGTTCAAGGGTTATCCAGTCCTGGCCTGGTTCAGATGGGTCCCATGGGTTACTTACCTTAGATCTCAGCTGCAAGTACTCCTCTGAGCCATAGGGGACACTCTTCAGGGAAGTGAGGTAGTCATAACTGATGACAGCCGTCTGTGAACCAAGGTGGTGGGGAAAAGCTTAGCACCTGGACATTAAGTACTACTACTCTACCTAAACCTTGCAGTGCAGGTCCCTGACACAACCGCTATGTCTGGGGAAGCAGCCAGTCCCGCCCCTAAGATGCCCGGCCCCTGGATCTTATTCTAGCTAGCTTCCTCCTGTCATTCAGGACTCCGTGCAAATGCCACCTATGCAGAGGCCCACTCTAAAATTGCGCCTCTTACCAGAAACATTCAATTATTTATCACAACAAACCACCATCCAACATTACCTTGCTCGTTCGTTTCCTTGTTTATGAACTGTCTCTTCCTATAAGCTTAAACTCTAAGCTCTAGAAGCACAGGGGCTTGTCCTTCCTCTCCATCACTATACCCCAGCACCTTTTACACTGCCAGGTACATTGAGTAAATGCTCAATCAAAGCTAGTTGAATAAAGCTGTTACATAAACTTGGCCGACTTCTCCACATCACAAATAAACATATATGTATGTTTGCTCTAATAGCATAAGTCTTTTTTTTTTTTTTTTTTTTTTTTCTTTGAGACAGAGTCTTGCTCTGTCACCCAGGCTGGAATGCACTGGCATGATCTCGGTGATCTTGGCTCACTGCAACCTCTGCCTTCCAGGTTCAGGCAATTCTCCTGCCTGAGTCTCCCAAGTAGCTGAAATTACATGCACGCACCACCACACCCGGCTAATTTTTGTATTTGTAGTAGAGATAGGATTTTGCCATGACGGCCAGGCTGGTCTCGAACTCCTGACCTCAGGTGATCCTCCCACCTCAGCCTCCCAAAGTGCTGGGATAACAGGCATGAGCCACCGCACCTGGCCCTAATAGCATAAGTCTTGATTCCGTGTCCCCTTATCCAGAAAGAATCAGAAAATTCGTCTCCAAGATATCCTAGGCATGGAAGGGCCTTGGGGATTATCTACCCCAAACCTTCCTTTATAGAATTGAGTAACTGGGACCCTAGAAGTTCAGGGACTTACAAAATTGATATTAAGAAGAGTTTCTTCCTCTGCACTCTACAAAGCTTTATTCTATTCAACATATACTTGTTGAACACCAACCACAAGCAAGACTTGGGCACTAAGCAGTGTTCAAGGACAATCCAGACCAGAGCTCTGGCCTTTAAAATTTTGACAGCTTTGTGCCTGGTTTACAAAGCACTGATCCATATCTTCCTCCCTCCTTTCCAACTATTCAAATCTCTAAGATTCCATTTAAAACCTGCTTCTGGCTAACCTGAAGGTATTGAGTTATCGCAGTTGATTGTTCACAGTCAGTCACAGATCATACTCCTTGCTCTACTCATTCCTCCCTTCTCACTGTTGCACTTGACTAATCTAAAAATATATATATACAGGCCGGGCATGGTGGCTCACACCTGTAATCCCAGCACTTTGGGAGGCCTAGGCAGGCAAATCACTTGAGGTAAGGAGTTCGAGACCAGTCTGGCCAACATGGTGAAACCCCCTCTCTACTAAAAATATAGAAATTAGCCAGATGTGCTCACTTGAACCCAGAAGGTGAAGGCTGCAGTGAGCTGAGATGAGATCGTGCCACTGCACTCCAGCCTGGGCAACAAAGTGAGACTCTATCTCAAAAAATATATATATATATGGATTTGGATGCATGGATTTGGATTGTTTTTTGAATCTATTCTTGCAGGCATTACTCAACCATATATGCGTGTACACACACACACACATGCACGCGCGCGCATAAAATTGGCCTGGCACAGTGGCTCACATCCGTAATCCCAGCACTTTGGGAGACCGAGGTGGACAGACTGCTTGAGCCCAGGAGTTCAAGACCATCCCAGGCAACATAGTAAAACCCTATCTCTACAAAAAAATACAGAAATTGGCCAGGTGTGGTGTCAGGCATCTGAGGTCCCAGCCACTGGAGAAGCTGAGGTGGGAGGATCTCTTGATTCCAGGAGTTGGAGGTTGCAGTAACCCAGTATCACACCACTGCATCCCAGCCTGGACGACAGAGCGAGACCCTGTCTCAAAAAAATAAAAATTTATATATATATTTTTTTAATATATATACCTCTTTTATGTACATATATAAATATATATAAATTATATATACATAAATTTTGTTTTTTATATATATACACATATACATATATATTACATAAAATAAAACCTGCTACCCCTAGGATACCAATCCTGACTCCCAGGTCACAGCACTCACTCCGGTGTCTGACCATAGTAGCAGGCATCTGAATCACCCATCTTGGCACAATGCATGGATTTAGATTGTTTTTTAACCTATTCATGTAGGCATTCCTCACCCAGAAGCTACTTCGTAGCTGGGTCTAAGTAGGACAGTTTGTTTCTGTCCCTCAAAGCATGTAAGACAATGCTCGACCAAAAAAGGGCACTCAGTAAACACTTGGGAATTGTTTCATATTCCGTAGCCTGATTATCCAAAGTCTATTTGTCGGTATTGGTTCTATGACTCGGCTCAGCCTTAAGGACAAGCACGGCAGTGCCCTCCCCTCTGAGCCAGGACTCAAAGGACACCTGACAATACTGAGTATTAAGGAGACGGTGAGATGACAACCACAACAGACTGTGCATCAGACTGAATCTACATCAAGAGGAAGAAAGCATGAGCTCATCCTGCAGCAGATAAAGGAGGAAAGCTAGCATGAGGCATGTGGCCATCTACCCACCAATGGGACAATTCTACAGGAATGTCTGGGAGAGTTGCTGTCAGCAGAGTTAGGAGGACATGATCACACCAGGATGATGATCCTGTTGAGCCACTGGAGAAAACCTCTAACCATAAAATATTCAGCTCAGGTTCTCTGTCAGTTTGGAGATTGGAGGGGATCCCACAAAGTTCTCTGAGGCCTAGACCGTCTGGGTATAAGTCTTGCATCAGGAACCATTCATCCTAGTTCACTGCAGAGAGATCAAGTTTTCTAGCAGAATTTAATCAAAACTGCAAAGTCCTCCTTGCACATGCATTTGCTGAAGAGCACGGCCCCTCTTGGTGTGTTGCTAAAATAAGATACAGAACCTAAAATATAAAGGCTGCAGAACACCGACCCAGTGCAGTCCCATTCTGTGTTACCTTGGGATGACAGGAAACCCTGTGGTACAGGAATAAAGGAATATCAGGTTGTGTATACAGGAATAAAGGAATATGAGGACACACACCCATATGTGTACACCTGTGCAGAGGGAGCTTTTGCACATGTAAGGATACACAAGTATCTCCACGGATGTATAACAGGCATGTCTATCTGCTGCATGTATGAACACCTGCAAGTAATCCTGCAGCTTCTCTGCTACCCCCAATGGGAAAAACCTACCGTAGCAACTGCTCTGCCCACCCTGACAGCGCCAAAGTCATTAGGGTCCAAGTACTTGTTACTGTAGAGGTAGATGCCAGAGGCAGCAAGAGCCATGCTGGTCCATGAAGCAAGCTTGAGAGCCTTTCTGGCCATGTCCCCTTTTTTCCTGCAGAAAAAAGGATAGTCGAGAAAGAACAGCAGTTAAGAGTTTCATAGTTAGCCAAACTGAAGTTCAAATCCCAGCTCTACCACTTAGATTATATGACCTTGGGTCATTTCGTTAATCTCACTGAGCCTTAGTTTCTTCGTGTGTAAAACAGGATAATAACTAACTCAAAAGTAGTTGGGATAAAATGAAATAATGCACATAAAATCCTTAGCATAGCACCTGGGGCAAGTCAGTCCTCAAAGTCCTTCCTTCAACAGTGCCAGGCACTGTTCTAGATACAGGGAGAGACAGTAAACAAAATAAAGTTCTTGTCCACTTGGAGCTTACACAGATAGATCACTATAGAATATCAGAGCTGGTATAAATTCTGACAAGAAAAGCAGAGAGAGGCTGAGCACAGTGGCTCATGTCTGTAATACTAACATTTTAGGAGGCTGAGATGCGCAGATCGCTCGAGTCCAGGAGTTCCAGACCAGCCTGGGCAACAAGATGAAACCCCGTCTCTACGAAAAATACAAAAATTAGCCAGGCGTCACGGCACGTGCCTGTGGTCCCAGCTACTCAGGAGGCTGAGGTGGGAGGATGGTTTGAGCCCAGGAGGAGGAGACTACAGTGAGCTGAGATCATGCCACCACACTATAGCCTGGGTGACAGAGCCAGACCCTGTCTCAAAGAAAACAAGCAGAGAGGGCAAAGGGATCAGGAGAGAGGAAGACTGTTATTTTAGAAGCAAAGCAGAAGAGCTGGCAAACCATCGCTTCTGAGTCTATCATGATACCACAGTGCGCACAGAGGCACCACTAGCCCTCTATGCCCAGGTCAAAAGTGGTCAGGCCACAGCCAAAATGGCAGCTGCTCAGCAGCCAGGTGAGCCCTCTGTGTACGGTTGATTCTCAAAACATTTACTTTGGTTAGAGAAGACAAGCCCTTGTCTTGAATGGAGGCTCCTTGAGGGCAAACACCATGACTGTCACTACTCTGCCCACTCACAGTCCTAGAGAGTGTTTTACAGTTAGAGGCTTAATACCTACCTGCTGATTTGATCTGTTCAAATTCATACTCCTAGTCAATGTGACCTTTCCCCCACCCTACTTGTACCTGCTCAGTCATTCTTTGGGGTCAGTGCACCCAACAGAGTACTTCCTCTTCAATTCCCGAGCAATTTATATCAGACTAAAGTCCACGACTACAGTTGCAGCTGCCAGGAGAGAGGTGCCACACGAGAGCGGCAGCACGCCACCAAGCCACCTGCAGGCGCCAGCCTTGCACACCTTGTACCCTCATCCCTCTGCTCTGGAATGAATCTGAGCCTGTCACCTTCCTGCTCTGTGCCTGTTTCCCCTTTGTATGGAAACTATCATTACAAACAAGCTTATCTTCATTTTATTTGTCTTTGAAACAGGGTCTTGCTCTGTCGCCCAGGCTGGAGTGCAGTGGCACGATCTCAGCTCACTGCAACCTCCGCCTTCCAGGTTCGAGTGTTTCTCCTGCCTCAGCCTCCCGAGTAGCTGGGATGACAGGTGGCCACCACCATGCCCAGTTAATTTTTGTATTTTTAGCAGAGATGCGGTTTCGCCATGTTGCCTAGGCTGGTCTCAAACTCCCAACCTCAGGCAATTCACCTGCCTCAGCCTCCCAAAGTGCTGGGATTACAGGCATGAGCCACCATGCCAACTCATTTTCTTTAAAGTCTACTTTGACTCATGCCTCATAATATAGTCACATTTTTTTAAATTTATATACATATATATTTACCATCTACTACCTGGAGATGGTGTCAGATCCCATGGATTGAGGGCCCCGTCCCCAAGACTGCATCCCCCACTTCCCCCTACAACATTAGTCACAAGTCCAGGTCTCTAAACTTCTGACCAACCAGCTTCAAGTTGGGGTTCCCACAACCCCTTCTTTGGGTTCAATTAAGCTGCTGCAGCAACTCACAGAACTCAGGTACACACTTACATTTGCTGGCTTATTATAAAGGAGACTGCAAAAGATACTGATGAACAGATGTGCAGGGTCAGTTACAGGGAAAGGGCGTGAAGCTTCCAGGACTTCGCTAGGCACACCACACTCTGCAAATCTCCAAGTGCTCAGCTACCAGCCCTCTTGGGCTCTTGGGTTTTTATGGAAGCTTCATGATGTCAGCATTCCTTCCCTCAGTGTATAGGGCAGAACCTACTCTAGGGAGGGCCTTAAGACTCACAATCAGAAAGGTGGGGAAAGACCACAACCCTGCCTTGGGGCAGGTGAGAGGAGGGCAGGAAAGAGATTCTGATTCCTGAGGCCTGGCCCTGAGGCCTAACACACCTAACATTACCACAAAAACTGTAACAAGGGCTGTGGGAGTTATGAACCAGGAACAGTGGACAAAAACCAATATATATAATAACATCACAATAGTCCTTTTTTATAATTCCATTGCTCTTCCCTTTGGAACCTTCATTTCCTAATCTAGTATTTCTAAAGTATAATCAGAGGAACACCTGAAAAAATATTAGCCTAGATGCCATTTCAAAAATGCAGATTCCTGGGCCAAGAGAGGTAGCTCACGCCTGTAATTCCAGCACTCTGGGAGGCCCAGGCAGGCGGATCTCTTGAGGTCAGGAGTTCCAGACCAGCCTGGCCAACATGGTCAAACCCCATCTCTATTAACATTAGCTGGGTGTGGTAGTACACACCTGTAGTCCCAGCTACTTGGGAGGCTAAGACAGGAGAATCACTTGAACCCAAGAGGCGGAGATCGCAGTGAGCTGAGATCGCACCACTGCACTCCAGCCTGGGCAGCAGGAGACTCTATCTCAAAAAAAAAAAAAAAGAAAAAAGAAAAGAAAAGAAAAAAGCCAGGTGCGGTGGCTCACACCTGTAATCCTGTAATCCCAACACTTTGGGAGGCCAAGGCGGGTGGATCACGAAGTCAGGAGTTTGAGACCAGCCTGGCCAATATGGTGAAACTCTGTCTCTACTAAAAATACAAAAATTAGCCACGCATGGTGGTGTGCACTGTAGTCCCAGCTACTCGGGGGGCAGGGGCAGGAGAATCACTGAACCCAGGAGGCAGAGGTTGCAGTGAGCCGAGATCATGCCACTGCACTCCAGTCTGGGCCACAGAAAGAAACTCCAACTCAAAAAAAAAGAAAGAAAGAAAAGAAAAGAAAAAAAATGCAGGTGCCTGGCTGGGGGCAGTGACTCATGCCTGTAATCCCAGCACTTCAGGAGGCCACAATGGGAGGATTGTTTGGGCCTAGGAGTCCAAGACCAGCCTGGGGAAGAAAAAAAGGTAAACATTAGCCTGGAGTGACACCCTATGCCTACAAGTCCCAGCGACTCAAAATGCTGAAGTGGAAGGATCCCTTGAGCCTATAAGGCTGAGGCTGAAATGAGCCATGATCATGCCACTGCATTCTAGCCTGGGCAACAGAGCAAAACCCTGTTTTAAAGAAAAAAAAAAAGACAAAACAAACTTTTAAAACGTTTTTTAAAATGTAGATTCCTGGGCCAGGCTTGGGGGCTCACACCTGTAATTCCAGCACTTTGGGAGGCCAAGGCAGGCAGGTCAAGAATTCAAGACCAGCCTGACCAACATGGTGAAACCCCATCTCTACTAAAAAAAAAAAAAAAAAAAAAAAAAAATTAGTCGGGCATGGTGTCACGTGCCTCTGTAATCCCAGCTGCTCAGGAGGCTGACGCAAGAGAATTGCTTGAACCCGGGAGGTAGAAGTTGCAGTGAGCCGAGATGGTGCCACTGCACTCCAGCCCGGGAGACAGAGCGAGGACTCCGTCTCAAAAAAAAAAAAAAAAAAAAAAATTTAGTAAAATAAAATAAAGAAATGTAGATTCCTAGAGTCCACCCCATGGGCCATTGAACTACCAACTCTAGGGGTAAGACTCAGGGATGTGCATTTTAATAAGATAACAAGTGATTTGTCTGAAAGCTCAAGTTTGACAGCCACACTTCTTTTTTTTTTTTTTTTTGAGAGTGTCTTGCTCTGTCACCCAGGCTGGAGTGCAATGACACAATCTCAACTTACTGCAGTCTTGACCTCCTGGGTTCAAGCAATCCTCCCATCTCAGCCTCCAGAGTGGGCTAACTTTTGTTGTAAAGACGGGGTTTCACCATTTGCTCAGGCTGGTCTCCAACTCCTGAGCTCAAGCAATCTCCCACCTTGGCCTCCCACAGTGCTGAGATTACAGATGTGAGCTACCATGCCCAGAAAGGATTTTTTTTTTCAGTAAAGAGAGGCTTTGTTGTCTACCAATGGGTCAGAAAAAAAAGGGGGGTCAGGTGCAGTGGCTCACACCTGTAATCCCAACACTTTGGGAAGCCAAGATGGGAGGATAATTTGAGCCCAGAAGTTCAAGACCAGCCTAGGCAACATAGCAAAACCCCATCTCTACAAAAAATACAAAAATCAGCTGGGTGTGGTGGCATGCACCTGTTGTCCTAGCTACTTGGGAGGCTGAGGTGGGAGGATCGCTTGAGCCTGGGAGGCAAAGGTTGCAGTGAGCTGAGATTGCGCCACTGCACCCCAGCCTCAGTGACACAGTGAGACCCTGTCTCAGAAAAATAAAATTAAAAAAAAAAAAAAAAGGCTGGGCATGGTGGCTCATACCTGTAATCCCAGCACTTTGGGAGGCCGAGGCAGGCAGATCACCTGAGGTCAGGAGTTTGAGACCAGCCTGGCCAACATGGCAAAGCCTTGTCTCTACTAAAAATATAAAAGCTAGTCAGGTGTTGTGGCATGCACTTGTAGTTTCAGCTACGCGAGAGGCTGTGGCAAGAAAATCACTTGAACAGGAGGCAGAGGTTGCAGTGAGCCGAGATCACACCACTGCACACTCCAGCCTGGGTGACAGGATGATACTCCTAAAAAAAAAAAAAAAAAAGAAAGAAAGAAAAACAAAGAGAGGCTTTGCTGAAATTTAGTGTTTAAGTTCATTAGTGTATATTCCCCAAAAACATGCCTCCCCTTCCCCAACACCAGATGACTGCATTCACTCTACAAGGGGAACTGCAAGCAATGATTTTTAAGGAAATAATTTAAGAAACTCAGACTGGGCATGGTGGCTCATACCTGTAATCCCAGCACTTTGGGAGGCCAAGGCGGGTGGATCACAAGGTCAGGAGTTCGAGACCAGCCTGGCCAACATGGTGAAACTCCGTATCTACTAAAAATACAAAAATTAGCTGGGCATGGTGACGCATGCCTGTAGTCCCAGCCACTCGAGAGGCTGAGGCAGGAGAATTGCTTGAACCCAGGAGATGGAGGTTGCAGTGAGCCGAGACCTAGCCATTGAACTCCAGCCTGGGCAACAAGAACAAAACCCCATCTCCAAAAAATAATAATAATAAAATAAAATTAAAAATAACAGGCCAGCACAGCAGCTCACGCCTATAATCCCAGTACTTTGGGATGCCAAGGCAGGTGGATCACCTGAGGTCGGGAGTTCAAGACCAGCCTGACCAACATGGAGAAATCCAGTCTCTAGTAAAAATACAAAATCAGCCAGGCGTGGTGGCGCATGCCTGTAATCCCAGCTACTTGGGAGGCTGAGGCAGGAGAACTGCTTGAACCCAGGAGGCAGAGGTTGCGGTGAGCTAAGATCACACCATTGCACTCCAGCCTGGGCAACAAGAATGAAACCCTGTCTCAAAATAAATTAATAAATAAATGCAGTAAATGTCTATAATTTTATGTTGCCTTGGCATCCATTTGGAACATAGCTTTAACTTTCTAAGGCCAGAGGCCTGTCAAACCCTTGACAGTTTCAGTTCTCTACCTCCTTCCAGTTCCTCAATGTGATTGATTCAGAAATCTGCCTTAGACAACGCCTCCTGGTGACCACCCCACTATGGGACAGCTACCTACAACCTACTTTAATCACCCCACCGACCTGTACACCCAGCATGGACTGTGCAGATATACCACAGTGATCGCCCCTCAGTCACTGTGTGACTCCACAGAACTCACGCCTGCTTATTGTAAACCCACCAATTAGAACTCCTCATGAGAAATCTGCCTGGCTTAACACTCTGGATCACAAAAAAGGCTTTGGTGCACAGGTCTCCTCTCTTGATCTCTCTCTCCTCGCTCCCACCCACCTGCTGGTTGAACTCCCTGCTGCCTCCAGGCTTCCCATCCACCCTCGTGGGCACTCATTTCTCCAGTGGATCTGTCAGGGAAGGCTTCTGTTATTTCGTGTGTTTTGTTGCGCTGCCTGTGTCTGCGTGTCACTTGACCAACACTCCTGAAGCCAATTTCTGTCTTGGTCAGATCTCTCTTAGGGAGTGACTATCTTAGGCCAGGAGCAGTGGCTCATGTCTGTAATCCCAGCACTTTGAGAGGCTGAGGCGGGTGGATCACTTGAGGTCAGGAGTTCAAGACCAGCGTGACCAACATGGAGAAACCCCATCTCTACTAAAAATACAAAATTAGCCGGGTGTGGTGGCACATGCCTGTAATCCCAGTTACTTGGGATGCTGAGGCAAGAGAACTGCCTGAACCCCAGAGGCGGAGGTTGCGGTGAGCCGAGATCACACCATCGCACTCCAGCCTGGGCAACAAGAGTGAAACTCCATCTCAAAAAATAAAAATAAAAATAAAAATACAAAAATTAGCTGGACATGGTGGCATATGGCTGTAATTCCAGCTCCTCAGGAGGCTGAGGCAGGAGAATCACTTGAACCCGGGAGGTGGAGGTTGCAGTGAGCCGAGATCACACCACTGTACTCCAACCTGGGGTGACAGAGCAAGGCTCTGTCTCAAAAAAAAAAAAGAGAGAGAGAGAGTGGGTATCTCAGGCTGGGTGCAGTGGCTCACGCCTGTAATCCCAACACTTTGGGAGGCTGAGACGGGTGGATCATTTGAGGTCAGGAGTTCGAGACCAGCCTGGACAATATGGTGAAACACCATCTCTACTAAAAATACAAAAATTAGCTGGGTGTGATGGCATGCACCTATAGTCCCAGCTACTCAGGAGGCTGAGGCACGAGAATTGCTTGAACCCAGGAGGACGAGTTTGCAGTGAGCTGAGACCATGACACTGCACTCCAGCCTGGGTGACAGTGAGACTCTGTCTTAAAAAAAAAAAAAAAAAGTGGCTATCTAGGTGGGAATAACCTGGACACAGGTCAGATGAGCCACAGGGCATGTGCCAGTTTAAACAAGTTTACTGTGAGAGAGACACCTAGGCATGAGTCAGACACAGGCATTAGGCTGTCCAGCAGGATAAAGAAGTACTCCACGAAAGGCACACTGTAAAAGTCCACGACCAAAGCCCTTGGATTCCAGGCAGGGCAGAGCTAGATCTCTCCGGAGGGAGACCTCAAGACCAAATTAAAAGCAAATACAACAATACTACCACTGATAATTGAAACCACCTTCACAAAATTATGAGAGTAAGAAAAACCTGCCGTAGTTGACTCCATCTTGCTTCTGACGTCCAACCTGTCCTTGCTCACTCCTGGGTGCAGACCAAGCTAACTTTGGGAGGAATCTAGTTTAGGAGTTAATTTGAAAGCAAGGATGATAACCATCCCTCCCTAAAACTAATCCCTCTTGCTCAGAGACCTAAAGCCACCTTTGTAAAACTCATGCGGCCAGGTGCAGTGAGTGGCTTACACCTGTAATCCCAACACTTTGGGAGGCTGATCGCTTGAGCTCAGGAGTTGAGACCAGCCTGGGCAATATAGTGAGACCTCATCTCTCAAACTCCTGATCCCAAGCAATCCGCCCACCTCAGCTTCCCAGAGTGCTGGGGTTACAGATGTGAGCCACTGTACCCAGCAAAAAGACCTCATCCCTTAAAAAAAAAAAAAAAAAAAGCCATAGGAATAGGGTTATGGGAGGCACCAGAACTCTGCTTAAAATGTAGCATAGTTTCTATAATCCCTAACTGCTCAGGAGTCATATGATCAGAGGTCACAAGGTTTGTGACTTTCCTAATTGTTCCCATAGAATGTATAGATATCACTATTGTAGAACCTAAGATTGGGAGGTTTTTTGAGATTTTTTTCAGACTGAGCTCCCTGGACAAGGTCTTACATGGTCTAACTCTCAATTTCCTCTAGGGTCTCAGGCCCTGCCACTTTCCCCTTCATTCATTCCACTCCAAACACACTGGCCTCTGTGCCATTCCTCAAACATGCCAGGCGTATTCTGACCTCCCAGAGCTTTTGCACTTGCTGTTCCCTGTCTAGAACAGAGGATGACAAATATTTTTCTATAAAGAGCCATATAAGAATAATTTTGGGGCCAGGCACAGTGGCTCACACCTGTAATCCCAGCACTTTGGGAGGTCAAGGCAGGTGGATCACTTGAGGTTAGGAGTTTGAGACCAGCCTGGCCAATGCGGTGAAGCCCTGTCTCTACTAAAAATACAAAAATTAGCCAAGCGTGGTGGCGGGTGCCTGTAGTCCCAGCTACTCTGGAGGCTGAGGCAGGAGAATCACTTAAACCCAGGAGGCAGAGGTTGCGGTGAGCCGAGATCATGCCACTGCACTCCAGCCTGGGCAACAGGGCAAGACTCCGTCTCAAAAAAAAGAAAAGAGTCATTTTTGCCTTTGCATTCTTTTTTTTCGAGACAGAGTTTCGCTCTTGTTGCCCAGGCTGGAGTGGTGCAATGGCACGATCTCGGGCTCACCGCAACCTCTGCCTCCGGGGTTCAAGCGATTCTCCTGCCTCAGCCTCCCAAGTAGCTGGGATTACAGGCATGCGCCACCACGTCCGGCTAATTTTGTATTTTTAGTAGAGACAGGGTTTCTCCATGTTGGTCAGGCTGATCTCAAACTTCCGACTGTCAGGTGATCCGCCCACCCTGGCCTCCCAAAGTGCTGGGATGACAGGCATGAGCCCTCGCGCCCGGCCTTGGCTTTGCATTCTGTAACATCTCTGATGCAACTACTCAACTCTGCATTGTGGCACAAAGCAACCAAAAAAAATGTATAAAGTAATAGGTGTGGCCAGAATTGACCCTCAGGCTGTCATTTGCCAAACCCTGGCCTAGCACATAGTGGGGGGCTCCAAAAGCATTTACTGAACGAATGAATCAATGAATGGATAAACTATACCCAGTGAGGCCTGAGGCCTGTGCAGAGCAAGGAACAATGCAGGTCCCCAGGTGAAAACCACATACCCTGGGCTGACAATTCATCACCAACACCCCATCCCACCCCAACACCACCTTCCAGCCCCTGCCTCCCCTGAACCCCCTCTTCCTGTTACACCAACCTCCACACATGTCCCCTGCATGCAACGAGGCCACCCCTACCCTTGAGACCACCTCTGGGTGGGAAGTGACAGCGAAGCAGACACAACGCTCAAAACCCTGTTTTCGTGCAAATGGCCTCAGTAATAAAAGAGATGGAAATTGAAATACATAAAATAGATGATACAGGAGCCAAACGGCATCTAAATAGACTGGAGCTTGAGTTTTCCATAAGGTGTCCCTGAGTCTTTAACATGCAAATGAGTTGCTTCCCTCGGGGTATTTTAAAAGACCCTGTCAGGTGTGAAATATGTCTGTCAATGAAAAACACCTTTCATTATTAAACCCTTTGTTAATGAATCACCTGCCCTGCTCTGCTTACTCGCCTTTTTGACTTTCACCTGAGTCACCTCTCCTAACAGTACATACCTTACAGGGGGTCTGAGGTCATCAAAACCCTTAAACCTAATCACTAGATAATAACACTAGCAATAACTAGGCTTTATATTAAAATAGAGCCCTTCACACTCAACTCATTAGATATTCCACACAATCCAGTGAGAAGAGACAAATACTATTACCATCCCCAGGTATAAATGAGGAAACCAAGGAGCAGAGAGGGCGAGTGATTTGTGCCAGGTGGCTCAGCTAGTAAAATGGCTAAGAGCTTAAGCAGAGCCTTCCCACTCATTCCAAGTATTCAGCCCTTCTCTTTATGACAGGTAACCTCTTTGATAGGAACACCTGGACCCCTGTTCACTAACGTTATTACTGCTGTTCTCAAGGAAATGCAATTGTTGCTGTGGGCAGAGACCATGATTTCTGACCCAGTGCCAGGCATGTAGGAGGTACTGTCTGGAGCCCCCAAAATCAAGATCAACCAATGCCTCCCACTAGAAACAAGCCATTTCAGTCTATCAAATGTTTAGGAGAGCTGCAAAGCTGACATGGCTATTTTATTGTCAAATCAATGACAACAATGGAATCCATCTCGCTGGACCACAGGAAACACCCCAGTGGGTTATGAAATGAAGCAACAGGAGAGCCCGGGACGTACAAATGGGAAGTTGATGGTCACACGAAATGTTCATCCCCTCGACAGAACTAAATGGGAAACCAAGCACTTACTGTTCATTGGAGTCAATGAGTGGCTAGGCCTTTTCAGTTTCCATCCATTGGCAGCCCTCTCCCTGTGCTACATTTCAGGACTAAAGGGCTGGAATCACCTCTCCCTGTTTGGTGCACAAATGAGAATTACCACAGAGAAAAGGCACTTAGGTCTCTAGTTCCATGAAAAGTGACCATGGCCTCCTTCCATTTCCTAGAGAGACTATTAGACCAAGGAGTATTATTTCTTCTAGTCTGCCCCCAAACTGAAAAAAGACCCAAAAATACCCTTGGAGAGAGTGATCGGGTCTTCAGAAGAACCTGGTCCCTCATATGGATAGAAAGCACACAAAGTGGATGATACCATCATGCCTCAAGTCTGGAAAGACACCAAAGACACCAAGTCAATAGCAAGGGACTGTGTGAAGTTGACCTGAGCAGGTTTATAGTCTGCTCTCCCTAAGATAGTAATGTAGTCCAGTGCAGGAAACAAATTTTAATCAAACTCCCTTTCCTAGTATTTGATGCCCAAGCACTCAAGGTCCTTAAATCAATGTTGATTAAATAAAGGAATCCCGGGAGGCTGAGACAGGAGAATTGCTTGAACCCAGGAGGCGGAGGTTGCAGTGAGCCAAGATCATGCCACTACCCTCCAGCCTGGGTGACAGAGCAAGACTCCGTCTCAAAAAATAAAAATAAAATAAAATAAAGGAATCCCTGACTGATGCCAAGATCCCAGGGTAGACAACGAAAATAAGTCTCACCCAGGCAAGGAATAGAATTTTTCCACTCAGTCCATCCTAGGGAAGGCAGACTGAGGGAGAACAGAGCAAAAAGCCAGATGCAAAGAGCAAGCAGCAGGTAAGAGAAGAGAGCGAGCTTCCAACAGGAGAGCTACAGTGCCAAGCACTTATTAGCTCATGCAACTCACACAACTAGATTCCAAGATGCATGCTATTAGAGTTTTAATCTATGGATAAGGAAGTGGTGTTTTAGAAAAGGTATAAAACTTGGCCAAGGAGCTGGTAAGTGATGGAGCCACAACTTGAATCCTGTATGACTATTCCCACCAAGAGAGCAAAAAGTACACAAGAACAAGCAGCTTGCTGGGTCCTGAAATAGGCCACTGGAGTCCCTGCAACATGGAAACCTTAACCCAGGAGGCGTATTTAGTGAGCTACCCTGGTAAAGAAATGGATGGCTGACCCAACTAATTTTTTTTTTTTTTTTTTTTTGAGACAGAGTCTTGCTCAGTCGCCCAGGCTGGAATGCAGTGATGCGATCTCGGCTCACTGCAGCCTCTGTCTCCCGGGTTCAAGCTATTCTCCTCCTCGGCCTCCCAAATAGCTGGGACTACAGGCACACACCACTATGCCCAGCTAATTTTTTTGTATTTTTGGTAGAGATGGGGTTTCACCATGTTGGCCAGGCTGGTACTGAACTCCTGACCTCAAGTGATTCGCCCACCTCAGCCTCCCAAAGTGCTGGGATTACAGGTGTGAGCCACCACGCCCGGCACCAGGCCCGGCCCCATCTAATATTCTTATAGGTCCTTTATCTGACAAGAAAATGACTGCATATCAGAAAGTAAGAATATGCACACTCTCCTAGTACAGATCAAATCACACATCCCTGAGGCCAGTTGAGAAATGGCCAAGCAAAGAATGACCCAATAAGGTAGAATATGATGTAACCAGGAAAAATGACAAGTATAGACTACATTCAAATCTGTACATAAATTAATATGGAGGGAATTAACAGTGTAAAAGTAATATGCACATATTTACAATCACCAAAAAAGTAAAACTGGCAAATACAGAAAGACCCATAACCAGGTGTGAAGAGATAGTGCTTTAAGTTCACAGGATTTTTTTCCTATAAACCAGTGGTACACAACGTATGGTCCCCAGACCAACAGCAACTGCATCACTTAGGTACATGCTAGAAACACCAATTCTTGGTCCTCATACCAGACTTACAGAATCAGAAACTTTGGGGATGGGGTCCTGTATTGTGTGTTGTTACAAGCTCTCCAGGTGACTCTGGTGCATGCTAAAGTTTGAGAACCACTGTAGTAAGAAAATTATTTTATTTATTTTCCTTTTTTTTTTTTTAATACAGAGAGGGGTCTCGCTATATTGCCCAGCCTAGTGTTGAACTCCTGGCCTCAAGCAATCCTCCCATCTTGGCCTCCCAAAGTGCTGTGATTACAGGCATCAGCCACCAAACCCAGCCCCAATTATTAAATAAAACATATGAAGCCACAGATAAAGTCTAATTCACTTCAACTCTGCAAATATTTCTTGAGCACCCACTAAGTGCCAAGTATCATGGAGGTAGTTAATAAATACTTGTTGAATGACTTTCTTGTTAGGAGAAAGTAAAAGCCACTTAACCCTGGGAGAGGGCTGTTCTAGGTGTCCTATCTAAAGGTTGCTCTCCACACACACTGGCTGCTGTTAGCACATATCTACTGTGTGATCCGGAAGCCCAGGGCCCTGCAAGATGCTGGAGATAAGCAGCGGTCTGGGGCACGTCGCAAGGTGGGGTGGAGGGCCAGGATAAGTGCATTGCCCCCTGCTCTTCCCCAGACCACCCTCCAGCTCCAGCTGCTTCTGCCTCAGAACTCACAGGGCCACCAGGGGGTGAAGGCGTCTGGGTGAGCCACCTCCTGCCCTCCTCCAGCTCTGCCCACTCGGATGCCTGCAAGACTGAAGTGGACGGGCCACATGAAAGCCCACTGGTGTGCCAAGCTGGAGAAGTCACTGCAGGGGGGCGGGGCAGTGCGAGTCACGTGGCCGCGCGCCGGGCCCAGGTGACAAGGTCATGAGGCTGTCCCTCCCGGCGCCCAGGGCGGCTGCACAGCCGGAGCAGAGGCCCGTTCCCGGCGTGTCCACACCGGTTCCCTCGCGCTCCACGCGCGGTGCTGCCCTGCCAGCCTGATAGGCCCGAGCTTTGCGCCGGCCTCCGGCGAGCTGCCCCTACTCACCCCGAGGGAAGCAGAGCCGCGGCGCCCGGCTTCCCGCCGCAACCCGGTAGCTGGGAACCGTGCCGGGACAGCCACCTGACTGCGCTTGGTGAAGCCGAGGCGCGCGCGGCCTGCCGGGACTTGTAGTTCCTGGTTCCCCACGCCGCGATCCCGCGGCAGCGCTGTGGAGGCAGCCCAGGGGTCTCGGCCCCTTACTCCATCAGGTGGCCTTGTTGCTTTGCCAGGGCGACGGACTTGGAATCTTACTGAAATATTTTCTTCAAGACATTCTAACTAGGTCCTAGGTTCGTGTTTAATAAATGATGGAGTGGATTTGTAGATTTTTTTTTGAGACCAAGTCTCACTCTGTCGCCCAAGTAGTACAGCTAATTTTTGTATTTTTATTAGAAAGGGGGTTTCGCCATTTTGCCCAGGCTGGTCTTGAACTCCTGAACTCAGGCAATCCACTTGCCTCAGCCTCCCAAAGTGCTGGGATTACAGGCATGAGTCACCGCTCCCAGCCTTGTAGATTTTATTCATTCATTCATTCATTCATTCATTTATTCATTCATTTATTCTCCAACCCCTAACCTCAAGTGATCTGCCTGCCTCAGCCTCCCAAAGTGCTGGGATTACTGGTGTGAGCTACCGCATCGTGCCCAGCCAGCATTATTATTATTTTTTTTGAGACGGAGTTTCGCTCCTGTTGCCCAGGCTGGAAAGCAATGGCATGGTCTCAGCTCACCCCAACTTCCGCCTCCCGGTTCAAGCGATTCTAGTGCCTCAGCCTCCCGAGTAGCTGGGATTACAGGCAAGCGCCACTATGCCTGGCTAATTTTTGTTATTATTGGTACAGACGGGGTTTCTCCATATTGGTCAGGTTGGTCTCAAACTCCTGACCTCAGGTGATCTTCTGGCTTTGGCCTGCTGGGATTACAGGCGTCAGCCACCGCGTCTGACCAGCCTATTCTTATCATTCATCAATTGTCAGTAAATTTCTTCTTCACCTACTAGTTAAAATCTCTTACTTAAAATCTACAGCCGGGTGCGGTGGCTCAGGCTTGTAATCCCAGCACTTTGGGAGGCTGGGGCAGGTGGATTGCCTGAGTTCAGGAGTTCAAGACCAGCCTGGGCAAAATGGCGAAACGCCCTCTCTCCTAAAAATACAAAAAATTAGCAGGGCGTGGTGGCGCAGGCCTGTAATCCCAGCCACTCAGGAGGCTGAGGCAGGAGTATCGCTTGAACCCGGGAGGCGGAGGTTGCAGTGAGCCCAGATCACACCACTGCACTCCAGCCTGGGCGACAGAGTGAGTGTCTGTCTCAAAAAAAAAGAAAAAGAAAAATTAGCCAGGCATG
Organism: Macaca fascicularis; assembly: GCF_037993035.2. Lineage (NCBI taxonomy): Eukaryota > Metazoa > Chordata > Mammalia > Primates > Cercopithecidae > Macaca > Macaca fascicularis. The sequence goes on along the minus strand of NC_088381.1, from coordinate 145,754,564 downwards.
GTGGCAGGCACCTGTTATCCCAACTACTACGCAGGCTGAGGCAGGAGAATTGCTTGAACCCAGGAGGCGGAGATTTCAGTGAGCTGAGTTTGGGCCACTGAACTCCAGCCTGGGTGACAGTGAGACTTCGTCTAAAAACAACAACAACAACAAACAACAACAAAACCCACCACTTTAGGGCAAAGCATAGCCAAAACACTCTTGAAGAAGAAAAATGTGTTTTTAGGACTCACCCTTCCATATCAACATTTTTATAAAGCTATACAAATTAAGACCATGTGATATTGGAATAGGGAAAAGCAGAGGAGGAAACGGAACCACCTACAGAGCCCACAAACAGATACAGGCATCTGTGAAATAAGGTATGGCTGGAATGGTAGTTCAATGAGGGAAGATAG